>NC_083730.1:17025378-17328409 GCF_028564815.1 Eubalaena glacialis
AAATATGAAAAGTTAAAACAGCATTCTTAAAAGAACATAAATAATAAACATGATACTATCCTATTACACATAACTTAAAATTATAAGTTCAAATTCCTTTATCTTATTAGCTACATATTTACCGAAAGTAATCCAGGGCTCCTAAACTATTGAGACGGCAAAGCCTCACACCTTTTTTCTTGTTAGCTTTAAAATTGGAGTTACATTTGAATTCGGGCATTAGATTTTGATTGGTAGAAGCTGAGCAAGCAAAACCCGAAATCTGAGTAGAATCATCATTGGCTCCACTCCTTAGTAACACAATGGCAGACAAATGGGATCCAAATCTTCAAACATCTGCTTCAGTTAAACTTTCTCTGTCTGCAATACCACGACTAACTAGAGGTCCTCACTCCATGCATGGTGTCTCTGCTAATTCCTGGAGGAACAGCTGCAGGGATTGTTAGAAACGTTCTAAAGGCAGGCTGAAGAGCTGTATGTTTTCTTTCTTTTTTTTTTAATTTTAATTTTAATTTATATTATTTATTTTTGGCTGCGTTGGGTCTTCGTTGCTGCACTCGGGCTTTCTCTAGTTGGTGGCGAGCGGGAGCTACTCTTCATTGTGGTGCGCGGGCTTCTCATTGCGGTGGCTTCTCTTGTTGCGGAGCATGGGCTCTAGGCGCGCGAGCTTCAGTAGTTATGGCACACAGGCTCAGTAGTTGTGGCTCGCAGGCTCTAGAGCGCAGGCTCAGTAGTTATGGTGCACGGGCTTAGTTGCTCCGTGGCATGTGGGATCTTCCCGGACCAGGGGTCGAACCCGTGTCCCCTGCATTGGCAGGCGGATTCTTAACCTCTGTGCCACCAGGGAAGTCCCTGTATATTTTCTATTAGGAGAAAATACCCATGCCCTTTTGTTCTTCACTTTTGTTCTAGAGCAGACAGGAAAAAGTAAGACACACACAGAAAATATATTTTCCTCTAGTTTTCTTCTTCATCAGTTTCAGTCTATAACCTAAAATTCACAAACTTAAGTGATTCCTACCATGCACAGGTTTGCCTTTAGATTTAACTTGTCAAGGTTGATATTTAACTGACCAACAAGCTTCAGTATATAAAGAATGGACAGTTTACCTTTTCCTGCACATGTCCAACAGGAACACATTGAGTCCGGTTTCTTTTTCTTGCATCAATTTTAGTATATTTTGTACACACAGGCAATTTTCCGACCTATATGGATTTGGTGCATCAACAGGGACCATAAAGCTGTTCCCGAAGTTTTCATAACCGTGTCCTGCATAATATAATAGTCCTGAAAAGCAAGAAAAAAGAGAAATTGCACTCTGAACATGTAGCGCTCTTTAAGAAAAAAAAAGACGTTAATGCATGCTTATTTAAGAGATGTGCAACTATAAACACAACTCAGTGTTAACTGAATTTGTATTAAATTATTTTGACAACAGTCTTCATTTAAGTACTGAATTTTCAACCAACATCAAGATGCTATCCAGAAGTGTATTTTAATTCATAAAGGTAATACATTTGTAATCAATGGTATCATATGGAATGCAGTTTTATCTCATGATGTTAAAATACAAAAAAAGGCTAAGGACTTCTTTGCTGACTCATCTGTCTCCTCTGTGAAACCAGAAACTTCTTCAGGGCAGGGCAGTCTTACATTTATCTGTGCATTCCTGGCACACAGCAGGAGTATAGTATTTAATGGATGAAGGAATAAACACAACTCAGATGAACAGCCACTACAGTGTCAAGTATATGAAATTCCATAGCATTTCCTTACAATATTAGTAAGAGTTATAAAAATACAAATGTAGCTTTTTCTAAGCAGAGAAAGCTCATTTTATGGATTGTTATTTATTTTCATTATGAGATATAAATATCATTAATGTTCCACCTATGGTCTGTTGAATTAATGATCTAAAATTTGGGTTAGTTTTAGTGTTCAATAGATGAGTCATGGGACTTCCCTGGTGGTCCAGTGGTTAAGACTGCGCTTCCACTGCAGGGGGCGTGGCTTCAGATCGGGGAAATAAGATCCCGCAAGCTGCGCAGTGAGGCACCCCCCAACCACCCCCCCAAAAAAAAAAAGATGAGTCATTTTCTTTTTACTGAGAAATGATACGATAAAAACTGTACCAAACAACTCTAAACATCTTCTTGAAGAGAAGTTTGTTTTGGTTGTAAAAACAAAACCAAACCAAAACAGCAACAACAAAAATATCAGTATGTGCTTCCTTAGTGAACAGTAAAAGGCATTTAGATAGCTTTTTTTTTTTGTTCCCTAACTCTTTGTAGTTGCAGCCCTAACCCCTAGCAAGAATGTGGCTTTAAACGGCCACGAAAACTTGCCTCCTTTGGCCCTAGAGGGCAGGATCCAGGTTGCCTACTTTTGTTGAACTCCTATTTAAATGAGAAAAACGGGTCTTTCATATGTATCACTTTGGGTAAAAAAGGACAAAATGGGCACACCCATATATTCAGTGTGGGTTTATTCTACCTCAAGTGAGCCCTGATTATTATCATGTAGGCAGTGAGGACAATGAAAAAGAAATGAAGACAGTTCCTGGCCCTGAGGGTCTTGCAATTCATTCAGGCATGCTCATGTTATTAGTTAAAGAAAAGTCGGCATCTCATTAAATACCATATATCATGTGAGGAGGGCAACCCTGTATGAAATGAATAAAGTGCAGAGAGGAATATCAGTGTAAGGTGAAGCAATAACGGACGGTCTTGAGAGAAAGGGTACGATCTGGAAAGGCAGAGAGAAAGCCACGTGCGTTACAGGCAGAACGCACAGAAACAAAGCTTGGGCCTGGAATGACAGCTAATGGAAAGGAGACTAGCCTGGCAAGGAATTAAATGATCGCTGGTAATGAAAGTAAGAGTGCACAGATAGCATTTTGAAAATCACGACAAAGGGAGTGGGTTTAATTCACTAAGCCGTGAAGATAAAGTAAGTGAAAAGACAACCCACAGAATGGGAGAAAATACTTATCTGTCTATAAGGACATATATATTTGTAAGGACGAATCCTATATCTATAAGGACACTTTGTATCCAGAATATATAAAGACCTCTTCAATTCAACAATAAAAAGACAATCCAATTTTAAAACGGGCAAAGGATTTGAATAAACATTTCTCCAAAGACAATATACAAATGGCAAATAAGCACATGAAAAGATGCCCAACGTCATTAACCATGCAAAACAAAACAATGAGATACCATTTCACACTTATTAGCATGGCTATAATCAAAAAGGCAGTAACAAATGCTGACAAGGATGTAGAGAAATTGGAAACCTCGTTTATTTCCGGCAGGAATATACAATAGTGCAGGCACTTTGGAGTTAGGCAGTTCGTCAAAAAAACAAAACTCAGAATTATATGACCCAGCAATTAATTCCACACCAAGGGAAATATCCAGGAGAACTGAAATCAAGTGTCCACACAAGAATATGCACACGAATGTTCATAGCGGCGCTATTCATAATATCCAAAAACTGGAAAACACCTAAATGCCAATCTGCTGATGAATGGATAAATAAAATGTTCTATATCCACACAATGGATGACTCATTAGCCATAAAAGTAACGCTACCACAGAAGAACCTTAACTACTCTGTGCTAAGTGAAAGAAGCCAGACACAAAAGGACGCACATGGAGCGATTCCATTTATATGAAATGTCCTCAATAAACAAATCCAGAGACAGAAAGTTGATTTGTTGTTGCCAGGAGTTTGGGGTATGGAGGATTGAGGTGTGACCGCTAATGGATACGGGGTTTTTTTGGGGGGTGATGAAAATGTTCTGGAATTAGGTGACTGCACAACTTTGTGCATATACTAAAAATCACTGAATTGTATACTTTAAAAGAGTAAAATTTATACTCTGTCAGGTATTCAAAATCTGACTCTGCTCTCTCTTTCCTGCTTCCAGAGCAAGACATGCTTATTTGTAACCTCCATGACCCTGCTCAGGTCACGATCTCCTTTCCATCTACCCAAATCTTCACCAAGGCTCCAGGCTCATCTCAGGTTCAGAACCCTCGGCAACGTATCACCTGGTCTCTAGTTTTCTCACACACTTCAGCCTCACCCTGCTGGGAAATCCTACAGCAGCACTCTTGACACTTAAAGTCATATACAGTATTTGCTTTATTGACATTTTATGGTTCTACGTAGATATAGTTTCTCTGATAAAAGTGATCGTAATAAAAACAGGAATTTTATATTTGCGTAGCATTTTCATGGTTTTCAAAGCACCTTCATATACATGATCTGATTTAAACCCATATAACAATCTTTAAATGACCTATTTAATAGGTGAGGAAATCAAATTTTAAGATTAAACAATTTGTTTAAAATCATGTAGCTGATAGGTGTTTGGATTCCATTTACAGTCTTCTCCCCCTCCCATTATATTAAGGGACTTATAATTTTCTTTCCTTTTTTTGGTCGGGCCACGCGGCATGTGGGATCTCAGTTCTCCCACCAGGGATCAAACCCACGCCCCCCCCGCAGTGGAAGCTCGGAGTCTTAACCACTGGACCACCAGGGAAGTCCCGTAATTTTCTTGGAGTATAGATCATGTTCTTTATTTTCTGTATCTCCCTCAACACCCAGCATACTCCTTATCTGGGCTAGGGACATAACAGGAACTCAGTAATTACTTCTTGACTGCATTAAATTAACAATGCAAACTGCTCAGGGCAGAGGTAGATCTGGAGACCTTTCTAGAAAGAGCCTGACTTTCAGTAGAAATGGTACCATTTCTACAACTGATATCATTAAGAGACAGCCAACCAGAAAGCATGGGTATTGCTCCCATTGTATCACTTAACACATTCTGACTCAAGCAAGACTTGACTTGGAGAAGAAGCAACTTCAAGGGATGGTTTAGCCTCCATCATCCAGGAAAAGCTAAGTGTGTGGTCCAATGTTTCAGAGCTGTATGCCCAGCTCTGCAATCGTGGATATTAAGGCACTGACAACAAAATACCTTTTCTCCACTGCAGAATAATTCATGAAAAGTGTAATAAGAATTTTGTATCAAAGTCTACATAGAAGTTATACCGGAGATTAAGCATTTTTATGTTAAATAACTAGACCAAATCACTGTATTTTAAAAATTCCATCTCTAGTACTACTTGTACGTTTAATTAACCACCCTCGTTACTCAAGGATAGAAGGACAAAACAGATCTCTTTTAAAATGTCAAAGAATTCAATGTGGTTAAAAATACAATCTTATAAATTAGATCTTTTGGGAATTTTATTTCTTGGGAATATGATTTCTAAGAATATAGCCTGTCACAGATATTTATTTTTGTCTAGAGAGAAAATAATTGTTTAAATGGAAGATTTTCCCACTTGAGTTGAGCCTGCAGTGCACCTGGCACAGGGCTCTGATTAGAACGTGCACCACCATGACCACCACCGCTGCCGCCATCGACCTACATAGCTCTTACTACACGCCAGGCACCGTTGGAAGAAAGCCCTTTACTTTTATTATCTCATAATCCTCACAACACATATCCCATAATAAGGTAGCCAATGTTATAATCCCCCTCTTACAGATGTAAAAGCTGAGACACCGGGAGGTTTAATAGCTCACCCACATTCACATTGACTAATAAGTGATAGACTCGGAAGTGGGATGCCAGCCAGTGTAACTGCTGCGCTATGTTATACTGTCTCTTTATAATCTACTGCTGGCTTTCTAGTTAACTTTACTCTCAGAAAATATAAAATGTTGGTGTGCTGGTTTTCATCACTTCACCACACTATCACTTTAAAAACCCCTTCTTTTTTTTCAAATGAAACCTTAGACTGAACTGTAATACATAATAACAGATGAAAGCTGGGTTTCTCTATTGAGGCCTGAGGTGGAATGTTGTCCAAATCCCCCATCTATCGGTGAAGGAAAATCTGAATTCAGGAAATTATGACAACAATAGCTACAGTATTTTGAGCGCTTTTAGTGTGCCAGACACAGGGATGATTATTTTCTCTTACTTATTCTGTAACAACTTCATTAATTTAGTCTATCCATTTTATAAGTCCTTTTTGGCTTAGAAAAGTGAAATAACTTGGTCATAGTCACACAGCTAGGAAGCAGAAAAGCCAGAGCGCTGAGCCTGGGGTTGGTTACTCTCAGGTCCGTTGCTTAACCACTGAGCTACACTGACGTGAATGATTCCTCTAGAGTGAATGAGGCTTTGGCCTTATTCTGACCAGACTCCTTTAATCTTTTTTTTTTCAGGTTTGACATTAGCATTGTATTTTATTTATTTATTTTTTAAAACATCTTTATTGGAGTATAATTGCTTTACAATGGTGTGTTAGTTTCTGCTGTATAACAAAGTGAATCAGCTATACATATACATATATCCCCATATCCCCTCCCTCTTGCATCTCCCTCCCTCCCACCTTCCCTATCCCGCCCCTCTAGGTGGTCACAAAGCACTGAGCTGATTTCCCTGTGCTATGCGGCTGCTTCCCACTAGCTATCTATTTTACATTTGGTAGTGTATATATGTCCATGCCACTCTCTCACTTCGTCCCAGCTTACCCTTCCCCCTCCCCGTATCCTCAAGTCCATTCTCTACGTCTGCGTCTTTATTCCTGTCCTGCCCCTAGGTTTGTCAGAACCATTTTCTTTTTGTTTTTTTTTTTAGATTCCCGATATATGTGTTAGCATACGGTATTTGTTTTTCTCTTTCTGACTTACTTCACTCTGTATGACAGACTCTAGGGGACTCCTTTAATCTTGTTTTCTGTCAAAGCACACCTCAGCTTCAGCAAGTGATGAATGTAAAAAGGTGTTAGGTAGGGTGGATATCAAGCCAAATATGTAGTTACTCTCCATCCTAGTTTATCTATACAACTGAAATATTTATCCTTATTTATCTTCAAGGACATGAAGGACATGTAGTATTTAAGTCAGTTATTCCTGTTCTTAGATTGTGTTTTTAATGTTTATATATGTTTAAAAATCGAGTTACTTATTTTCTGTTAATTTTTATTTCTCTCACAAACCCAAGGGCACTATAATACAAAAGGGCATAAACTTGAATGCCTGTGTTTCCCACATCTAATGTGAAATTCCTATGACTCTGCCTCGGCCTCCCCTACCCCCGAAGTACTCCTGGGCCCCCGGGGCTGTCAGCTGGACACAGGGCACAGTCCAGGGGAATGCCTACGCCCTCAGGCCTCTACCACACTTACATTGAAAGTAGATGTGTCTGATGTTTGGGATATTCACAATACTTCAAAATATAATGCAGCCACCCTGTTAAGACATGAATCAGTAGTATTTAAACATCTTTTCTGGCTTTCTTAAGCTGCCATTTTGCTTTAATATACCTATTTATTCCATATTCCAAGTTGAGGTTTTCATACTGGGGCAAAGCTTCAGCATAAGCTGAACTCTTCTTGCCAAAACTTTAAATATTTCTGGTTCTCAAGCTTGCAGGGGCAATTACAAGTTTTGATTTAAAAAGCCAAACAAAGGACTTAAAGCCAAGGTGATAATGTCAATAAGAAATGAGAATAAATAATCAAGTACATAATTCTTCATATAATTCCCTCACTCTTAAAATACTTCACCAATCCCAAAACCTAAATCGGTAAATATTTTTTCCTTCTACCTCCTTACTTTTGGGGAAGTTTTAGAAGCCTTTTCCTGTTTAAGCCATCTATGCACTTAAATTATGTAATATAAAAATAATCAACCAACCACCTTATTAGAGACTAAAAATATAAACCAACTACCACAAAGGCACATTAGTATTGTATATTCTACCATATTTTCATAAGAAAAATGAAGGGATTCACCCAGATTCATCACTTTATATGCTCATAAACAAGATTACGTTATTAAAACGTCAGCATAATAGTTGAAATCCCAAATCTGAGAGATTTAATTTGTTGATTCACTTGCCTAACAACTGTAATCCTTATTACTTAAGAAGAAACTCATTTAAAACTTATTTAGTATGATTTTAAGACTTTCCCTCATCCCATATACAGTAATGTGTTAAATCTTGAAAAAATATTTTTCTTCCATTAAAAATTCTACTTTGAGAACCTTTAGCAATTGTACCAAGCTTGCCTCATCATATGAATCTAATTAGAAGTAAAAAGGCTAAATTTAGAAATTATTGAAGTAAAATAATTGGAAAGATATAGAAGCCAAATCGACGCTTTGTTTATTGGTGGCATCCTGACAACAGGCCTGGAAATGTCACTTTCCTGGCAGTTGAATGTTATTACACAACATCGTGGTGAGAACAACTCTGAGAAACATGGCTCACAGCACAACATTTGGCCGTTCCACGCTTGTGGTTATGCCCACTAAAAGAAAGAAATTACCAAAGAAATTGCTTACTACTGACAGCATATTCTCTCTTTAAAGAATCACTGACATATATGTAGTGTTCTTAACATATTTAAAAGAATGAGAAAAACCATTAAAAATTTACTGTTAGAATTTTTGTGGAGGTCCATCTTTTTTTTTTTTTTTTTTTTTTAATAAATATTTATTTATTTATTTATTTTATTTATGGCTGTGTTGGGTCTTCGTTTCTGTGCGAGGGCTTTCTCTAGTTGTGGCAAGCGGGGGCCACTCTTCATCGCGGTGCGCGGGCCTCTCACTATCGCGGCCTCTCTTGTTGCGGAGCACAGGCTCCAGACGCGCAGGCTCAGTAATTGTGGCTCACGGGCCCAGCTGCTCCGTGGCATGTGGGATCTTCCCAGACCAGGGCTCGAACCCGTGTCCCCTGCATTGGCAGGCAGATTCTCAACCACTGCGCCACCAGGGAAGCCCCAAGGTCCATCTTTAACTGTATCTGCATAAAACTTTAGTTTACTGATTGTTTTCATATGTCTCACTCACCAACATTTTCTTGTTAAATTCTATTTTAGTTCCCACTAAAAGACCTGAAAATACTATGCAATAGTTAGAAAAAGGAAACAAACGTGAAATGTTCATTCCGTTACAGCATTGTGTACTCTAAACACACACACACACACACACACAGAGTAATATTTTACATATATGAATATACAATTTGCTATTTGGTCATTGAACTTTACTATACTGTAGCTCTCGTAGTCAATAAAACAAAATCACGTAAGATAGGTAAGAATTCTAATAAGAACAACATTGTTTTGACACATGAAAGTAAAGATATCAAGCTAATTAGTCATATGGAACTATGGAATGAAGATCAAAATCCATCTTTTATTACAAGAATAAAACTTTTCAACAATCCGTTTACCATGCCTTTCTCTGTTTTTTAACTCTTAACCTAACTTATACAAGAAAAATAGTGGATAATTATAAAAGCAAAGATGATAAATATCTTACCATAGACTCCTTTGTCTAAAAGCAGTAAAAATTCGTCCACGGCATTACGCATCTCATATTCAGTAAGATCCAGCAGTGAAACGACTTTGAAATCTAGCTGTCTTAACAAGTTGGTCAATTCATACACATCCACCAAAGGAGCTTTAAGCTTGGGGTGCTCCCAGTAATTCATATTTCCTATCAAAAGAGCAACCTTGTCCTTTGCTATTTAAAAAAAAAAGGGGGGGGGGAGGGGGAGAAATTTAAAGGAGGATATAAAAATTAAAATAAAACCTAATAAAATCCTTTACAAATAAGATTTCATTATTTAATTTCATTTTAGAGTGATCACTTTACATAGCAGACCAATAAACTCTACTGAGGAATACAGAGGATGATGAATCAAACAACTGAAATTAATTGATGCTTTTGAGAACCAGGCAAAGGATATTAGCTGTATATGAAGCATAATAGTAACTAATATTAAAGTAATACTTTTACTGATTGACAACAGAAGGAAAGAATATTCAATATAGACTTTTAGAGCAAATTTAAACAAAGAATGTTTGGAATTGGGTTCCCATCAAATTAGGTTCTCTTTTGCTGACAATGGAACAGGCTAGAAACGAAAGAAATACCAAAAAGAGGGACAGGAAGATTTCCCATCAGAGCAGGTAAGGGGAAATACCAAAGAGGAGGGAAAAGCAGGAGTTTAACAAATACTGTATTTTAAAATGTTCAGTTGATGTACTGTCTCCCATTAGCTTCTTTAAAAAAAATTTCCTGTTTGGGTGAGATGCGGCTACCTCAGGGCTGCATGAAGACTTTTTGTATGAATATCTTAGCAGTTTAATCTGTGACCTTAGTGAACTGAGGCTTTGCTCAAAGACGTGGTCTCATACAAAAAGTTGTTCTGTTTGTAGGGGCAAAAAGATCCACACCTGTGCCTTTAAAAGTACCAGCTGGCTTTATCTGGTATATAGCTTGTCCAAAAGAGTTGTGGAAGGCTGAGCATAGCTTAGTGCATAAGAGGTCTTCAGAATTGTACTTTTGCTAGTCGCGGGTGGGGTTAAAGGTTAAAGACTTGAGACTGTGCCATGACAACAGGAACCTGTCATGATGTTTTTCTCGAGGGCTGGCAGTGGGGTGTGTGCAGCACGTTACGGTCTAAATCCATGATGGAGACACCAGAGAGCAGCAGAGAAGGTGTAACAGGAGCACGTGGCAGTCCCAGCCTGATGCTGGCCAGGACTTGGTGACCAGCCTTTGTCACAAAGTGCTCCTAAGTAGCTTATTTATAAATTAATATGGATACCACTCCTATGCAATTGAAACAGGCACAAATAATCACATTGCTGACTTGATGGCTACAATATGTAATCTAATTTCAGATGCTTCAAATCGTTAAGATGATTAAATGTCACCAAAAATCTCTTTGGTGGAATTTCTTCTCTTTCCACAGAGCACGTAAGTCTAGGGTTAAACAAGGTCTGGAGAAAAACTAGCACCAACTAAAAGAATGTGACTCTCTCAAAGTGGCAGAATACCCCACTTTGTGAAAATCCTCAATACTTCTGTCATGGTATCTTTTTTTTTTTTTCTTTGGCCTCGCTGCATGGCTTGTGCAACCAGGGATTGAACCCGGGACCTCGGCAGTGAAAGCATCGAGTCCTAACCGCTGGACGGCCAGGGAATTCCCCTTGTCATGGTATCTTTGCTCTACATTCACATTTTCAGAGATTTCTTGCTAATTGCCTATTCTTATGAGTATACACATTTTTGAAAAAAATGAAATGATACTTAAGCCACATTTCTAACTCAATAAAAGTCACTTCAAGTCCTGTACAAATGATAATCTCTTCTTCTATTCCAAAGAAAAGGCCAATTTTCAAGACTACTTAATAAATACGTAAATTGAGACATAAAGCCTCTACTAAACTGCCTTTAGTTTTAAAACTCAATAAAAAAAAGTTGAGAATACTCAGGATGGATTTCAATTAGGAGGCAGTATAAAACATGATCACTTGTATTTCCTTTTTTTTTTTTTTAAGTTTCGTCTTAAATAAACTAGAAATGTACTCTTACACCAATTTACCCACTATATAGGAACACTTTAGCTGGCTAATCCACAGAAAAATTTCAGAGCATTTTTTTCTGAGCCCATCAACCCTATCAGAGTTCAGAGCCAATCTCAATACACTGACGGACTCAGTTCAATCTGCTCCTAAGTGAGAGGAGGTGGAGAATGTGTGGTCGTTGGCTGACATCATTACAGTCCAAATCATGGGGTTCCCAATGTGATTCAAGTAGTAAAGTGTATGCAAAGCATCGTGGGTTTCGTGGGGAGATAATATGATAGTTTAGGATATATATTAGATTTAAATTTTCTGTTGGCAGAAAACAATTATAAGGTATGTAATAGAAAAACATCACCGGGGTTTTTGGTGGGGGGAACAGCTGTCAAACTAACCATACAGGCTGTTTCTGCTAAGATCGATTCTTTATTCACTAGTTTTATTATCTGTTTGGAAGGAACACTTGGTATCATTTATAGAATGCAAGGGTTCAGGGCTTCTCTGGTGGCGCAGTGGTTAAGAATCTGCCTGCCAATACAAGGGACACGGGTTCGAGCCCTGGCCCGGGAAGATCCCACATGCCGCGGAGCAACTAAGCCCGTGTGCCACAACTACTGAGCCTGAGCTCAAGAGCCCACAAGCCACACAACTGCTGAGCCCACGTGCCACAACTACTGAAGCCTGCACGCCTAGAGCCTGTGCTCTGCAACAAGAGAAGCCATGACAATAAGAAGCCCGCACACCGCAACGAAGAGTAGCCCCTGCTCGCCGCAACTAGAGAAAAGCCTGTGTATAGCAACGAAGACCCAACACAGCCAAAAATAAATAAATAAGCTAATTAATTAAAAGGAAAAAAAAAAGAATGCAAGGGTTCAGCAATTTGAGAAGTATGGGGCTTAAAATGTGTGTATCAATAATTGACCATAACTCTTCAAAAACTTTTCCCCAAGGATAATTTTTAACAGCTAGTTCCTAAACTGTCTGGGGGCATTTTGAGTTTGATGGTAATAAAGATGATGGGTAGGGAACTTACCTTGCCCACTCTACTTGCAAAACAGTTCCTGAACGATAGGTGAACTGGGGTGGATTTAGAATAGAGAAGCAGACTGCAGTGGTCGAAATGAGAGATGACAAGTCTCATTCCAGGAATTGGTTGTAGAAAGGGAAAGGAAAAGTCAGACTTTAGAGCTATGACAGAGAAAGAAACAGTAAAATTTGAAGTTGAGATAAGAGTGAGGAATCAAAGAAAACTTCAAAATAGCAACTATATAAGCGACTTATGATGGTTTTCAAGTGACAAAATAAATGGAAGAAATTTTCTGTAGAAAAACATTTACTGTAAGAGCCACCCACAACTTCTTGAACACAAACCATTCACTGGAAAAAGGAAACACAAACACCAGTTGATTAGCAACAGAATAAACAACTTCAGAAAGAGATTTTAACTACATGATCCGAGACGTCTTCCAAAGTTTAATGAAATGTATTCTTTAAAAACTGGTACAAGTTACATCATTAATTTCATGTCTAATTATTCTAATAGTATTACTCATCTCATCCAAAATGAGTTACTATTCATAAGCAACTGGAAAGGGACCTGGTACATATTAAGTGCTACATAAGTGTTTAAATAAAAAAACCTTTGGCCATCTATCAGCGATTGAGTATTAACATCAACTTTGACTGGGTGATATACAGTCCTTGTTGGTTTCATGCATCAGGTCTTTTAATTTCTATGTCCTACAAAATAAAGTCCAAGTTCCTTAGACAAAACCAGTCATATTCTAATCCAGGCTGCCTTTCCAGCTGTGGTAAGAGACAGCCCCTGTGGAACCATGGCTTCCTTGTCTTTAAGCAGTGTGGTCACCCTCACCCTGGCCCCTGCCCCCCGCTCCAAATCTGGGCTGCCCTGTGGTTCTCTCTGAGCATAATGTAGTGTGACCCTCTGCCAGTTCTGGGTCTCAACCTTAAGTCCGGAGAGTTTCCGGTTTGGGGATTCAGCCACCATGTAAAGAAATTTAACTACCTGGTGAGACCATGTGGGGAAGGAGGGGAGGAGAGAGAGGGAGAGAGTGAAGTAGACTGAGAATATTACATGACAGGAAAACAGGGGCACATGCCCTTTTACAGGGACAGCCACTATTTAACCGCAACTGACAGCTCTCACTCAAAATCTACCATTTTCAGGAGAATCTAGAAACCTGAATTTATATACGCTGTCTGATCAGTGACAACTGATTCTAATTGTTAAACACTGTGTGGGCCACCCCCCTTCCCCAGTCAGTGCCCTTTTCTCCACGGGCTGAGCAATCCCATGTTATGCTACCCTTCACGGTGTCAGCCTCCACCTCTATGCTGATGACGCTCATGACTGTATCTCCGAGCCTGGCCTCTCCTTAGAGTTCCAGATCCACGTGCACAATTGCCTGCTGTGTATCTCCGCCTAGACGTGACACAAATACCTCAAACCGGTTAGGTCCCAAAATGAGGGTCATCTATCCTTTGAATCTTGCTTTTGATTCTGTATTCTCTAACTCAGTGGGCTGTATTACCACCTGCCTAGTGGTCCAGCAAGAATTTGAGCAGACATGGTGACTCCTCTGTACTTTTTATACCTTACAGTGAGGTGATGAAAACAGCTTACTGATTCCATCACCTCAAGGTCTTCTGAATTTGTTCTGTCTTCTTCTGCATTGTCTTGGTACTACCCTGGTTTAGATTCTCATTATTTCTTATCTAGACCATTGCAACAGTCTCAATTGTTCTCCTAACCTAAACAATGTCTCCCTCCAGTTTATTTTCTACACCGATACTAGACTGGCCTTTCAGAGGGACAAATCTCACCCCTCTATCAAGTTTCCTTCCAATGGCTTGTCTGAGAAATGGGGCTCCTCCAGACCTGGTCTCATCCTGCTTCTCTAGGCTCCTTCTCTTCATGTTCTAGAGAATCATTTGTTACCTGCAACTCCCCAAATACAACAGGCACCCTGTATTCTTTCTCTACGAAGTTTACTTAGGATTTCACATTCCCTCTATCTGGAAGGCCCTTCTCCTATTCATCCTTCAACATGTAGAGCTGCTATTGCAGCCTCTCTGGTGCTTTCCTAACCTCTAACTCCACCAAGATATAGTATTACTCACTTTTATGTGACCTATACATGTTTCTTATTGTTTATATGTGTATTTGTTTGCACATTGCCAAACACAGAAATCACTCCACAGAAGCTGATCTGGTCCCTGAAACTGAATTCACAATCTTTTAAAGTCTCCTATTCTATAATTTCTTTTATAAATATCCAAAATAACACATTTGGTTTTGATGTTATTCAAATATTTATAAAAGTTGTCCATTTAAAAAGTCTCAAATCCCTTCATGATCCCCATAAAAGAGTTACATGCTACAATTATATTTTGATTAAGCATTTTAAAGCTCTACTCACCCAAAGGTTGGTCAACTGTTTGCTCTTTATTATCTATAGAAAGATAAAAATGCAAAAAGATAAGGAGCTGTTATCCATGATACATCTTTGGGGTTAGAGAGATACGGAAACAATGAACAATCACATCAGCAGCACTGAAGGGCAGAATGTGGTTTCTAACAGCTAATTTATGATTTTTAAGGTTTTCAGATTCTTGATTAAAAACATGTACCTAGATGGACAAGAGTTGGAATCGGGCGGGAGAATCTCTCTGGTAACTGGTTACCACGGCTGGGGGTGATACTCTGTAACATGTTAGGTAGAAACTACAATCTGAAAATGGTTGGTGGTGGCAATGAGCAGCGGCAGGAAGTTAACATCTACTGAACGATGGCGTGGGACTGCTGTACGTGCTGGAAACGTAACTGATTTAAATAACCTCACCTTATGAGGTATGTACTATTATTACCTCCATTATACAAATAAGGAATCTGAGGCAGAGAAAGACTGAGCCACTTGCCCAATGTTTTCAAGCTAGGAAATCTCATTCCATGGTCACGCTCTTTGCCATCAACTCTACATAAAATGAAATACCTCCCACTCTCAAGGACCATGCAGGAAGAGATGCAGGGAAAGATGGAGTTCAGTCAGTCATGTGTCTCTTACTATAGACAGGGTGTTTGCATTTTTAATAATATATATGCTACGAGAGTCCACTAAAAATATATTAAATTCTTTTTAACTAAATTTTTTGGTGTTTCTAATTCTTGAGGAGTAACGATATAATGAAAAAGGAGGTCAGGAAAATTTTAGAAGCTTAGTGGTGCTGGTTTGCAAAAGGTTTCCTGAAATAGCTTTTCATAATGTTCATTGAAGGGCATGAAATAACAGACCAATTTAGGAAAAGGGGTTTCTAACCAGATCAAGAGAAGCAACTAGCTACATGACGAGGGTGGTTCTCCAACACCACTTAGTTTTGGGTGCTTGAAGCAAGTCTCACAGGGGCTTCCCGGAGCTCGAGGCTGGCACAGCAGGAATGACATGCGGGTAATAGTGGCATTCTGGTTCGTCTCACTGGCTTATGTGTAATCAGCACAGCCCAATCATCACTCACAAGAACAGATGTTTATTAACAAAATATGGGCACAAAACTAAGCAAACTAGTCATGGTGCTAAAACTATGAGAAATAACATGTCAAGAAATAAGAGGGATCTCTACATATATTAACTGATACATATAACTACCTTCTTATTGTACTCCTGTGAGGTTTTATTTTCAGATATAGTCACAGGTTCCATCAGTGCCTTTCAGAATGCCCACAGCCTGGACTGATGTCCTCGGTCTTTATGGAGTCCTCACTATTACTACGCCTTTCATCTCAGGTAAGGCTTCCCTTTAGCTTAACTTGTTCAGAAATCTGTTCTGATTAAAACTGGCCAAAGAATGATAAATACTCCTGCCAACTGTCAGTCTCTTAATGGTCAATAACTAACTACTCATCTGTATAGCACTAACAATCATTTTACTTCAGTTACAGACACCCACCCAACTAGTTCAGATGTGTTCAATGACTGAGCAGCTTTGAACAAGGACCCAGGGGTCTGGTGAGTTCAGCGATGTTATGCCTGTCACTCTTTCAAAGGCTGCTTCTTGTCTTTCAAATTAAAGAGCGTGCATTTCCCCATTTGACTGCCTTTTTGTGATACAGAGTTATTCACAATGATAGAGAATATCTACAGTATCTTTAAGTTACTGTATTCAATAACTAAATATCTAAAGCTAATGTTTTAATGTTTGTATTACTCACCGGGATGCCCGAGATTATTTAATTCATCTAAAATAAAATAAGAGAAAATAGATTAAATAATCTTTAAATAATTTAAATAGATTTAAATAACCTTTTAATAATCTGCCAATTTAGCACAGATAGTAAGACTGACAAAAGAAGTTGATTTTTGCACTGTTGAATCGTGTTATAATGTCTTATCAGGTTAGAACTTTTAAAATGCTATAAAGGAGAAGTCATGCAAATTGTGAAGAGGAGAGAATGTTGTTGTGGACATCAGTTAGGACTCCTGAGCTATTACTACTTTCATTAAATGACAAAAAGCTAAATAGACTCATTCTTAATTTGATCAAAGTTTTAGATATTCTGCCCAATTACTGGATGAAAACAATCAAGAGACAGGTTTGTCTATGGCCTCGACTATACACTTCATGAAACTAATTAAAAACCTCCGATGATATTTTTGAGAATAAACTTTTAATTTTAGAACAGTTCAAGATTTACAGAACTATCGTGAAGATACTACAGAGTTTCTACATACACCCATACCTAGTTTCCCTATTTTTAACATCTGTTGTTAGTAAGGTGTATTTGTCACAATTAATGAACCATTAATGTTCTTTTTTGTTCCAGGACCCCATTCGGGACACCACATCACATTTACTTGTGTCTCCTTGGGTTCCTTTTTGTTGTGACAGTTTCTCAGACTTTCCTTGTTTTTGATAACCCTGACAGTTTTGAGGATTACCGGTGAGGTATTTTGTAGAATGTCTGTAAATCGGGATACGTCTGATGTTTTTCTCCTGGTTACACTGGTGGAATGTGTTTTTGCAGGTATAGTGGTTTCAAAATTGTTAGCCTGTAGAGCCTGGCTAACAGAAGGAAAATCATCTAAGCAAATACCTATGACATTATAGCCATCTATTTTTCCTTTACAAATTGTGTGAAGATAAAAATTAACATTCACAATAAATTATAAATGCTATACTATTCATAAAATATTATGCAGTAACTTCTATGATATAAAATCAACTACAGAGTGGTATCAGCTAGAGTACAGGGTTATGTACAATTTCTTCTGCCTTCTGTGTTCACTCATTCCCAGGTACTTAGGTTAGCACCTGTTCTTCCATCCCATAATCAGCGAGGTTGCTTCATACACTTGCAATAGGTTTAGATTCTTCTGTCATATTCTGTGTTCCATCCTGGGATCCCCCTCCTCTGACCTCCTAAACGATTTAAAACCTGCATATATGTATTTACCACTACAGCTGCCATATAGAATATTTTCACTGCCCTAAAAAATTCCCCTGAGCTCCACCTATTCAACCCCCTACCCCTTCTCCCGATCAAGTATCTTTAACAAAGCACATAAAATAGATCACATCATGTTCTACAGGTAAAAAAAGATATGGTATGTTGGGACATTGTTAACATGTGCCACTCCACCAACTATAAAACGCCTCAACTTTGCAGACTTTTTTAGAAAGAAGAGTTGGATCTAATTTTTCCATCTGAAATTTTTGGAGCAGTTTCATAGTTGGGTTTTCATCTGTGTTTGGAACAGATTTATCTGAAAGTTATTATTTAATAGTGTGTTTGCCACTGCAAAAATTATAGGAAGAATCTTGCAGGTAAAGAAGCAGCAAGGTGGTAATATAAATGCATTACCCAGAAGCTGAACAGCAATGTTAGTTTATGTTTATTCTTAGAGATCTCCAATGTTAGGAGGTTTTAAAAATCATGCAATTAGGTGAAAAAGGAGAAGGAAGAAGAGTTTGGTTAGGATTTCTTTACATAGATTCCCTCATGTAGGGCCCATAGACCACAGGATTAGAACTGCTTTATGCTAGAGAATTCCTGTCCGCAACTATGGTTGGGATGAAAACAGTAATTGTAGTATTTCAAAGTGACACCATAGCAGTATGAAGGACAGGAAAACCAGGAAACATAAGATTTAACATTATTTTTTTACTTTGCTCAAGTAGAGCCTAAGGGTTTATAATAAAGAGGCAGAAATTGAAAAAATACTTTGCTATCCACAAACCTAATTTTGCAAAACAATGTGACATCACACTAGGGGAAGGTAACTTAAGTTTTAAAATTTACTCATTACAACTTATGTGCAAGGCTTTGGTTAATTAAAACAAGATAAAAGTTTATGTTAAAATAACTTTCAGTTCTCTTTAATCTACCATGTCACTTTTACCATAATATATAATCTTCAGCCTTGTAGCTTCAAAAAATGGATCTTATAAATTTTATATTAAAACAGGATATTTAATATTTGCTAAAGCATGCGTTAAACAATAAATCTCCTGTCCTGAAACTGTTATAGAAATTACATTTGCATTTGAGAAGTATCTTACCATGGCTAAAGGATAGATAAAATAATCTAAACAACTATCCATGACAGTATAGCCATGTATTTTTACAAATTTTATGAAGATAATTAACATTAAGAATTAATTGCAACTGTTCACTATTCATAAGGTGTTGTACAGGAGCTTTATTTTTTGGCCGCACCATGCGGCATATGGCATCTTAGTTCCCCCACCAGGGATCGAACCTACACTCCCTGCAGTGGAAGCGCAGAGTCTTAACCACTGGACCGTCAGGGAGGTCCCAGGAACTTTATTTTTATATGCAATAGAAAATCAATTAAAAATTAGTTGTTTTAATTAATGTCAGTTTAATAGTGTCTCTGGCAATTTATTAACCCTCAAAGACTAAGATACAGTATCCTTCTATCAAATATTTTTCTTATAGCTAGTATTTTTTCCATCACTGCACTCAGTAAACCAGGGCACTCCACCAATCCCAAGAGGAACCAGCATGCAGGATATTTGGTTTCAAACCAAAGGATTACACTACCTTCAGTGCACTCCACTGCCTCATCTGTTCTTCCTTGTTTCAGAGAAAACAAATGTGAATATATTGTAATTCATGATCTTAGGAAGGGCAGCCATCAAGCAAACAGAGATAAATAGCATAGAAATATGCTGACAAACCAACATATGCATCAATATCTTCTCCTACTGACAACATAACTAAATGCACTAAGCTTAACTAGAACACACCCCCAAATTATGCACTTCATAGAGGGATTGTTGATTAATAATCATTCTTTTCTTTATATGCCTGTGATTTTTTTTGAAAAAATGGTTTATTAAAAATCTTTTTCCCCTAAATCAAGGTTTGTTTTTTTTTTTAGCTAAAGCTTTAAGGAATACATTTTTGCCATAAATGTTTAACATAAACTATAAAACTAAAAAAATTATGAAAAAGATCTCAATAAAATAGGCTTTTTTACAGTTCTTTCTGCTCTTTGTATGTGAATCCTGATTAGTTTAGTATGTATGCTCTCAAATTTCTACTTAAGCATCAGCAGTTATTTTGTTTAACATACCATTAAATTCAATGGGTGAACAGAATTTCCGCTGTTCAAACACTTCATTTTATATGGCTCCATTTGTCAGAATACTAAGCGATACTGCTTACCTACGATGACTTCTACTTTCTTGCTGTTTTGACTGTCTCGATCATTATATACACGACACCAATAGGTTCCTTGATGCTCCAAATCCACATAAGGCACCTGTATCAATATCAGAACATGCACACATTTCCTCAATTTTAATTTAAGTGGCTTGGAGAAAGTTATTTTGCGTTTTGTTTTTTTTTTTAAAACCTACAAATCCTAACATTTCAGACATTCCTAGATTATTTCCATTCATTAGGTCAATATATTAGCAAGCAAATAATACAATGAATCTAACAGTGGTGAGTCTGATGCAATACTGTTTGACATTTTTCATACAAGCACTTACATGTGGGCTGGTGTTCTAGCCCTTTTGCAAATATAAGAATCAATTAATATTAGATAATAAAGAACTTGAAAAAATACTGAAAACATTAAAACACCCCAAAGAATATGAATTTTAATATTCACTGTAATTTTCAATTATACTATTTATTTTACATATTAACCCCCCCAAATATCCCCAAGGCCAACTTCCTACCATGTATAGCTTTTTTGTCTCATGTGTTAATGGTGATTCATTTTTGAACCACTGGTAGTGAGGAATGGGGCTTCCAACAGCAACACACTGTAGGATCAACGTGCTGCCAGGCATCAGCTTTTGGGACTTTGGTTCAATACAGATTTGCAACTTAGAGTCAGAGACGCCATCCAAACTTCCTTAAATTAAAAGAAAAATATCACTGAACATAAATAAAATCTCTAGGTTAAAAAAAATTTTTTTAATTAAAAAAATGTTTTCAAGTTCATCCATCTTTTTTTTTTTTACAGTCTTCAATAGCATCTCCCAAATGATGTTTCATAAAACTGTAGCACATCTAGAAATATTAAGAGATGTTCTGTGGATAAAAGGATGCTATAGACAAATAAGTTTAGAACATTCTGGGTTAAACAAAGTTAAACAGATGTCTTTATTGCAGGACTTCTCAGTTTTCAAAGTGTTAGTATGCACTGTGTATTTAAGAGGGGAAAATAGTTTAAGTGGTTTCTAAATGTGTTTGGCCACAGAGTCTTTTCGGTGGGAGCAAAGGACATAAACATCTTGAGTGATGTTTCTGTTCAAAACAGAAAGCTCTACGTTCTGCTGTTTCGTTTAACTTGCCTTCTTAAAATTAGGAGTTTTGTTATTAGCACTGAATAAATATGGATGGGTTAAGCATTATCTATTGAACGCTCATCTGTTACTCTCTAAGGGCCTTGAGAACAGAAGGCTTGTCAATGTGATCCAGTAACAATGAAACTCAGTGTCTAGCACATTGCAGGTGATCAATAATATTTGTTGAATGAATAAGATTCCATTTATAAACATATTAAAGTTAATTACATGCACAGAAATATCCTAGGAAAACATAAATCACTCAATTAATCATGACTATTTCTAGAGACTTTATTCGGGTGTAGGAAAAGCTAACTTTTGAGAAGAATGGAAGACAGACAAATTGGCAACAAAAAGTCTGTTTCCCTCATTCTTTTTGTCTGGCAAAAATGACAAATCTGGTTCTTGACTGTGTGTGTGAAAAAATAATACCTGATGGCTACTCTTTAGAGTACACTGGGTTTTTTCCTTGATCAACACTAGTTATTGGACTAAAAATATGGATGGCAAAAGAGTAGAAAACCAGTTGGATAAAATGCTTCACTGCAGCAAATGATGCACTATATGCCCTGTCATGCCTACATCAACTCTATAGATAGTCTTTATTCCACGACACAATTTTTTAGAAGTAATACAATAGTTTGGGAGAAAAAGTATAGAAAGGAACTGAAAAGTGAGCAAGACGGCATTAGATTTCTCTTCTCCTCCAAAACCAGAGACCACAACATTCAGACCCATGAAAGGTGGCAAGTTTGAAGAGGTCAGCAGCAGGGCCAGACTGAGAAAGGTCATGTCAGCCCAAGACATCTGCATGTCCGTCTTGTCTGTCTATCTATCCATCCACCCAGAAAAAGAATCAAAGCACATGGGATAAAATATTATCGACTGGTGACATTATATTGGGTGAAGTACATATGTGAGTACTATCTTTGATACTTTGAAATTATTTATTTAAAAGTAAACATTTAAAATAAAATTAAAAAAAGGCAATTCCCATCCCAGCATTCAAGTTACTTTATCACTTACTCTGGAAGCTTTCTGTTACTTCTGTGACATCACAAACATCCAGCTGTGACCATTGGCTAAATTCGAAGGTGAAATTATTATTAACTCGACAGACATAAAAGCCTGCATCTTTTATATGCACTGTGTTAAAAATAAGTTCTGATGCATTTCCGTTTGGAATCTGTGAAAGAATCAATGAGAGGATAAAAATGAATGACTCATCAAAACACACCTTATAAAAATGTGCTGTGCAAAATGTATGATGTTCTTGGAACTTTGAAAAGTATATCTTTTTTCCCCCAAGTTCTAAAATATCTGTTACTTAAAAAACAACAACATTTTGAGTAACTTGGGACTGAAGTCTTAGAAAATCAGTCTTCTACAAATCTGTTAACAAGAGAGTTAAGCTCTCTCCCTTATATCTTCCCCAAACTCACTAATAGAAAAGTATCTAATCTGTCATTTAAAATTGTTTGATCATTAGTATCTAAAGAATCTAGAATTGTAACATTTGTGAGCTAAATAGTCATACAACATGACCAACCCATGATGGAGTGAAGGGATCACAGAAAGTTAGGCCTGGCTGTTAATTTCTGTTCTGATCAAATTAACTGTCAGTGTATGAGCAAGTTATTTTACTCCAAGACCCCATTTTCTCATCTGCAAAATTCTATCAGAGGATAGATGCCGTGACCAATACGCTTCTTTCAAGGTCTGGGTGGAGAAGTGCTATGGGAAGCCTATCAGTGATGGGGAGGAAGGTCCATGCAAGGGTTTCCCAAGCTTTTACTCCTGGGCTCTGGTCACCACGTTAAGTTTTCTTTCACCTTAGCTGCTCCCATCAATTTATCAGCACCACCCAACTCCGGCATATTGTCAAAGGGCTTTGTCAAGTGCCTCGTTATATATTGGCTCCCTTGCAAAGTACTTTAACAAGCTCTCCCTCTCCAAACTCCAGCCAAGTGAATTCGGCTCTCTCTCCTCTCAGAACCTGCACCAGAGCGACAGCATTTTGCTGAAGATCTGACAACTGGGATGGAGGCTGCCTTAGCACTGCCTGACCATCCTACCACGTGAACCTACTAAGTTTGCTTTCCTACTAGGCTATTCGTGTGTACTTTCTCTCTCCTCAAACCTCCTGCAATCCCACTTCTCTCAGCCATTGACTTTAGTCTGTGCTTATTTGTAACTCTCTTCCCTCCTGTTAAAATGGAAAGCATGTCTTCCTAACAAAGGTTACTTGGGCTTGGGTTGCATGGCGATCCTAACCACTCAGAACCCCAAAGCTGGTATGCAAATTAGTTCAAGCTGAAGATGTTTAGGATTCAACAGATGCAGAAAGAAGCCTTATCAGAGCTTTCCTCATCTGACTAAAAGCAGAAACTTCTGGGAAATGAGGCTGCCATAAATTCCCTCTTCAGGGTGGCTTTTATTCCTAGGAAGGAGACCAAGAGGAAACCTACCATAAATCCCCTCTCCAGGGAAGTTTTATATAGCCATGAAGAAGATGGAAAGACCACTTGCACTTGCATGAATAAATATTATCACAAACTTTCTCATCTCCTGTTTATTCTCCTAGAAACCCCTTTGTATATATTTCCTAAAGAAACCCATTTGTTCTTCTCAGAGAGGCTTTTTCTCCTTCCTCCCTTTTCCTCTAATTGTAACCAATCACAGGGCTACTTCTTTTGTAATTTCCCACATGAATAAACTTCTCTTGTTAATCTGTATTTTGCCAGTTAATTCACAGGCCCCCAGGGACTGAGCATGAGAGGGTGGGAGAAAGGTTTTTTCCTCTCCAACAATCCCCTCATCCTCTCTGACTTTGCTCCTGCAATTTTCTCTCTGCTTTAGCATCTATTTCTCTCTTTTATTGTATCACTCCCGAAAACATACTCTAGTACCTTTATATCTTAAACAAAAAAATCCCAAGTATACCCCCCCTTGACCCACATACCTCTCAGCAGCACTGAAAATGCTGACCACCCCCTTTCTTCTTGAAATACTTTCCCAAGGGCTTCATACCATTCTCTCCTGGTTTTCCTCTTATCTCTCTTGCAAATTCTTCTTAGTCTCTCTACTGGTTCCTCCTCCACTACACAAACTTTCTTCTTTTTTTTTTTTTAAACACATTTATCTATGTATTTATTTATTTTGGCCATGCTGCACGGCATGAGGGATCTTAGTTCCCTGACCAGGGATCAAACCTGTGCCCCCTGCAGTGGAAGCGTGGAGTCCTAACCACTAGACCGCCAGGGAAGTCCCAACAAACTTTCAATGTTGTCTCCTGAGGTATCCAAGCTGACTTAGATGCATTTAGACATCCAATAGGCACTTCAAACTTAACATGTCTAAAACCAAACTCTTGATTTTTTTGCCCTTAATCTCTTCCTCTCCCAGTCTCTTAACACCTCAGTAAATAACAGGTCCCCAGATGCTTAAGTAGAAAATCTAGGGTCATCCTTGAGCTCTCTTCCTTTTCCCTCAGGCTCCACATTTAATCTGTCGGGTTTGATGAACTCTATCTCTAAAATAAAGTGGCTTACCCACTTTGATCCGTCTCCACTGCCATGTCCTAATCCACACTACCGTTATCTCTAGTCCAGTGCAGGCATTAGATAACTGGTCTTCTTGCTTTGCTCTTGCTTCCCTTCAAGCAGCAAGTTGGTGTTTTAAAAACAAAAATTCTATCACGTTGCTTCTCCTACCTAAGACCTTTAGTGGCTTCTCCCTTTGTATCACCCTGTTTATTTTCTCACAGCTCTTAACTCACAGAGTTATCTTATTTGCTCAGTCTTTCCCCAGTGGAGCTGGCAGGGCCCCTGTGTGTCAGTGCTTCACCATCCTGGACTTAGAACCCGGCCTGGCACAAAACAGGTGTCCAACAAGTAGCCGTTAAATGAATATCTCCTGAAATAGACTATGAACCTAAGTGTGGTTTGACAAACACAGATTGTCACAGAATGTCGACTGGTAAGGGCTCTAAAATCCATCGCAACTCTTCAAATCCACGATGCACCGCTCACCCTCTACATTCCTCCCCTTCTCAAGTCAGGACATAGTTCACAAATGATGTACTTAACAGAGTAAGTTTTGTCCATGATTTCTTCCTCAAAAGGTGTTTATTAAAATGAAAGCCACTTTGCAATTAAGAAAATATGGTAAAAATAACTTTAGTTACCATCTCTCGAGAGCCTTGGCACATAAACTATCCCATCAATTAAGTTCTCTCAACCCCTGACGATAGGAATTCGAGTTGCTACTAACAGTCAAGGATCCAACACAGGCCTGTCTGGTGCCAATGCAGTCCTGTTACTGCAGTTCACATCTGCCTTACCTCACCTGTGTGTGAGGGACAGAAATTAAAAATTGTACAAATCCACACATTTCTTCTAAGGCACAGGGTGATCCCATCAAAGGGAAGATTGTCATCTCGGAACAGCTCTTGAACTTAGTTTCAGATTTGCAAATGGAGTCTTAATGTTGAGTTGGGAAGAAAGTTTAGTTATGTGACTAACAGCTAAAAAGAATAATGGAGTTTCAAGGTACCATCTAGGAGGGAAGGGAGCGAGGGGAGATGAATGAGGGAGAAGAGAGAAGCCCACCAGAGTGGGACACGACGTGGCCAGACCACTGAGAAATCCCCAGCAGCAGAGGGCTCAAAGAATGTTTAAGACAAGAGGATTCCAATATGCAATTTTAAATTATTTCTTGGGTGGCACGGGGATACCATCCTTCCACAAAAGGAATAAATGCCCCTTTCTACCGACCTGAATTTTACTTCAGAATCTACCATAAAAACCTAAATCTTTTGATATAATACAGTTATGAGGAATGCTTAAAATAATATTGCCTTCCATGTTGCTTTGAAAATCTTTTAAAGATTTAGACTGGAACATAATCTGTTGTAAAGAATTTTGTATAGATATTTTAGAATGTACTGGTGATGTTTCATGTTTGTTAACATTGTTGCCCCAAGTACTCCTGATTTTCCACAATTTTCAGAATAGAGAACTGATTTTATTACTGCTTACCAAAGTAATGATTACTGAATAAACACTTCAGTAATAACACAGATCCTTTAACAAGGACCTATCATATCCTTTAACAAAATTCCTAAAAACACACTGAAGACAACAGGCTAATTAATTTTCTATCTTTCTCTCTTCTCATGACAGAGGAATTAAAAGACATTAAAAAATTACCTCTTTATTCATTTTGAACCATTGATATTGTACAAAAGGATGCCCAGTTGCCCGGCAACACAGCTTCACAAACTGTCCAGCCAAGACTGCCTTGGATTCTGGGTTTACAGTGATCTTTATTCCTTAAAAAAAAAAAAAGTTATATAAAGTCAGAGAAGAGGGGTTTTCCTTGTTTATGTTTCCGAAACCAGAAGAAGAAATATTTTGGAAATAACCTGCATATTCATCCTGGTTATAAATCACCCATTCACATCTCCTTCTCCATCAGATGATGAGTTTGTGAGTTCCAGGCTCTGTAAAACCAGGAGGAAAGGAACTCACCTGCAGAAGACTTTGATCTACTGTACTTCCCCATGATTGGGGGAAAAAATTGTTTGCCATATTTCTTCAATTCTGAGAAACATTTTTTCCACATTCTAACACCTCTGAAATCAGGATGAGCCTTATCATAGCTGTCTGCATACAGCAGTCACGATGCTTTCTCTGTGCCAGCTCTAGGAATACTTAGTCATAAAGGCTTATCCGGCCAGCACTTCAACTGAGTTAGGTGTGCTGTTAGTAAGACAAGTGTGAGTTTAAATACCACTTAAATGTCTTCAAAAGACATATGAGGGACTTCTCACCCAGTGGGTGAGACTCTGTGCTCCCAATGCAGGGGGCCTGGGTTCGATCCCTGGTCAGGGAACTAGATCCTGCCTGCCACAACTAAGAGCCTGCGTGTGGTAATTAAGACCTGGTGCATGGGGCTTCCCTGGTGGCGCAGTGGTTAAGAATCTGCCTGCCAATGCAGGGGACACGGGTTCGAGCCCTGGTTGGGGAAGATCCCACATGCCGCGGAGCAACTAAGCCCGTGCACCACAACTACTGAGCCTGCGCTCTAGAGCCCAAGAGCCACAACTACTGAGCCCACGTGCCACAACTACTGAAGCCTGTGCGCCTAGAGCCCATGCTCCACAACAAGAAAAGCCATGACAATGAGAAGCCTGCGCACCGCAACAAAGAGTAGCCCCCGCTCGCTGCAACTAGAGAAAGCCCGTGCGCAGCAGTGAAGACCCAACACAGCCAAAAATAAAAACAAAACAAATAAACAAATTAAAAAAAAAAAAAAAGACCCGGCGCAGCCTAAATAAATAAATAAATAAATATTAAAAAAGAAAGGGCATATGAATGTCAATGCTGTGATTTAGCATTAAAATAAAACTATTCTGTAAGCAGAAAGGTACAGAAACAGAACAGCAGGATATAAATTTGATACATGTGATGCAAACAGTTCTCATCTGAGAAATGACTACCAGCATCAAAACTTGGAAAACTTTTGACAGGAGCTTCCTGTCAAAGATCCTGGAGTCAATAATAGAATCCCTGCCCCCTCCCTCCTCCCTCTCTCTCAATCACTCCCTCTGGGGAAGCCTGCTGCCATGTCATGGGGACGCTTGGGCAGCTCTGCAGAGAGGCCCAAGCAGTAAGGAAAGCAACCTGGGCCTCCTGCCAACAGCCGCGTGCATGAACCATCTGAGAAGAGGATTTCCCAGCCCCACTCAGACCTTCAGATGGCCGCAGCCCTGGCCGACAGCTGGACTGTCACCTCATGAGAGACCCTGAGATAAAACCACCCAGCTCCACCCCTCCTGGATGCCTAGCCTCGGAAACTCTGAGATAATGAACAGATGCTGTTTTTAAAATTTTTGGTTTTGGGATAATTTGTTATGCAGCAACAGAAAACTGACACAAAAGGAAACAAAGCTAGGAAATTTTACATTTGCCAAGGTTTTAATACATAAACCTGGGTTAGTTGGCTTTCAGAAAGGAGAAAGAATCATTAAAACTTATAAAACTTAATTTCCCATGCCTATTTTTATTTTGTTCCTCATGTATCCTGAACACGACCTCAGATCTTTTTCTTCTACAACCCATCAATCCAAAGGAACACAAGATTACCATTGAAGAGGAGATAGTCTAAATAACAACCACCTTAATACCTGAAAGGTACTAAACTTTCTAGGGAAAAAATAGTACGTAAGGTAAAATAGGCATGTGAAATCCATGCAGGAAAGATACCAAATAAAACCAAAATCCAAAATGAGTAAATATTCATTGCATACTTATTACATTTGAAGGTCTAGAGAAACCCTGGAAAATCTTTAGTAAATATAGTAGAGCCTCTCAAAAAAGAATTTAAAATTCTTGCCAAGGAAAAGCCTTCATATCCATTCATCCTTTATGTGGATGCCAAGTGAGCAAAGGATGGCTGAAGTAACAGTTTTTCTGAATTCTGTAATCCACGTTGGTCAGAAAGTACATGTTGAAGTCAGAAAATGGGATGACACTCTTATTGAAGCCAGAAAATTCACAGCACTGTATTTTAATGCCCTCATATACCATTCATCTGCCAGGAGAGACTTACATCACAACTTAAAGATACAAAGATTCTGATTTTCAAAGTTTAATTGTGATAAGAGAGGAAAAAAAGTTGCAACAACAACAGAAGGGAACAAGTATAAATCTGAAAAATACAGGCGTTGTGGTATATTGGCTTTAAAATGTGGATGTCTTAAAGCCATCTCAAATGTAACATCCCCAATCCCTCCTGACACAAAATCTCCTCCTCCACGAGACCCCCCAGTCTTCTCCATCTCAGGGAAGATAAACCAGGTCCCGGACTAGCCCCAAGCATCCAGTTACTCAGGACGGAAATTTAGCAGCCACCCCAAACCCCTCCTGCTCACGTCCTCCTTCCCCACGTGTAATTTAGCTGCGAGGCCTGTCGCTTAAGCTTTTCCACATCTCACCATCTTCAATGCCATGAGCTTAATCCAAGCCGCCATCCCCTCCTGAACTGAACTATTGTCACAGCCTGCGAACTTTCTTTCCTTACTTCCAACCAGCAGCCCAATGTCTTTTTAAAACATAAATTAATCCATATCACTCCTCTGATAAAACCCTTTACTGACCTCCCATTGGATTTAGAATAAAACCCAAGCTCCTTACATGGCCAACGAGGCCCTCGTGCCCACCGTATCCTTGCCCACCAGGCTCCAGCCGCGGAGGGCCTCTTTCCTTCGGAACACAAACTCTTTCCTGCCTTTCCACCTCCTGGTCCTCTGCTGGATTCCCCCCTAACCCCCACTGTTTCATGACAGACTCTCTCATCATCCAGGTCTCCAGCTGGTCCAGGAAACATGAGCTACCTCCCCCTCTCCCCCACAGCATTATACTCGTCCCACTTTGTGGGCTTCACTGCACTAATCACCCAAAGTCCCGTTTCTTATTATCTGTCTCACCCTACTAAAACAGAAGCTCTTGTCTTAGCCACCAGTTTACCAGACGCCTAGAATAGTGCCTGGCATATGTGAAACGGTGGGTGTTCAACACATATTTGTTGAACGAATGTGTATAATAATAACAAAAATTACTATAACGGCAATTTACTGGCTGCTTTACATATGCCCGGCACTTTGGTCTCTAACTTTCAAAATAATCATGTGAGTTAGATATTAACTAGATCTATGTTACAATGAGGAAAATGAACTTACGTCATTTGCAGAAAGTCATCCAAATTACCCTGTGTAAATTATTAACTTCTCTGCGATTCCTTTTTTTCTCATTGTAAAATGGCAGAACCAGGATGCAAAGCTAAGTCTTCTTGGGCTTTAAAACCCTTTTGGGGGCTTCCCTGGTGGCGCAGTGGTTGAGAATCTGCCTGCCAATGCAGGGGACACGGGTTCGAGCCCTGCTCTGGGAAGATCCCACATGCTGCGGAGCAACTAGGCCCGTGAGCCACAACTACTGAGCCTGCGCGTCTGGAGCCTGTGCTCCGCAACAAGAGAGGCCGCGACAGTGAGAGGCCCGCGCACCGCGATGAAGAGTGGCCCCCACTTGCCGCAACTGGAGAAAGTCCTTGCACAGAAACGAAGACCCAACACAGCCAAAAATAAATAAATAAATTAATAAAAAAAAAATAAAACCCTTTTAAGCCTTGGGTTATCCCAGTGATTTTTTTTTCCTTCCACCTTTATTGAGGTGTAAGTGACAAATAAAAACTGCATATATTTACGGGTGCACAACATGGTGATTCAATATAGGTATACGTTTGTGAAATGGTTGTCACAATCAAGTTAATTAACACATCCGTCACGTCACATAGTTATCATTTTCTGATGGTTCTTAATGCATCTCCCATGCTAATCCCATCTTCTGCCACAGTGAGCCTCTCTTACTGGAAGGAGGGTGTCAGGCAGAGTGCAGTGTCTTGTGCCATGGCAGTCCTTAAAAATTTACTGTGGCAAAGATTCTCTGCTATTACACAAAGAGACAAGAGATGAGAATGAAGGAAAGTGAAAGGCTTTCTCTCTAGAGGGTCTTACAAAGAAATGAATGACTTCAGAGGAAGGCGCCCATGTGACCAGGATGTTCTAAAAGCTTCCTTTGTGGGAGACAAGACTGAATGATTTTTAACAGACATTCAAACTCACAGTTGATATATCTGTCCTGTACCAACAATTTTAGTAGTTTAAGTCTTCAAGAAGCAAGCAAAGACATGTCTTTTTATTATTTACTGCTTCAAAGACTGAGAATTGAAAAGCACAGTGTGATTTGGAACCCGCCCTGGTGAGGAGCACAGAGAGAAGTCACAACACCTCCCATGTTTTAACCACACATATTTCTTTCCACCCTGTCTCGTGTGCGACAGGGAACCACGGTCACCTCTAACCACCCTCGCGCAGCGCCCACTAGTCAGAACATGCTGAACAAAGTAAGGAGGGAAGATGGCACAGAGCTCTGGACGGTGTACCAAGGCAGACGAAAGTTCTATTTTAAAGGGTGAATGCACAGCTTCCTGGCAAACAAGCCTATTTTCAGATAACATCTGCAAAGAAGTCAAAGAGGTTACTTGATTTCCTGTAAGCCGGAGAGAATCTTGACTGGGCCTGATGGAACATCAGGATTGTGCTTTCAACACGTGCACACCTGTGTGAGCAACCAGCTCAAGATATTACACAATAAAACTAAAACCCCTGCTGGAATCACTAAACAGATAAATGAGGGTGATTCTTGACCTGACAAAAGGATTCATCGTAGGTTCCCTTTGAGTTGTTCTCTCTTACAATGCAGTTACTATCGAAGTAATTCACAGCTTTTCCAGGAACAGATCTATTGTGTACGTTACAGCGCATCTATTTTCAGAGGCCATGAACCAAAAAACTTTTTCTATCATCTTCCATCTAAAACTCTCCCTCAACGTTCTTTTGAACATTTCAAAACTATTACTGAAAAGCACCCCAGAGAGTCCCAGAATAAATACCATTCCTCTTCCTCTAAAAACTTCCCCCCATTACACAACCAGTGTACTGGTTGTGTACTTTCCTCTTACAGGTCAATTTATATTTGCATCTACTGTGGCTAAACCTGGTCTCCTACATCACACCCCTCATCCTTCTACATCATCGACAACTCCCTTTAACACCTTGGGGTGGAAACCCATCCTTCCAGCCCTCACCACCACTCCCTTTCTAGCTCTCTTCTTCTTCTTTAATGTTATTCCCATTTATACCATCTTTGCCTCTTTTCACTTCTTAATATTTTGCTTTCAGGAATTTCTGTTGTTCATGGAACAAGATGAGTCCCTTATAAGTAAGATCTAGTAGTTTAGTACTTTTTACTTTGGCAAGAAGAAAAAAATTGAAGTCTGTGGGTCAAAGAGAGAATTGAGGTAATAATCCATAACTAAACCTCCCAAACAATCCAGAAACTTCCTAGTATTATGGAAATGGCATTGAGTTCAGGTCAGGGTCAGTGGACCCAGGTTCTAATCCCGCTTTTGTAAATAACCAACTGTGATTCTGGCCAAATGATAACTTCTGGTAATCTCTTTTTCCACATAAATGTGTGCTCATATTTAAAATTTAAATGTACAGGACATGGAAGCAACCTAAGTGTCCATTGACAGATGAATGGATAAAGAAGATGTGTCACATATATATAATGGAATATTACTCAGCCATAAAAAGAAACGAAATTGAGTTATTTGTAGTGAGGTAGATGGACCTAGAGTCTGTCATATACAGTGAAGTAAGTCAGAAAGAGAAAAACAAACACTGTATGTTAACACATATATATGGAAGCTAAAAAAAAAAAAAAACCCCAAAAAATGCTTCTGAAGAACCTAGGGGCAGGACAGGAATAAAGACACAGATGTAGAGAATGGACTTGAGGACACAGGGAGGGGGAAGGGTAAGCTGGGACAAAGTGAGAGAGTGGCATGGACATATATACACTACCAAATGTAAAATAGCTAGTGGGAAGCAGCCACATAGCACAGGGAGATCAGCTCGGTGTTTTGTGACCACCTAGAGGGGTGGGATATGGAGGGTGGGAGGGAGACGCAAGAGGGAGGAGATACAGGGATACATGTGTATGTATAGCTGATTCACTTTGTTATAAAGCAGAAACTAACACACCATTGTAAAGCAATTATACTCCAATAAAGATGTTAAAAAGATAAAAATAAAATAAAATAAAATTTAAATGTTCATAATAGTACTGTTCTGGGCTTTCACAGAATTGCGAAGATAAAATGTGAAGTAAAGGTATCCTGGAAACGAAAGAATAATATTCAACTATCTTTGCTCTTGTCTTAGAGACAATGAAAGTAATAAAAGATTGGTATCAGAAACATAACAATGAGTATAGTACAAGGAATTAAAGAAGAAAAATGAATTGATATGAGAAAGGGGTGGGGAAAAATGGAAAAGATGTCAGTGAAATCACATGACTCTGCCAGCACTTCTGAAATGTATGCACAGCAAAGCTCCTTTTATACAAGAATGAAATAAAATGGCAGCATCACAAAACTGGAGCAGAAAGAACCTTGGGATCCATCTAATGAAACCCATGTGTAACGTGTTAATTCTCTCTAAACATCCCCCACTGTCTAGCCTCTGCTTAGCCGATTCCAGGTCAGAGCACGGCTTCCTTGGCAACCAATCTCGTGATGTGCAGGACTCTAGCTGATAGAGCCTACTAGTCAGCACTCAAATGGTTTCTCTTAAACAAAACTCTAATTGATGGCGCTTATACATCTGCACTCAAATGGTTTCACTCAAAACAAAAACATCTCAAATGGCACATCTAAGTTTATCTGTATTTGCCAAGGTTACAGATGCCAATTTTGGTTGCTTCGAGATCAGAGTCTTTGACCCTTAAATAAAAAAATAAATAAAGGTCTAAAAAGATCATTACAGACTTCTGGTTCAAAACAATTTCAGCAAATTCATTTAACACCCCGCCCCTCTTCAATTCCCACTGAAATGACCAAAGGAATAAAAATAGGGAAACAATGAGTCAGAGCTGGAAAATGCAGATGGACACCATCCATACATAAAAATTATAAGCCACTTCTCTAACAAAGTGCAGGCAAGACCAGTCTGAGAGGCAAGCTGGCCAACCCATGTGCTATGGAAAAGCCCAATCGGAGGGAAAGCAGAAGAGAGTAAACCACAACCTTTTGAAAAATATATTAGGTGTCAGAGCCCATGGAGCACAAGAATTTGGGGGTGAGTTACCCTTGGCTTAGACCTCATGCTAAGTGAGGGACCATTGAAGTTGGCTCCTAATCAAGGCAGGTGTTCCAGTTAGAGATGGGGGAACCCTCCCCAGCTACTTCTGAGCCACCAAAGCAAAGACATCCAAGAAACTCGGTACCACAGCCATCTTCTATGGCCATCTCTGGCTGTCATCGCACAAACAGCTGGGATGGAATATGACAAAATCAGACTAAAATAAATCTGAAGTTTCCCCTTCTCCTTGTATTTAGGCCTGAAAGACTTGTTCAGAGGTTCACAGCATCTTAGTCACCCAAAACCAGAGCTCTCTATAACGACAATCAGATAAAAGTCATCAGGCTCTTTGTGGAATAAGAACTGATGTCTCCTTATGAAACTGCACTACCAAAAAAAAAAAGAGAGAAAACGTTAGATTATTCCTACTTTGTATTTTCACCAAGATTCAGGAATACACTGAAAAGGAAAACCTGGAGATTTAATATATACTTGTTTTTATGATTGTACTGGATGTGATGAGTTACATGTTTGTCTCCCCTACTAGACGATGAATTTTGAACATGCAGGAACTATTGTTTTAATTCATAGTACCAAGCACAATGCCTGGAATAGCAGAAGTATTAGAATACAGTAATGTTGATTGAATGAGCAAAATCCCAGATTAAGCTGATTCTATCAGAGCTTGCATTCTTAATATAATTACAATAGTTTTTATTCTCAATGTCTTTATTGAAATATAAAAATTATTCTCAAATTCTTACATTTCTATATTCTAATGTATGTAAATACAGTAAGTTTTAGATTATCCAAGTAAGATTCAGGTAGAAAGCTAACTGTAAATTACTGAGTTTTATTAGATCCCCAAATATTTCCTCTTAAATCAATAATTAACATTCAAGTAACAACTGATTTCTAATGAATACTATATAGCTAATGAATACTATATGGCTAATATGACATAAAACTTCACAGAAATAGTGCATAAGTGGTCATGTAGAAACTGCTGTCTTTTTCCTATTCTCCCCTCAAATATGAAAGAGTCCCAGGGGATAACTGAAAAAGCCTGTTTGCCCAGTATCAGAACGATCTGCACAGGGGAACACTGATGGTAAAGCACTGATCCTACTATTTGGAGAGAAACACCAAGAGCAGAAACAGATTTTTCCAAAGAAGATGACTGATGTTTATTAGGATGGCACTGTATTCGCTGCTGGCCTATCACATCAAAATAGAAAATACTGCTAAAAATTTCAGGCACATCATTACACACAAATAAACATGTGACTCAATTTCAGTCAAGCCCAGTTCCATACATGGGAAACTTTGAAAACTTGGAAACCTTTCACCTCAGGCCAGTGATCACACCACAGATCATGAGATGTGTGTGCAGCCTCTGTGGTCACCTAGATGCAACTCAAGACAGCATCATCCCAGCAGCTCCTCCAGGTCTGACAGGTAGAGAACGCTGACTCTCATTTAATAGACTTGGCAACAACGGTGGAGTAATTAGTGCAATTATTGAAAAACATAATGAGATATTAAAGTTATAGTTAATTCCCAAAGAGGTTTCTTAAGTTTTCAGAGGTCCCGGTGAGTCTATAAAGTCTGAGAACTTAGTGGCTGAGTGCCCTAGACTGGCAGATTTCAATTGCCACAACTCCTGGGTACTTTTGAGACACTGGGGATACAAAAATTAATAAATGTCACCTGAAGAAATAATTTACTGTTTGGTGACAGAAAGCAATTGTATCTAGATGGGATCTGCATTACCCCAGGGCTCTTGTAATGAAGAGGCACTGAGAAACATTTGTCAAGCATCAGATACAGTGGGTAACACAAGAGAGGCGTTTATAGAAGACCTATTTCATCATCTGCACTAGGCCTGGTAAAGCCAGGGATAACCTGAGAGTCCAAGTTTCCTGGCTCACAATCCAGGGTCCCTTCCATTTGTAGTAGACTTTTCAGTTGCTCCCCCTCACACCCCCAGCATCCAGTTTTGTTTGGCGATCCATGAGGTTTCTGGAAAGCTAACTGAACCCACTCCACTCCTGGCTCTAAGCCAGGGGAACTGGCACATTCCAACTCCCTGGCTGGTGACAGGTACAGGGACAGGCACGTGACCAAAATTAGTTAGCCTATTAGGGAATCCTACGATTTTTGCTGGGACAAAGGTTAATGCAAGGAACAGCCAGTAGACATCCTATGACTAGGTAGAAGGTCAGCCTTGGGAGGAAGCCAATGACAAGAAAGGAAGAGCAAAGACAAAATCCAACTCCTTGGAAACAGGGCTGCCCCCTGCCTTTCTCGAAGCCCAACCTGCTTCAAGACTTTTCTGTTGGAGCCAGCATGCTCCCCTTATTACACCAACTTGAGTTGGGGTTTCTGCTACATGTACTTGTCAGTACACCACTACAACACGTGTCTCTAATTCCCCAAGACCCCGAGAAAGAAGGTCTGCAGCGCCGCTGCCATCACGTGACTTGGATGACATGGTCCCTCCTGCTGACGTCACGGTAACTGACCAACTCCATCCACAGTTGTGGAAAGGAGGGACTGTTTCCTATTCCTCAAATCTGACCTTGGAAGTGAGCAACCTCACTCAATATCGGTATATTCAGGAGAAAAAAAAAATCATGTGGTTGAGTTACTCAACATTTCAAAAGCACCATGTTGGCAAAAAACTTCAACAATAAACATTTGTTACACTTTCTCTCATTCATATACATACATATAAATAAATGTGTGTATTTACTTTCTTGGCTGCACTATTTCAACATAAGTTATAGAAACCTTTCCCCTCAACACTTTCACATGCACCTCCTTGGAATAAAGACATTCTTCTATAGAAGTACAGCACCATCGTCACATGATAATTCCCTAATGTCTAATCTGCAGGTTATACTCAAGTTATTCCAATTGTCCCCAAAATGTCTTCTATAGCTGTTTTTTTGGAAAAACAATCCAACAAATGTTTATGCACTGTATTTGCTTTTTATGTGTTCTTTAGTCTCAACCTGGGGGGGAAAATGAGGCTCCATATATTTACATGTTTCAAAAATACTTAACACAATTCATTTGGTCAAATGAGATATTTTCCTCTGAGTCTGTCTCCATGAACTCCTGGAGAACGTGCCCACGGGAAACACGTACCTGGGGGGCTGAGGAGCTGAAGGACCTCAGTGTGCTCCATGGTCTGCAGGAAGTCGCTCAGCTCCACGACTGTACAGCCTTTCTCACCCAGCAGCTTCAGTAAACACAGGCTTGGGCTGCCTTCAGGCTCCAGGACCTTAAGAGAACACTGCTCCAAGTCTAGACAACTGCAAACAACAAATTTAATTCAGGTCAACAGATTTTCTTCAATATGATCTGCCTGCTATATGTTTGGCCCCGTCATGGGTGTTGCAGAGAATAAACAGCAAGTTGTTGAGTGGTGGGGAAAACGGTTTACATTACGAATGCTACTGTCCCTTTAGACACAGTCTCCTAATGGTGCTCATCTTGAATAGCAGAAGTTGGCAAGCTTTTCCTGTAAAGTGCCAGAGAGTAAATGTTTTAGGCTTTATACGGGCCACAGAGTCTCTGCTGCATATTCTTTTCTTGATTTTTGTTTTGTTTTACAATTTTTAAAATATAAAAAACAGGGCTTCCCTGGTGGTGCAGTGGTTGATAATCTGCCTGCCAATGCAGGGGACACGGGTTCGAGCCCTGGTCTGGGAAGATCCCACATGCCGCGGAACAACTGGGCCCGTGAGCCACAATTACTGAGCCTGCGCGTCTGGAGCCTGTGCTCCGCAGCAAGAGAGGCCGCGATAGTGAGAGGCCCGCGCACCGTGATGAAGAGTGGCCCCCGCTCGCCGCAACTAGAGAAGGCCCTCGCGCAGAAACGAAGACCCAACACAGCCATAAATAAATAAATAAAAATTAAAAAAAATAAACAATAAAAAACATTCTTAGCTATACAAAAACAGGCAGTGGCCTCAATATGGGCCATAGGCTGTTGTTTGCAGACTCCTGTTCTATATGTTTCAACACAATTTTGTCTTAAAATCATGAGCTTTTCTTTCACAAGCGTATCTTCTTTACCCAACTAGATACCAATACTCGTTGCAAGCAGACACCCTATCATATATATATATATCTTTTTAAAATCCCTCAATACCTAAAATTTCGTCTTGCCCATATGAATTATTCATACTGAAATGCCTGGAAGCCTGGAGGGAAGGGGTCAAACATAATGGTACCACCGCTGTGGCAGAGCCAAGGTTAGTTAGCAAGCTTTCATATGACTTAAGATATTCTTAGTTCACATTCATTTTGATCAGTTTTAGTAAAAGGCTGCCACAGCATTTGTATAATGGTCACGCAAGATTTATAATTCTGTGATAAAGTTGGTTATTTCATGAAGAAGAAAATGGATCCAACCAAAATAACTTCAATACTAATATTCTATCTCACAGGATTGTTAGAATTGAATTAGACAATCCATGTAAAACGTACTTAGCACAGTGTGTGGCAAATAATAAGCACTCAGTAAAAGCTAGCTCTTATTATGCAATAAAAATATGGGAATATTAAAAGAAGACTAAGGGGACTTCCCTGGTGGCGCAGTGGTTAAGAATCCGCCTGCCAATGCAGGGGACACGGGTTCGAGCCCTGGTCCAGGAAGATCCCACATGCCACGGAGCAACTAAGCCCGCGCGCCACAACTACTGAGCCTGTGCTCTACAGCCCACGTGCCACAACTACTGAACCCGCGTACCACAACTACTGAAGCCCACGCTCCTAGAGCCCGTGCTCCGCAACAAGAGAAGCCACCGCAATGAGAAGCCCGTGCACCGCAACGAAGAGTAGCCCCCGCTCACCGCAACTAGAGAAAGCACGTGTGCAGCAACGAAGACCCAATGCAGTCAAAAATAAATAAATAAAATAAATTTAAAAAAAATAATTTTTTGTGAGTAATTACTGTTTTGGTAACCAGATAGTGTCCTCCAAAGCCTCCAGTCACTAGGTATTCTTTTCTAGGTATTCTAGCTAAATTTGTATATTCAATACTTTATCCTTGTTAAATGTCAATAATCATATTACAGATCAACCATTCCCAATTCTGGGCTGTACACTCTGGCAGCACAATCTGAAGTCCATGGCAAATTGATAAAGGTAAGACCAATAAGACTGTCTTTTACTCTAAGATTATCTTTCCTATTTTTAAAAGTGTTAAAGTGTACTTTCTTTTATGAAATAATGGTGATTGCAATGGTAGCAAAAACAAAAGCTGAAGGTGCTGCTACAATATTTCGTAAAATTTTCTTTCACTAGTCCCTGGAATGCCCAAGGAACCAGTATTAGACACAATATAAGGATTACCCATTTTTCAAATAATTATAATATGAAATTTATAAAAACAAGGATGCTGTATGCTAATTTTTTTATGATTCAGAAAGGTTATCAAGATCTGATACATGAAATTAAGATGCCATCTTGTCAAATGCAACCAAATGGTGCTTTAATCTTTATATTACTATGGAGAAAACTAAAAACAATTTTACTCCCCCCACCAAATGAAGAAAGATCAAATTGCAATAGACAACGACTTCTCTTCCAATACAAGAGGCACTGGAGAAAAACAAGGTGCTCTCTCTTCTTTCTTTTTACTGATTTTCCACATGGGCACCGGTTTTCAGCTAAGATGACGTTTATACATACCCAACTTTTCTTTCTTTCCTTTTTTAGTTACATTCCTGTAAGGCTGTGCTTTGAAGTGGTTTCTACCAGCTCTAATTTGAAATTTCTGATTTAATTAAAAAGACTGCTTTCTTACTGAAACAAATAGACTTTGCTTAAAAAAACCTGTATTTATCTTTACTTTTAAAAATGTATAATCAAATAGAACATATTGATATTATACACCTTTTAGGGTACAAACCATGGCACTGCTTTTAGATTCTTTTGTTTCTCTTGGTACATTTACACTTCAGAATCATTATTCATTAATTCAACAACTACTTATTAATCACCTAAAATAGGACAACCATTTTTTCTAGGTATTTTTCTAGCTGCAAACAAAATCCCCCATCCTCCTAGATTTTTCTACAGGAGAGGGACAGATATGTGTACACACACAGAGATCTGTGCATCCATCGATCCAACTGTCCTAAGTGCTTTGGAGAAAAACAAAGCAAAGCAGGGGGATAGGTAAAGCTGGAGCAGATGTAGGGGGTGATTTTAAATAGTGTGATCAGAGAAGACCTCACTGAGAAGGTGACCTTTTTAAAAAAAATGTAATCAATGTTGTTTATTTTTAAAATTTTTATTGAAATATAGTTGATTTACAATGCTGTGCTAGTTTCAAATGTACAGCAAAGTGATTCAATTATACATAAATATACAAATATATTCCTTTTTTTTTTTATAATTCTCCTCCATTATAGGTTATTACAAGATATTGAGTATAGTTCTCTCTGCTATATAGTAGGTCCTTGTTGGTTACCTATTTTATATACAGTAGTGTGTATATTTTAATCCCAAACTCCTAATTTATCGCTCCCTCCTTTCCCCTTTGGTAACCATAAATCTGTTTTCTACATCTGTGAGTCTATTTCTGTTTTGTAAATAACTTCATTTGTATCATTCGTTTAGATTCTACATATAAGCAATATCATATGATATTTGTCATTCTCTGTGAGAAGGTGACTTTTAAGCAAACACCTGAAGAGGTAAAGGAGCCAGTCTTGTGGTTCATCCGTGGAAAACATCTCAGGCTGAGCAAACAGCAAGTCCAAAGGCCCTACTGTCTTCAAGGAAGGGCAAGAAAGCATGTGTGACTAGAGCTGAGAGAGGGAGGGAGACACTAACAGGAGATCAGGTCCAAGAGCTCACTGGTAGCTAACTGGTGTTTTTACTCTGAGATGGAGAAGCAATGGGAGGGTTTTGAACAGAGCGAGGATAAGACCTGATTTAATGTTTTAAAAGAACGATTCTTACTGCTATAGTGAGAACAGACTGGGATGGGGAGCAAAGCAGGAGGCGGAGAAGTTAGGCGGCCATTGGAACAATGCAGGTGAGAGATAATAGTGGCCTGGACCAGGGTGGTCGCAGTGGACGTAGGATTCTAGACACATACTGGAGGTATGGCAGAAGGGATTTGCTGATGCAGTGGATGTGGTATATAAAAGCGGAGTCAGGAATGACTCTGAAGTTTCTGGCCTCAGCACCTGGACAGATGTAGTTGCCCTTCACTGAGATGCAGAAGACTACAAGAGAAAGAGGTTACGGCAGAAGACGTGTTAAGTTTTGGATGTGTTGCATTTAACATGTCTATCAGTCATTCAAGAGGAGATCTACACGAATGAATCCAGGAGCTCAAAGCAAAGACATGGGCTGAAGATATGAACTGAGAGTAATCAACCTAAATATGTGTAAAGCCACGAAGACTTAAGGATAACACCAAGGCGGGGATTAGAAGAAGAAGTCTAGACAAAGAGACGCAACGCCTAAGCCCTAAGGCATTCCAAAATCCAAAGATGAAGAGGTAGAGACTGAAGAGAGAGGGACAGGAGGAAACCTTCCTATCAGGATTCCTAGCTTCCTAGCAGGATTCCGTAGCTAAAAGAGCCCCTTCTACACAGCAAGTATGCAGTGGCTGACTGTTTTCCCTGGTCCATGTCCCAAAGCCCCATCTCTAAGCTCCCTCCTTCATGGAATTTACACACTATTAGAGCCTCCTGAAAGCTCTGCCATCTTTGGGGCTCGAATGTTCCATGCCTCCGCAGAATTCACATTGCTTGGGCAAGACACTCAGAACCCGTGCTTATCTACACTGACAGCAAAGGGCGTTCAATATTAAGGCAGTTTGGAATGGAACTAGGGCTGAGTTTGTTTAGGGCACTCCCACATGTTCATGTTTTGGGAAACTAAACTATATGCAAGGATTTATCCTGAATCACCAATAACCATCTGGAAACACTCCTTATCCCTGATGGGACAGTTCAGAAGGAACTCCTGTGGCTTATTTATTAAATTCTTACCCAGTCTGAGGAAAGTTGTATAGAGTGAGGAAAAAAAGTGAAAAGAAACAGAATAGGCAACCTTCTGGGATTTTAAGGCTGTGGATCCAGTGACTCTGCAGAAAGCACTGCACATCCTCGTGGGAACTGTCATCCATTTGGACTAGATTCACTATAATTCCTGCGTTTGACACTAGAGAAAAATGCTTTCCGGACCTTTTACTATTGTAGATGATGCTCTTTTGCCATCGGTATGAAATCGTTTTAAAATCACTGTTTTAGTCTTAAATAGAAAAAGTACCGCCAGCTTACCCTGCCCCCTCAGTTGTCACTCCCCAGCCTCCAAGTTCCCAGGGCTAACCTTCTGTTAGGTCAGTTTAATTCTTCTGATTTCAACAGGTATGTGAGCTTAATGGTCTCCAGTTCTCCAACCTTCATGGTGGCCTCCACTTTCCCCAGCACAACTAACCTACTCTGATCTAACCTTCACCATCCTGGAAGGCTGGCCAAACTCATCTGTCTCCAGTAAACTTCCCACCCCGAAATCCCCAGCTTCCACAACTTCGTGCCCTTTGTTGCTTGTCTCCTCTTGCTGGGCAACTGCCCTCTCTCCATACTACCTTCACCAGAGAAGTGGTCTCAAACTTTTCCATTAGTTCCTCAAACAAAGCTAATACCATTCTATAGCCTTTAACAAAACTTAACTGAAGGCTTAGGGAGGAAAACTGAACACCTGATGTCAGGTATCCCCTACTTTTAGATTCCATCAGCCATGCCTCTTCAGTGGCAGGGCCTTACTGATGTTCTTCTCCCTCCTTCATGGCCAAATAGGAGTGCTCACTTCAGGAGAACCTTCTTCAGGAAAGGCCAGAGCCTTCCCTAACTAGAGTAGTAGTTAATTTCACAAATCAACCAATCACAGATCTGGTAATCTGACCCCACCCCCTGCCCACAAAGAAGACAACTGTTTATGTTATTGTAAGTCTAGAAATTCAGAAATCTATGGACCTAGAATAATAGTATGTATCTTGGATTTTCTTTGCACAGCCAAAAGCACAATGTATTCTTCCTAGAACAGAAGAAAAAAAAAAAGGGGGGGGGGGACTTCCCTGGCAGTCCAGTGGTTAAGACTCTGTGCTTCCAATGCAGGGGCACGGGTTCGATCCCTGGTTGGGGAACTAAGATCCCACGTGCTGTGCAGAGTGGCAAAAAATTAAAAAAAAAAAAAAGAAAGAAAGAAAAAAGTATGCCATCTGCTCAACTTTGCAAATTTACCACTTCTTGATTCCATCCTTACATCATTACTCCACCGAACAGCCAAATAATCCCAAATCATCATTATTCTGGTTTAACCTCAAACTCTTTGAAATTCAAGGTTGTGGTGAGAGTTAAACACTTAGTACATTGTCTGGTATATATATTGTTTAATAAATGATAAAAACCCACTGTTATTATTATTCACACCCAACATAGCATCTAACATATTATTTGTGATTGTCTCAGAATAACAGTCTATTACTGCATAAGCCCTTATAAGCAGGAGCTAAATATTTGACATCTTTTTATCTTCTGAAACATTTGCAAAAATCGGGCACTCAAAAAATGTAATTTTGAATGAATGATTCCCCTCTCAATTCAAAATTATTTATAGAGTGTCTAAGATAGGTTCTATGCATAACATATAGGATCTTAAATCTTCCTGTTCTCGAGGAGTTTATAAAGACATGTACAAACAATTATAGTACAAGACAAAGGCTGGTTATATGAGAAGTTAAAGAAACTGCCAAGGGGTTCAAAGGCAGACCCAAATCATAACAATGATCTAGAACAGTGGTTCTAAGTGTGGTCTGGGAAGCCCTACTGCAGTTCCTGAGGCCCTTTTCACAGGATCCCCAAGGTCAAAATGACTTTTCATAATAATGCTAAGATGTTATTTATTTTTTTCATTCATTCTCTCAAGAATGGACATTGGAATATCCAGTGTTACCTGACCTGTGACAGTGCAACAGACTGAGTGCAGAAGGAGATAAAAGATGCTGGTTCTCTGGGATTCAGCCAAGACATTAAAGAGATTTTCAAAATGCAAAACAATGCCACTTTTCTAACTAAATTCTTTGTTTTGGAAGTTTGTTTTTCTACAAAAACACGTCATTTCTGTTAACATGTAATGAATTATTCTCTTTAAATATTAAAAAATTCTTAATTTTAATTTCTAATATGGTAAATATCAGTATATGTTGTATGTATGTAACATATAGAACCCACATTAAAAACTCTCGGGCGGCGGGGGTGGTTCCCTGGTGGTGCAGTGGTTAAGAATCCGCATGCCTATGCAGGGGACACGGGTTCGAGCCCTGGTCCAGGAAGATGCTGCGGAACAACTAAGCCCGTGCGCCACAACTACTGAGCCTGCGCTCTAGAGCCCGTGAGCCACAACTACTGAAGCCCTCACGCCACAACTACTGAAGCCTGCGTGCCTAGAGCCCGTGCTCCACAATGAGAAGCCACTGCAATGAGAAGCCCACGCACCACAACGAAGAGTAGCCCCCGCTCGCCGCAACTTGAGAAAGCCCGTGCACAGCAACGAAGACCCAACACAGCCATAAATAAATAAATAAATAAATAAATAAAACCCCAAAACCCTCTGGGGTCCTCAATAATTCTTAAGAGTGTAAAGGAGTCCTGAGAGTCTTAAGCCCAGTTCCAAGCCTGGTAATAGGAAAATGGTTTAAAGTTCATGGTGATTCAGGAAGAAAACCTGGCAAGTTGGTTTGATGGAGGAAGACGGTGAGTTTAGTTTCTTCCTTTCCCACTATACTTCTCTCTCTACATCTACATTAAAACCTTCATGAATTCCTGCACCTCAAACCCTTCACCTTCATTATCTCTCTACCTGCACGTCCCCTTCCTAACCTCCCTTAAGTCTTCTAGGTCTGTGTATTTTAATCCTTTGGAATTACCGCCCTAACGCAATGGTCTCCAGATAGGTTTCTTTATATTCTCCTTGGTCAACCTCTATTTCTCTCTTTCAGCTAAAGGGGAGGAGGGTAGGAAAAGGGTGTGGACTGCCGGAGTCCAACCTCGAATCTCTGCATTCCCAGGACTTTCCTGGGTTCAGGCTCTCTGGAAGGTTACTGAAGCTCTCCCACCTCCTTCCCTCCGCGCTCCTTACCCCCAGCGGGCCCTGCACCATCTCAAGTGGCCCCGATGTTTTCCAACCTCACCCATCACCGCGTCCGCCCTCCCTCTCCCGTGCCCACTTCACTCTCCCCGCGCGCCCCCCGCCCAAGTTCGCCCCCACGTGACCCCGCCCCGCCCTTACACCCCACCCCACCCCGGGCCCCGGTGCCGCACCTGAGCCGGAGGCGCCCCCGACTCCCCGCCACCTCGGCCAGCCGCCTCCATCCCCGGCCCTCGGGCGCTCGGTCCAAGCTCCGGCTGAGCCTCCGCAGCAGCGGCTCCGGAAGGCGGTTGAGGGTCGCGCCGGCTGCTGCGGGGAGCGGCGGCCCCGAGGGCGCGGCCGCCGGCGGCTGCGAGGCCAGGGGCGGCGGGGCCTGCAGCAGCTCCCCGCACAGCGACATGTCCCGCGCCGGCGACCCCGCGACAGCCGCTGCTCCCGCCGGCCGCATCGCGCACTTTCCGCTCGCCCCCTCGCTCGCCGCGGCGCCGCGGAGGCAGGGGCGGAAGGACTAATTGGACGGCGCTGCACCGCGCTCGGAGGAGGAAGCGCCGCTTCCCGCCCCGCAGACCCAGGTTTGCTTGGGTGAGCCGGGCCGGCTGGCCGCGCTAGCGGCTCCGGGGGCGGGGCCTCGGGCGGGGGCGGGGCCGCCCACTGCGCGCGTGCGCGCACTTCCCCCCGCCCTCCGCGCCGCCACTTCTGGGCCGCGGCGAGGCGCGCGCTTCAAACCCGGTTGGGAGGTGGAGTCGTTGCTGAGCAGGAAGGGTCGAGTGGTGGCAGCTGGAGGAGGAAGCGGTGGAGGAACTACGCTCGGGTGGCACCACTATGGCGAGGAAGCCTGTGGCGTCGGGGCTTCCCGAGGCTGTGGGAGGAGGATTGCCTCACGCCAAGGAGGGGGGCACGTGGCTTTCCATCGCCGGCGGGTCCGCTCCACCAGAGGCGCGCTCTGCTGACTCAGTGACTTGCGTGTGCCCGGCGACGCCACCAGCACCCGCGTTGGGCAGCCTCAGCGGAGGCTTCCTCGTTTTAGGATTAGATGTGTATGGCATTGCTAAGGGAAGTGGTGCTAGAGATCCAGATACTCAATGGAAATTGCTTGAAATCTGTGCCTAGACTTAAACAACAACAACAAAACTGGGCTGTGGTGTATTTAAACCTAATTAGATCTTGGAAATGGTTGTTTTTAGCAGGAATCACCTGGTTTCCTCCGAGTCAGACTGCCATCCAGAATCTTCATAAATCACAGCAGACAGCTTTATAGAGGATGCCCTTCCCTGGAAGGATGCAGAATAGATGAAATAACAAATGCAGACGCACCTGAGCTCACTCTCCCACTCTTAGCGATATTCGAGGCCATTGCCCCATTGAAAACTAGAGGGTGGTTTGGGACAAAAGCGAGCAAGTAACTTATAAAGTGTGACTAGCCAGGTAGCCCCCAGACAGAAGGTTTCCTGGTCCAGTTTCTGGTGGCATTAACTTTTTCATCACACGGGACAGCAGGATCTTCTGTAGCAATAATTTGGACACCCAAATTCTCACTACCTTTTTTCAGGGTGGTAGCTCCACACAGCTTCCACCACATTCTAGCACAGTTAGTCACTATCCAGTGATTTCTTTAATCCAGTGTAAGTTCAGAGTTCAGAATGCGGTATAATGGCTAAGTGCACAAACTTTGGATCCAGGAAGATCTGCTGGGTTCTAGTTTTATGACTTTGAATAAGTTACTTAATTCTCTGCCTCATCTATTAAAATGGGACTGAAAATATAGTATATATAGAGTTGTTACCAGAATTAAAGGAGTTGATGTATGTAAATCATTTAGCTCTGCTTAGCAAGTAGTAGATAATAAATGCTAACTTATCAGCATTACCCTTACAAGTGCAAATGCTTGTTTCATACTCGGTTTGACCTTGGTAAACCTTTTCCAATTACTTCTAGTGCCTTCCGCTTTTGTCCTCAGTCAGTGAACAAATATTAGTCTATTACCTCCAGGTACCAAGTATGGAAATCAAGTCTTCTGGTCTTTATTGGTCTGGTCCTCATTAGTGTAGTCTTCTAGTCTTTTAAAATTGAGATTCAAGGGACTTTTTTCTAAGTATACTATACGCAAGTTTTTGCTTGGGCACCTGCTCATTACCCTGTGAGTATCCGTCCCAGTTTGACCAGGTGCATCTTATCCAGTACAGCTCAGCTGGGTACTGATGATGTCAGAACCCTCCCACCCCCTCGCCTGCTTCTCCTCTCTGCCTCAAGACAAGTGCCTCCCTCATTTCACTCGAGTCAGGGCCCTGTTTTTCACCTAGCAATTTTATATCCTATGCATTCACCTCACCCGTCACCCTCCAGCCTCTACCTTGGACTAACATTACGTTTTATGACTGGTCTTTTTCTCCTCCCAATCAAATGTTAATATTTTTTAATGTAATTTCACTCCTGTGGTTCTCTTATGGGGCCTAATGGTACAGTAGAAAGAATGTGACCTTTAGAGTTAGCCCTGAATTTGAATTTTGATGCTGCCAGTCATTAATGGTGTGACTTTAGGCAAGTTAACCTCTCACCTTCAGTTTCCACATCTGTAAAGAGTAGAAGATGATAGTACCTGTTCCAAATGATTGTTATGAGAATTAAATGAGAGATGATTTCTATATGTACACATAGAAAGTGTCTGGGAGAAGTAGATGCAGAGTTTATTAGTACTCTCAAAGTTGCCAGGTTAATTTTGGAAAAACACAATAAACAGTCATTCAACTGTGCTCCAGTAAAATTAAAATATTAAAAAAAAAACAGTAAGTCAGGTAACTTTTCTATATCAACCATTACATTTCTATAAAGATAGGAGAAAAACAGGGTGGAGCTCTGACTTTTAAATGCCCCTTGAAAGTTCATGCATGTCTACGGATAATATACTTGGGAGTTCTTCCTCCTTAGTTGAAAGTGACATAGGGCTTTGTGAATCCAGATAATTTGCAGGAAGCCTGTGGTTTCATTCTATAGAAATCCATTGATGTCATCTTTAAAACACTCACACATCTGGAAACTGACCCATAGCTTTTTTTCCTTTATGCGTTTTGACTAGAGTTGGTACTCTAACCAAAAATGCCAGAATGCCATTATTTTATATCTGGACAGATTTTCAAAGGCCCAGTGCAGGAGAGAACACCCAGAGGTCCTGGGATCTGTATACAACAGAGGGAAAGGAAACAGGAGTCTTGTGACTTAAATGACATTCCTGTCTCCCACCTTATTCCATGCCCAGCACCCTTTGTGACCTCTGACTCAGCCTCTGTGTTGAGTCCACGCAAGCCACTTTCTGACACAAGGTTCTCCACTTCCCTTGCTGCCCCTTCTTGCCACCATCTCCCAAAGGATTGGGGGGATTTTCCCATTTCAATTTCAACTTTGGAATAGCAGCTAAGCATTGCGTTAATATTCCATACCCTTCCTTCATGATGAATCATCCATGGCAGAGATTACATTTACTTGTCTACATTTACTCATTCATTCACAAATATTAATTGGATTCCTACCTTGTGCCAGGCTCTGTGCCAAATACTGTTAAGGGATGATTTTCATTTAGTTTTGTTTTTATTAAGCCTGTATTTTTTTTAGAGCGGTTTTAGGTTCACAGCAAAATTGAGGGGAAGGTACAGAGATATCTCATGTACCCTCTGCTCTCACCTACTTACAGCCTCCCCCATTATCAATATCCACCACCAGAGTGGTACATTTGTTACAACTGATGAACCTACACGGATACATAATAATCACCTTAAGTCCATAATTTACATTAGGGTTCATCTTGGTGTTGTACATTCTGTGGGTTTAGACAAATGTATAATGATATGTATCCACCATTAAGGTATCATACAGAGTATCTTCACTGTCCTAAAAATCCTCTGTACTCTGCCTATTCATCTCTTCTCCCTCCCAACCCTTTTCAATCACTGGTCTTTTTACCGTCTCCATATTTTGGCCCTTTTCAGAATGTGATATAAGTGGAATCATACAGCCTTTTCAGATTGGCTTCTTTCACTTAATAATATGCATCTGAGATTCCTCCATGTCTTTTCATAGCTTGATAGCTCATTTCTTTTTAGTGCTAAATAATATTCTATTGTCTGGATGTAACACAGTTTGTTTATCCATTCACCTACTGAAGGACATCTTGGTTGTGTCTAAGTTTTGGCAACTGTGAATAAAGCTGCTGTAAAGATCTGTGTGTAGGTTTTGTGTGGACATACGTTTTCAGCTCCTCTGAGTAAATACCAAGGAGGGTGATTGCTAGATCATAGGGTAAGAGTATGTTTAGTTTTGTAAGAACCCCAAACTGTTTCCCACAGTGTCTGTGTCCTTCTGCATTCCCACCAGCAATGAATGAGAGTTCCTGTTGCCCACAGCCTGGCCAACACTTGGTGCTTTTGGTGTTTCAGATTTTGGATAAGTTGGTTTTTCAAAAAGAAAGTTAAAATCATGACTCTCAACGAATGTACAGTGAATACAAGTCAAAGATTTTATTTAACACGTTAGTGAACGAGGGAACCAGAAAGGTGTTGTGACCACTTCAAAGAAGAATCCAAAGGCGAGATAAATATGTAAGCCCAGCAGGGAGCTGAGATGAATTAGCTTAATAGATACAAACCAACTTCTTCCACAGTGGAGGAAGGAAATCCATTGAACTTCCCCCGACAGAATTTATCTATTTATAATCAAGAATTATTTGCATTACTATCAGTTTTCTGCAACTTCTATCTCTTGGAGTTGCAAGATGCCTTAGTCAAAGGCAAAGAAAGGCATAGATAACCCAGATAGATGAGCTAGTTAGGACACCCATTACGTTCCACATCTTTGTTAATTCTTTCTTACAGTGCTTAGAATACAGGGTTGACTAAATCCAATCTCTGCTTGTGGCAAAGAAAGGGAGTGGTGAATACTCTGTTGGCAGCAAGAAGGAAGGCTGAAAACACGGAGGAGAAAGTACCATGTGGAGCAGCAAGAGAAAAAACAAAAAAAACAAAAAAAACCTCCTCTCATACAAGGGAATTCCCATGAGGCTGTCAGTGGCTAGTTTAGCAGCGCTTTATGAGATGGAAGACATTCCCGTGTACAGCACACTCCTGTATACATTGCCACTTTCTCCTTCCTATTCAAGGAAACATATCTGAGGAATAATACCAGGTATCATGATAGATACAACTTTACGATAGGAAAAGTGTTGAATCAGGTCTAATTTACTATCTACAATGCCAATCATTTATTATCTACAAAGCAAATCAGAAACTCTGATACTTAAATGATCAGCGCTAGCAAATCACTGGGGACACATTTCAACTGAAGGCAGGAACTGCAGTTGACGTGATATTTCTCATAGCCGTGAGCCACTTTGTTGGGGTTTTCAAAAGGGTGCTAACTACGTTAATCCACCCAACAGTCTTTTGACTTTGTGACACTAACAACTGCATTGGGCTACGATGCAATTTATGAAGAAATTAATCCAATAATATTTACCAACTACCAATCTGTACTCTCTTAGGATGTAAGAGGGATGCTGTCCTCGCCAGTGTTCCTCATCCTTGGTTGCACGTGAGAATCACGTGAGGGTAGCCCAGTTCCTCAAAAAGTTAAACATAGAATTATCATATGATCCAGCAATCCCACTTCTGGAATATACCCAAAAGAATTGCAAGCAGCAACTCAAACAGATGCCTGCACATCAATATTTGTAGCGGCATTATTCACGGTAACCAAAAGGTGGAAACAGCCCAAATGTCCAGTAACAGATGAATGGAAAAGCAAAATGTGCTACATACATACAGTGGAATATTATGCAGCCTTAAAAAGGAAGGAAATTCTGACGCATGCTACAACCTGGAAAGCATATGCTTAGTGAAATACGCCAGAAACAGAAGGACAAATATTGTATGATTCTGTTTATATAAGGTACCTAGAATGGGCAAATTCATAGAGACAGAAAGTAGACTAGAGTAGGGCTGGGGGGCTGGGGGAAATAAGGAGTTATTGTTTAATGGATACAAAGTTTCTGTTCGGGATGATGAAAAAGTTCTGGAAATGGATAGTGGTGATGGTTGCACAACATTGTGAATGTACTTAATGCCACTGAATTATATACTTAAAAATGGTTAAAACGGTAAACTTAATGTATATGGTTTACCACATACACACAAAGGAACCTTAAAACCCAAGAAACCTTAAAAACATACTGATACCTGGCTCACAATCCCCAGAGATCTGATCCTTTTTTTTTTTTTCTTAATTAATTAATTTATTTTTTAAATTTATTTTTGGCTGTGTTGGGTCTTCGTTTCTGTGCGAGGGCTTTCTCTAGTTGCGGCGAGCGGGGGCCACTCTTCATCGCGGTGTGCGGGCCTCTCACTATCGCGGCCTCTCTTGCTGCGGAGCACAGGCTCCAGACGCGCAGGCTCAGTAGTTGTGGCTCACGGGCCCAGTTGCCCCGAGGCATGTGGGATCTTCCCAGACCAGGGCTCGAACCCGTGTCCCCTGCATTGGCAGGCAGACTCTCAACCACTGCGCCACCAGGGAAGCCCCAGAGATCTGATCTTAATTGGTCTGGGGTGTCTTTAGTTTTTCTTTTTTCTTTTTTTTTTAATAGTAGTTTTAAAAGTCCCTGAAGTGATTCTAACGTACAGCCAGGTTTCAGAAGGGATGCTTAATCTCCAGGGGGGTGGTACTCAGCCTTGACTATATATTAGACTCATTTGGGGAGTTTTAAAATACATTGGTGTCTGAGTCTCACACCCAAGATTCTTATTTAATTGGCTTGGGGATGCTGCCTGGTTACTGAGAATTTTTTCTTAGTTTCCCATCTGATTCTAATATGTAACCAAGGTGAGAACCACTGCTCTAGGGAGAGCCCAGGATCTCTGCCTTTCATTCCACCTTTGGAGAGCAAGCACTTCCATGTCTGTCAAGGATGAAACCAAGGGCATAGTGGGAAAGGAACTTCTGATGAGAGTCAGAGGCTCAACTTCTCCAAGGCCACTTGATTCTTTCTCTTTCCCTTCACAGTCAGAATGTTAATAGTGGGAGAAGCAAAGCAGACCAGTAGAGGGTCCAGGAGAAAGGAGTGAAGATCTACCTATTAGGCTCATTCCTAAGGGAGAAAGGCTCTTTATTCTTCTGGCATCCAGCTCCTCCAAGCTTCTAACATGGGCACTGCTCCCTCACCATCCCTAGTCCCCACTTATTCCTCTCCTTCCCCAAGAGGGGCTCGGAGCTGACCTGTCCAGCCAGGATTCCAAAGAGCCAGGGCTGTTAAGAGTATCTCAAGGGACCATAGCTCTGGGACTTCCCTGGCGAGCCAGTGGTTAAGACTCTGTGTTTCCAATGCAAGGGGCGCAGGTTTGATCCCTGGTTGGGGGAACTAAGATCCCACATGTTGCATGGTGCAGCCAAAAAAAAGGGGGGGGGAACCATAGCGCTGGTGCATGAAAAATTAGCTAGTTTACCTTTAAAGAATCACCTAGATGGTGGACATACATCATGCCTTGATTGATCCTGACTTACCTTCAGCCAGTCTTTCGTCACTTTTATCTTCCTTGGTATTTGCATTTCTGTTCTTCTGTATAAATAGTGGCTCAGTCTGCTTATTAGGTCCTGTTGCATCCTGCCATCTTGTTTGTGATCGCCCTACTTCAGCTCTCAGTCCTTGGAAGCAAGGCCAACTGGACCGGGTGGGGTGGATTTAGACACGCAGCTGAAAAGCAACGTGAGATCAGGGTGGCCCCCGGAAGACAGGAAGTATGGAGAGAGCAGATGAGGCCAGCTCTACTCTAAGCCTTGAGGTAAAGTAGTGGTTCCCCATTAGTCTGTGCCATTCCATCAGGGTGGAGTGCCACCATAAGGGTTTTGGCTGATGACTTACTTACCCAATTATAATGAGAACACATTGCAGGCAATGTCCCCTGTATAACACGTCCTTCTTCCATATATATGTCCCTTGGGAAACGAGCAGACATTGGCAAGGATACTTGGGGTTCCAGATCCTGGCTGTCCGTTCAGACACAGCAGACAAGGGACACAAAATATAAAATAGAACCCATGTTTTCTAGAAGGCTATGATCTAGCTGAGGAGAGAAATTTTATAAACATGAAAAAGTGGCAAAGCAAGATTTTGGACCTTAGGATTTCTATACTGGTGTATGCAGTTTAGAAGTTTTCCAGAGACTTTTATCAAAAGCCCTAGAGGTGGGCCAGGAACGAAGAGAAGTAAACTTCTACGATTAGGGATGGTAGACTCAGAGAGTGAAAGGAGTCTGACCGGTGAAGGCATGATTATTTCCTGGATAATACTGATATAATTTTACTTTTTAAAAAATGTGACACCTATGACTATTCCCAGTTGAATGACAATATTAGCCTTTGTAGGTGAGCACACTCAGGTGGAAAGGTGAAAATACACTAGTGCTGGCTCTGCTCCATGCTTCCAAGGGTGACATGTTCTCAGTTTCTTGGGGGTCACTGATGGAGGGATCTGACTGTGAACATGGCGTTATGTGCCAAGAATTGATTCAAAACTCCTGACAGCTCGGGCTCTCCATCAGAGCCTGGGACTTCCTAGGTGTGGTACCCTGAGGACATATTTGGTGGCTCCGATTGAGGGTATGGACTAGATGCTTTGTAAGCCCCCTTCAACATTACGGTTCTGAGTGGAAGGGCATGAGGTCTCAGAGGAGAGCACGTGATCAAACACTAACCCTGGATGGTGATCACAGCTCTTCCAGTATCGTGGACTACTTCCAGTTAAGCAAATTAACATATAAATAAGATTATTTGTGGGGGGCAGAGGGGCAGTATTTAAATGACTGAAGGTTGAAATTGTAACATATTAGTTATATGCTCAAATTAGATGTCGAGAACAAACAATGCTGTTTCAGGAGAATGGACAGCGTATTAAATTAAAATGCAAGTAATATTTATTAGTTGAGGGAAAGGGGAGAAGAAGGTGCATGTTTAGTCAACCAACAGTTTAAATCATACTTAAGGCCTTTAGGCATTAGTTATTTGCTAATCCTTACATGCTAATCATTCATTTGTTCTGTAAAGCTACATCAATGAAAACTTTTCTTTGAAACATTTTTTGTAGGAGGCTAGTTGAAATTATGAGTAAAAGGGCATTTATTTAAAATATTCTCTAAGCTTTTCACTGAGTGACTCTAATGAATTTAATTTACTGAGGTTTTGCTGTATATAGATCAGAGCACTGAAGCTACTGGAAATTTTTACGGTATCATAATAAAGATAATCAATAATTATTTCATAATAATGAGAATAGCTTGAACAAGTATGTATGTGGTCACCTGTTTAACACGATATTTATGGAAAGTCAGCCCTAAAGAGCACCTCAGTTGACTTAGGCCAACACCTTCAATTTCAGATGAGAGCTCTGTGGCGTAGGGAGGTTTTCTGTCTCTTCTTAAGCCTCTACCATAGTAGTTCTCAAAGTGAGGGCCCTGGCCCAACTGCATCAGCTTTTCGGAAATGCAGATTCTCAGGCCCCCCCACCAAACCTACTGAAAAAAACTCGGGGCGTGAGCCCAAGAAGATGTGGCTGAACCAGCCCTCCAGGTGATTACGATCCACAGCAGTCTGAGAACTGCTCCCCCCAACTCTAGCTTTAAAATATCTTGAGACGATAACTTCTCCAGCGACACGGAGAATTACTTCCTGTTTTATGTCTAAATTTATCTCCCTAAAGCTTTGCAGGGCGTGGCACACAGTCTGTACAAGTGCAGAGACACCTTTACGGGTAACAGCGCAGAGTGGGGCTCAGCAGAAGGGGGAGATGAAGACAGGGCTGGCGGTGGGCAGGGGCTGGGGAAACAAGGGCTGGTCTTTGCCCCTTCCTATTACCATTAATCGATAATTTCCTAATCTGAGATCCATTCCAAAGAGGGGCACGGCACAGTTTCATTTGGGGTCTGGGTTTTTAAGACAAACAACAGGGAGTCTAGGGAGTGCAGAGTTGGGGTAAAACTTAGGAGCGATGTGGTAGAGACATGGGTGTCTCTGACACTGGCCAACATTGTTCCACAAGTTGTCTGAATAAAGCAACGTAGAATGGAGAAGGGTCTAGCCCTCTGGGAGCTGAGCACAGACAAGCTAAGAAAGGCTCCAGATGACTGGCTGGGATCCAGGGCAGGGTTCTGCTCCTCCCCACCCACTCCTGCCAAACCAGTGTTAGGGAAGAAATCCAGGGATTCAGGGTACCCAAGAGACGGGGGTTCAGGATGCTGAGGGAGCCATGTAGGTGGCCTGACTGTGTTTCTGAGGTCTTCACGATGCTGTTTGGAAGGACTGTTCTGTCTGCCTAGAGTGGCACTCTTTTCTCAGAAATATTGCTTTTCAATGCGTGGTTCATTGGGAGCCCCCAGTTTCTTACCAGTCTGCTTCCTCAACCCAGTGATTGGCTGGAGGTAGGCGCGTTGCCCAAGCTTGGCCAGTCCTGGGGATTTCTGACCTTCACCTTGATGAAGAGGGTCTCAGGCTATCTCAGGGGGCAAACCTGTGAGGTATGAGCCTGAGCTGGCTGGTGGTCATGTCCCCACCGGCTGTGTGGACTTTTCCCATAGGGGGAGAAAGTGACCGGTACCCTGAAAGAAGCAGAAATGAGAGGTGGAGAAAGTAGTGTTCCGTCCCTGGCTGTGGTTGCCCCCGAGGCCCAGCTCACTTGTCACCTTTCCTTCACTGCAGTTGGCTGAGCCAACAAATTTGCTTTTTTGCTGTAGGGGAGGGAAAAAAAAACCTTTTCCTCTACTCTCTTATGTTCAGTACCCGGGTCCTGCGAATTACACTGGTAAGCAACAGATGAGCCGGAGAAAATGTTTATTTCATTTGCACACGGGAACCATAAAAGGAAGTAGATGCCTCCTTAACTGGTTGGCGTTAAAGAATTATATACCTAATTTAGTAGAAGAGGGGGAGGGGAGAGAAAAGGCTTCTTATGGGAAGAACAAATAGGTTTCTTTAAGAAAGGCAAATGGGTTTTAGGAAAATAGATGGGAGAGGAGAAAGTTCGTGATAACGTTTGTCTATACAGGTATGGGTAGTCTTTCCATCTTCTTCAGGGTCATAACAATCCCCTGGAGAAGGGAATTGGGTTAGGTTTTATTTGTGTTCTTTCTTCTGGGGGTAGATCCACCCTGCAGAGGAATTTATGGCAGCCTTATTTCCCAGAAGTTACTGCTTTTAGTCAAATAAGGGAAGCTCCCAGAGGGCTTTGTGTGTGTGTGTGTGTGTTTATCTGTTGAATCTCAAATGTCTTCAGCCTAAAATGATCACTATACCAAATATTTTGGTATATTTTGGAGAGGTATATTCTGAACCCCTTCATTGCCTAAGCCAATCTTGTACCCTTTAGGTACTGTGCCTAGCTTCACAACATCTTTCTGTAGATGCTTTAACTAGCAAGACACCCAGTAGGTTTTTTTAAAAAAATATTTTATTTTCTAAGTGGATAAGCAATCAATTCATAGTAATTATTTTAGACTTAATTTTTTTTTTACAGTAGTGTTAGGTTTACAACAAAATTGAGAGGAAGATACATAGATTTCCCATATACCCCTGGTACCCACACATATATAGCCTTTCCCGTTATCAACATCACTCACCAAAATGATACATTTCTTACAATTGACAAACCTACACTGTCACATCATAATTACCCAAAAGTCCACAGTTTACCTGAAAATTCACTCTTGGTGTTACACATTCATTCTATGGATTTAGACAAATGTACAACGACATATAGCCATCATTATAATACACAGTGTTTTCACTGCCCTAAAAAATCTTCTGTGCTCCCCCTATTAACACCCTCCACCCTCATCCCTGACAACCACTGATATTTTTATTGTGTTCATAGTTTTTTCTTTTCCAGAATGTCATATAGTTGGAATCATACAGCCTTTCCAGACTGGCTTCTTTCACTTAGTAGTCTGCATTTAAGGTTCTTCCACGTCTTTTCATGGCTTGCTGGCTTATTTCTTTTTAGTGCTAAATAGTATTCCATTGTCTGGACGTACCAGTTTATTTACCCATTCACCTACTGAAGGACATCTGGGTTGCTTCCAAGTTTTGACAATTGTGAATAAAGCTGCTATAAACATCCGTGTGCAGATTTTTGTGTGGACATAAGTTTTCAACTCCTTTGTGTAAATACCAAGGAGTGTGATTGCTGGATTGTATAGTATGTTTAGTTTTGTAAGAACCCCAAACTGTTTCCCACAGTGTCTGTGTCCTTCTGCATTCCCACCAGCAATGAATGAGAGTTCCTGTTGCCCACAGCCTGGCCAACACTTGGTGTTGTCGAAGTTCCAAATTTTGGTCCTTCTAATCTGTGTGTAGTGGTTATTTTTAAAATTATGCCATCTGCTTTATAAATCCTGCATTGAGTATTCTTGTACCTCTTTAGAATGTGGTGTCTATTTCAGGGGCCTCAGCTGAAAATTTCATTTTACCATCCTGTTACACTTATCTTCCTTAACTTGGTATCTTCCCAAGCTCACTGATATCCATAAACTTGTAGGTTTCAAAGTTCACATATCTTCATGATACATAGCAACGACTTGAAAGGGCTATTACCTTCCTCCCTTGAGAAGCATTTCCCTTTATTCCTACCCTTCATTTACTGTCATTGAGCCAACACTTGAACCTTTGCACACTCTTTAATATCGTAATGACCATGTGGTTAGAAAAATTTGCTTGTGTAGAATTTTGCCAAAGAATTTTATCACTATAAATAATTTACATCCACTTATTTGTACAATTTTAATCAATTATCCTTTCTTTTTTCTGGAAAACATGTTACTATTCACTCAATGGATTGATCATTCTTGCATTTAGATGCTCCTACATTTTATGATAGATTCCTCTTACGGTGTCCTCTGGAACAAATATATATTTTTTTGCATGGAAGTAGCATTGGCAGCTTGATAGTCTCTAGCTCAGCGGTTATTTGTAACATCAGTTTTATCAATAGTAACACAGTTTCATCCATGGCTGTCTTCAGAGCTCTTCAAAGGATACTGCCTAATTCTGTTAACTTAATATTCAGGTGATTTGCCAAGTGAGTTTTAAATAGCTTCTGTTTAATCGAATGCCTTGGACCTATTTGCTTCAAAAGACATTTGGGAACAAGATTATCCCTAAATGATGGCATAAAGAAAAGACCAAGGCAGAGAAAGCTTCACTGCTGCAATCGTATCATTCCCGAGTGCACGTTTGCACTGCATTGGTCTAGTACACAACGAAATAACATGGACTCTAAGTTTTGACTGTAAACTTTTGGTTTCACCTTGTTATGTTTCCTCCCTTTGTGGTTAGCCACTTGGGAGGGGATTTCCGGAGATGCAGGCTATATAGTTTGTTTCCCAAAATATTTTGTATTGTTTTGGGTAAGAGAGTATGTTGCCTACTCTGCAAAACCTAGGTCTCAGAGAGCTAATACGACTTATAGCTGTAATAACATGATCATAATTTGTCTCGGTGGTGAGGGGAGGTGCCTCTATTATGACACGTTCTTTTGTAAGAAAAGAAAACTTTAAAAAATATATTCTTTTTTTAATTTGGTAAAACACACATAAAATTTACCATTCTTTCTTCCAGTTTATATAATTGACCTACGGCACTGTATGAGTTTCAGGCGTACAGCATAATTATTTGACTTATATACACCACGAAATGATGATCACAATAAGTTCAGTGAACATCTGTCATATCATAGAGATGCGAAATTAAAGAAATAGAAAAAAATTGTTTTCCTTGCGATGAGAACTCTTAGGATTTCCTCTCCTAACAACTTTCATATAAAACACGCAGCAGTGCTCATTATATTTACCATGTTGTACATTACATCCCTAGTACTTCTTTATCTTATAACTGGAAGTTCGTGCCTTTTGACTGCTTTCCTCCAATTCCCCCTCCCCCTATTCCCCATCTCTGGCATCCACAAATCTGAGGTCTTTTTCTATGAGTTTGTTTGTTTTCGAAGTATAACTGACCTGTAATAATATGTTAATTTCTGTTAGACAACATAGTGATTTTTTTCTATACATTCCAAATTTGGTAAAATACACATAAAATTTACCCTTTTAACCAATTTTATTTATTTATTTATTTGTTTTTTTATTTTTGGCTGTGTTGGGTCTTCGTTGCTGCGCGCAGGCTTTCTCTAGTTGCGGCGAGCGGGGGCTACTCTTCGTTGTGGTGCGTGGGCTTCTCATTGCGGTGGCTTCTCTTGTTGTGGAGCACGGGCTGTAGGCACACGGGGTTCAGTAGTTGTGGCACGCAGGCTCAGTAGTTGTGGCTCGCGGGCTCCAGAGCGCAGGTTCAGTAGTTGTGGCACACGGGCTCAGTAGTTGTGACACATGGGCTTAGTTGTTCTGCAGCATGTGGGATCTTCCCGGACCAGGGCTCGAACCTGTGTCCCCTGCATTGGCAGGCAGATTCTTAACCACTGAGCCACCAGGGAAGCCCTAACCAATTTTAATTATACAATTAAGTGGCATTAAGTTCTCAACGTTGTGCAACCATCACCACCACATATTCCCAGAACCTTTTCATCATCCCAAACAGACGCTATTTAACAATAACTTCCCATTTCCCCCTTCCTCCAGTCCCTGGTAACCTCTATTCTACTGTTTCTATGAATCTGCCTTTTCTAGGTACCTTAACATAAATGGAATCATACAATATTTGTCCTTTTGTTTCTGGCTTATTTCACCATACTGCTTTCTAGGTCCCTCCATGTTGTAGCATGTGTCAGAATTTCCTTCCTTTAGAAGGCTGCATCCATTGTATGGCTATAGAACATTTTGTTTATCTGCTCATCTGATGATGGACATTTGGGCTGTTTCCACCTTTTGGCTATCGTGAATAATGCTGCTATGAACATTGGTATATAAGGATCTCTTTGTGTTCCCATTTGTAATTCTTTTGGGTGTAATCTACCTAGGAGTGGAATCTTATGGTAATTTCACTTTCTGAGGAACTGAAGAAAGGAAAACTTTTGAAGTATTGTACTTTTTCTTCACTAACCACAAGTTGGCTCTGCAGTCCCCAAATATGATGTAACAGAATGTCTCAGAATACACTGTTGCCATTTAGAGCCATGAGGTTTGAGGTCATGGGTACACTCCCACAGCCTGTGAAATGCTCTAGAAACTGGTTTGGTATTCCTGATACCTGATACGGGTTGGGGGAAGCAATTCACTTTGGGGTATCTTGTCTGAACCAATGATATCTCTTTACAGAAGAGCTCCAGGTCTTTTTCCAAGAGCACCCTGCTTTTCAGGGCAACTCCCAAACTAACAGTGCATCCTTGGATTGATCCAGATTGGGGTCTTTATAGAACTGGACTAAATCCCAGGGTTGCTCCGGGCAAGACTTGAAAACCACCTACCTCTTCCTAAACTGCCAAATCACACTCATCACCAAGTCCTGCCAGTTTTAATTTTTCTGTATCACTTGATCCTATTTTCTCTCCATCTCTACTGTCACCCTTCTAGTCCAGGTTACCCTCACGTCTCTTGTGAACTCGTGCGATAGCATTTCTCACTGGTCTTCCCTCATGTACCCTTGTTCTCCACACTGTAGCCAGAATGATTTTTGAAATTCAGATCTGATAATGTCAGCAACAGGAGTTTGGTGGAGGGAGACCAGACAAGAAGATTATAAAGTTCATATGGAAAAATAAACAGGTGATAACCAGGAAGTTTTTGAAAAACAAGAATAATGAAAAAAAAGACCAGCTCTAGCAAATATCAAAATAGATTTAAAAAGCCATAAGTACTAAAATGGTTTTACATCATTGCATGGCTAAACAGATCAGTTGAACAGAATGTAGAACCATAAAAAGAGACCCCAAATAGATGACAATGTAAATTATAATGAAGATGGCATTTCCAATCACTGGGGGGGGGGGGAGATTTGATTTTGAATAATTGGGTGTTGAGACAAATGGTAAAATTGTTTCCTTAATTCATGTATCACACCAAAACAAGTTCCAAATGTATCAGAGATTTAGATAATATTTTTAAAAATGGAAACCACAAACATGGTACAATAAGAGAATTCAGGAGAATGTCTTCCAGCCCAGTATTCACTGAAAAACTCCCACCATCCCCACGAATTTTAAGAATTCTGGGAATTCAAAGTGTCAAAACAAATGAGTGACATACCCGAGTTCAGAGGAGGGAGGTTGAGGAAGGCTGGGATGGGAGCTGCCGGGAGGAGGTAGAAGGACAGATGTCAGCAAAGCTACATGCGAGAGATGTTAATACAGTGTGTTTGAGGAAAAGTGAAGAGATGGGCCAATAGGGGAGGAGCAGAGTTCAGGGAAGCATTTCTACCTATGGGTCAAGATATTCTGGTCCTGGGAAGGAGCTCTCAGATGGTCCAGGTTCACACCAGTATAAAATATATTCTCCTTGAGAAGTCTCTGAAGTGCTGATGGCATGTGCCACCGACAGTCTGTGTCATTGATTAAGCTCTGATCCACACGTGTTACCAGTTGACGGAGGTGAAGGTACGGCTGAAACTGACAAGAAAGGTGAGGAGCCTGCGCAGGACGAGTGTTTGAAGACAAGGCTGGCATGCAACCTACACAAGAGCAGGAATAATTCGGAAACAAGACCTACATTTCCCTCAGAATTTGCTTCTGGGTCGGCTTTCATCACAGGACAAGAGAGGACTCAGGAACGTCAGGCTGAGAGGTTTTCGCTTTATTCTGTTAATGATGGGGAATCATAGGAGATTTGTAAGCAAGGGAGACATCTGGAAAACACCAGTGTTTCTAGAAGAGTGGTCTAGTGGCTCTCTGCTGGCAGGCTCAGGTGGCGCTGTGGTGCTGGGAAGTGGTGGTGATGGTGGTCGACCCGGTAAGGGGTGGTGAGTAGGCAGTTGCTGTGGTCCCATCGCTAGGGGGTGCGGGGAGCTGGGGAGAAACGAATGGACTCCAGTGAACACTCATAAAGTAAATGAACGTGGGGAAGTGCTTGTGTAACACACGCAGATGCTAACTGGTTGTTCTACTGTCACTATCACGTGCAGCCATATCTGCAGGTTGGGATGCTATTTTCCTCCCTGGAATAAGGTTCTCTTTTTGTCCTCAGGAAGACAGGTTTGGACAACTTATGAGAAAGAGGACTGTGAAATAAATGTAAAGAGAAAGAAGGGCCATGTTCTCAAGGGTGTAGTCACAAGCCCTCTCATGGGGGCAGCAAAGACGGGAGTTTGCTGGGCTGGCAAAACTGAGCCCAGAACTCAGCCACGGGAATCTTTTACACCAAGAGAGGGATCTAACTGCATGAAGCTTGGACACGACTCTGAAGTTCAAGAAAGGGAGAAAGGCAACTGGGGGTCAGCTGTGCTTCAGAAAGCTGTGAGTTGGGGGGAACCTCCTTTGTGAAGTTTTGCTCCAGGTAAGGAACATACACTTTTCCTGCTGATTTATCTGTTAAGTAGAATTAACTGGTCTCTTAATTGACCGTGTAAATATAAAAGTAAATGGTAGGAACAGGAAACAATATTTTGCCCAAAACCCTGATTTAAGATCAGCTTTACTATGCTTTAAAAATGCATGTTATTAATGAAGAATTTTGGGCATCAATGTCTGCAAGGCTACCTGACCAGTGGGTAACACATGGTACAAGAGTTCAGGAACTCTGTCCCCTGACTTTCGCAGAGCTCCTTAGGGCACACACAGTTTACATTTGCCTTCCACCTTTACATGTGCTGGAGGACAGGCTCTTGGGCTGTTTTGTTGCATAAGAGAGCAGCATAATGACACTGTCAAATGAGCAGGTATCACATGAGGTGGCTGGTGATAATTCTTGTCTTAGACTTCTGGCTCTCTGGATATCTGTCACGAGGAATATCATGTTCAGGAGCTTTTACCTACTGGGTAAAAGCAAAAGACTTTGCTTCTTGGGCTCATGCGAATTGAAATCCAAAGTAATCATTCAAAGTCACAGGTTTACCAAATAGGTCCTATGGTTTTTGATGTCACTATGAAGGTCAGCTAAAAGGCATCCAAATTGGAAAGGAGAATATAAAATTATCTCTGTCTGCAGATGACATGATGTAGGAAACCCTAAAGACTCCACAAAACAACTGGTAGAATAAATGAATTCAGTGAAGTTGCAGCATACAAAATCAACATACAAAGATCAGTTGAGTTTCTATACACCAAACAATGAACTATCTGAAAAGGAAATTAAGAAACAATCCCATTTACAATAGCACCAAAGAGAATAAAATACTTAGGAATAAATTTAACCAAGGGGATGAAAGATTTGTACTATGAGAACTATAAAACACTGATGAAAGAAATTAAAGGAGGCACAAATAAATGGAAAGATATCCTGTATTCATGGATTAGAAGAATTAATATTGTTGAGATGTCCATACTTACCTAAAGCAATCTACAATTTCAATGCAATCTCTATAAAAATCCCAAAGACTTCTTTACACAAACAGAAAAATATAATCCTAAAATTCATATGGAGCCACAGAAGACCTGAATGGCCACAGTGATCTTGAGAAAGAATCAAAAAGCTGGAGGTATTATACTTCCTGATTTCAAACTATATTATAAAGCAATAGTAATCAAAATGGTATCATACTGGCATAAAAAGAGACCAATGGAACAGAATACAGAGCCCAGAAATAAACCCATGCATATAGTGTCAACTAATTTTTGACAAGTAGGTGCCAAGAACACACAATGAAGAAAGGATATTCTTTTCAATAAATAGTGTCTGGAAACTGGATAACCACATGCAAAAGAATGAAACTGGACACTTATCTTTCACCATACACAAAAAGTAACTCAAAATGGACTAAAGATTTGAATGTAACATCTAAAACCATAAAACTCCTAGAAGAAAACATGGGGGAAAAACTTCTTGACATTGATCTTGGCAATGATTTCTTGAATATGACACCAAAATCACAGGCAACAAAAGCAAAAATACACAAGTGAGACTATGTCAAACTAAATAGCTTTTGCATAGCAAAGGAAAACAGTCAACAGGGTGAAAAGGCAACCTGCAGGATGGGAGAAAATATTTGCAAACCATATACAAATTATACCTCAAAAAACCTGGGAAGAACATAAAGTACAAATTAAAAAAATTTTAAAGGATAGGCGAGGGATCCGTTAACTGTTTTTATTATACATTTTAAAAAGCTTTACTGAAATATAATTTACATAAAATAAAATGCTCCAAATGTTAGTGTATGATTCAACAATGTTGAATATATTTATAGTTGTGCAACCATTACCACAATCCAGTTTTAGAGCATTTCATTATCCCCAAAAGTTCCATCATGTCCGTTTGCAGCTAATTCTCCCTTCCACCCCCAGCCCTAGGTAACACTGATATCTTTTCTGTCTCTATAAATTTGCCTCTTTTGGACATTTCATATAAATGGCACAATTAAATATGTAGTCTTTTGCATCTAGTTCTTTTACTTAGCATAATGTTTTTGAGTTTCTTCCAAGTTGTAGCATGTATCCATGTCCTTTCTTTTTTATAGTTGAATAGTATTCGATTGCATGGACGGATGTAGCATAATTTGTTTTATCCATTCACTGGTTGATGGCCACTTGGATTGTTTCCAGTTTTGGGCATACAGGTTTTTGTTTAGACATGTGTTTTCATTTCTTATGGTAGATTCCTAGGAGTGGAATTGCTGGGTCATATGGTAGGATATGTTACATGTTTTAAGAAATTGCCAAACCGTTTTCCAAAGTGGCTGGGCCATTTTATATTCCCGCCAGCAATGTATGAGGGTTCCAGTTTCTTCACATCCTCATGGACATTTGGTATTGTCTGCCTTTTTTATTGTAGCCATCCTACTGGGTATGTAATGGTATCTCATTGTGGTCTTAATTTGTATTTCCTTAATGACTAATGATGTTGAGCATCCTTTCCTGTGCTTATTAGCCATTTGTATATTTTCTTTTTTTGTTTTAATTTTACTTATTTATTATTTTTGACTGCGTTGGGTCTTCGTTGCTGCGTGCGGGCTTTCTCTAGTTGCGGTGAGCGGGGGCTACTCTTTATTTATTTGGCTGCGCTGGGTCTTAGTTGCGGCATGCAGAATCTTTGTTGTGGCATGCGGGATCTTTTAGTTGCAGCATGTGGGATCTAGTTCCCTGACCAGGGAGCGAACCCACGCCCCCTGCGTTGGGAGCGCAGAGTCTTAGCCACTGGACCACCAGGGAAGTCCTTGGGGGCTACTCTTTGTTGAAGTGCGCAGGCTTCTCATTGCAATGGCTTCTCTTGTTGCGGAGCACGGGCTCTAGGCGTGCGGGCTTCAGTAGTTGTGGCTTGCAGGCTCTAGAGCTCAGGCTCAGTAGTTGTGGTGCGTGGGCTTAGTTGCTCCGCGGCATGTGGGATCTTCCCGGACCAGGGCTCGAACCTGTGTTCCCTGCATTGGCAGGTGGATTCTTTTTTTTTTTTTTTTTTTAAGCGTTGGCTTTTTAAATTAATTAATTAATTAATTTTTTTTTGGCTGTGTTGGGTCTTCGTTTCTGTGCGAGGGCTTTCTCTAGTTGCGGCAAGTGGGGGCCACTCCTCATCGCGGCGCGCGGGCCTCTCACTATCGCGGCCTCTCTTGTTGCGGAACACAGGCTCCAGACGCGCAGGCTCAGTAGTTGTGGCTCACGGGCCCAGGTGCTCCGCGGCATGTGGGATCTTCCCAGACCAGGGCTCGAACCCGTGTCCCCTGCATTGGCAGGCAGATTCTCAACCACTGCGCCACCAGGGAAGCCCCGGCAGGCGGATTCTTAACCACTGCGCCACCAGGGAAGTCCCTGTATATTTTCTTTAGTTCAATGTCTATTCAAGTCTTTTGTCCATTTTTTAGTTGGGTTGTCTTTCTATTGTTGAGTTTTGAGAGATTTTAAGAATATATATGTATATTGATTTATTTCAAGAATATATATGAAAAATGATTTGCAAGTATTTTCTCCCAGTCTGTGGTGTGTAATGATGTCTTTTGACGCAAAAGAATTTTTAATTTTGATAAAACTCAATTTCCTAATTTTTATTTTTATGGATCATGATTTTAGTGTCATATAGAAGAACTCTTTGCATAACTCAAAGTCACAATTTTCTCCTATGTGTTTCTCTAGAAGTTTATCATTGTAGCACTTACATTTAGTTCTATGATCCATTTTGAGTTAATTTTTGTGTATGGTATGAGGTAAGTTTCAAAGTTCGGATTTTTTGCATATGGATATCCAATTGTCCCAGCATCATTTATTGAAAATACAATCCTGGACTTCCCTGGTGGCTCAGTGGTTAAGAATCTGCCGGCCAATGCAGGGGACATGGGTTCTATCCCTGGCCGGGGAAGATCCTACATGCTGCGGAGCAACTAAGCCCACGTGCCACGACTACTGAGACTGCGCTCTAGAGCCCGAGAGCCACAACTACTGAGCCCGTGCACCTAGAGCCAGGGCTCCGCAACAAGAGAAGCCACGACAATGAGAAGCCAGTGCAACGCAATGAAGAGTATCCCCCGCTCGCCACAACTAGAGAAAGCCGGCACACAGCAACAAAGACCCAATGCGGCCAAAAATAAAAATAAGTAAATAAATAATTAATAATAATAAAAAAAGACAATCCTTTCTTTTGTTGAATTACCTTGGTACCTTTGTCAAAAATCAGTTGACATAAATGTGATTTTTATTATTTCTGGGCTTATTTCTGGACTCTCGATTCTGATACATCTATAGCGACTGTCCATCTATATAATTGTGTGTCACTATTGCACTGACTTGATTACGGTGGCTTTTTAACATGTTTTACAATCAGGTAGTATAAGTCCTCCAACTTTGCTGTTCTTTTTCAAAGCTGTTTTAGCTATTCTAATTCCATTGCATTTCCATATAAATTTTAGGATCAGCTTATCAATTTCTACAAAAGTACCACTGGAATTTTGATAGGCATTGTGTTGAATATATAGATCAATTTGGGGAGAATTGCAATCTTGACAATACTGAGTCTTCCCAGCCATAAATATAGAATGTCTATTTATTTAATCTTCTTTCATTTCTCTTTTCAATGTTTTATAATTTTCATTACATGCCTTTTAAGTTTATTTCTAAGTATTTTATTCTTATTGACACTATTGTGAATATAATTATTAATTCCATTTTTGAATTGTGTCGTTTGGGTTTCTCTGTACTATCTGACTGAAAAACTCAAACGAACTTTTTGGCCAACCTGATATATTGCGGTAGCTCTGAGTTCCAGTTATCTCCCCCGATCCCCCAGGTGGTGGTTGTTATTGCTGTTTGGTTTATTTTTTAGTTTAGTAACTTACCTGAGATAAAACTGTGAAATCTGTCATGCCCAAAGTATGTGGGCACAAATATTTCTGCTCAGTTTACTTAAAAAATTTTTTTAAAGCTTTGTTTCCTGGGAGTCACTCCTGTGTTTGCATGGCCTAGTGGGCAGCCAGTGAATGACTGGACAGAGGTTGTGTTTCAAATACCCTGAGCCAGTAAAACTTCCATCCTGTGCCGGTGTATCTGTGGGTAGGGGAATGCATTCAAGTTTCAGCCATGTTTGAGTCTGCCCTGATGTTGAGTTTCTGCTGGACCCTTTCATGTCTCCTCTGTGCATGCTGGGAATGTGTGGATGGAGAGCTGGGTCCCTCCTGGTCTCCACTGCACATGAACGCGGCCCCAGCCAGACAGATGCCTACCCCAACCTCAACCCCATCCTCATGCTGCTAGAGCTGTTGGCCTTCTCCACTCATCTGCTGTCAAGAGTTACTTCCATTGATAACACTGCTGGGCACAGGTGTTGTCCACTGCTCCAGATACAGTGAGCCCCCTTCAACTGTGGCAATAAACATGGCAGTGCTCACAGCCTGCCCTGGCAGGACCTCTGTGACACTGGAGCTGGGTGGGGGAGTGAGAGCAGCTCTAGCCAAGAATGTCATAGAGACTCACTGTTAGTACCCAAAGTTGAGATGTTTCTCAACCATAAATGCTTCTCATATTGTTGTATGCCTTTGGTTGATTTCCAGAGCATTAAAATGGCTGTCTATATTGTCTATCTTTATATTTGCTTTTTGGGGAGAAGATTTTTCTAGCCTCCTCATTCAGTCATGGCTTAAAGTCCTAACTCCCATTTCATTCTATTTTTAATGGGGGGGAAAAAATCTAGTTTTCAAACCAAAATCCTAACTATTATACCTATATGTATATCACTCTCTTAGTTATAAAGGGTGGAAGCCCCTAAAGCAGCAAGGAAACGGAGAATCCTAGATGTCTGGGAATCTAAGGGAAAAGGCACAAATTGATCCGGTACATTAGCACAGACCAAATAACATGACACAGAGGGAGAAGGGCTCGATTTGAACTCTAATCTCTACTCTGCCTTGGGGCAGTATGGGATAGTGGATAAGTACATGTAGGGATGGGGCTTAATAAGCAAAGGAAGAAACCACAAGAAAGAGATAGCTTTTTAAAATTTGTGGTCAAAAAAACCCCATAAAATTTGTCATGTTAATCATTTTTAAGTGTGCAATGTAGTAATGGTAAGTGTATTCACACTGTTGTCAAACAGATCTCCAGAATGTTTTCATCTTGCAAAACTGAAACTCTGTACCCTTTAAAAAACAAATCCCTTTTCCTTCTTCCTGTATAGTTTTTATTAAATAAAAATTCATAGCTTCTATATATCAAAACTTCACAAATTCATAACTTCTATGTATCAAAACCACAAATTGGAAGGTAGAGCCTATTTGCAGCAAATTATATATGGAGGGCTTTTATATGTGCAAAAGGAAAACACTCAAATAGCAAAGTTGACCCCCGGAATTGAAAAGACAATTCATGAAAGAAGACGGTCCAAAGAACTTATAAAACACTATTTAACTTCATTAGCAATCAAAGAAATTGTGCTTCTAAGATGGCAAAAACATTGTCAGTGATAGTGTTCAGTGCCAAGAGTAATTACTCTCTCAGTAAGATGAGCGGCCTTACACCTGCTGGCGGAAACATAGCACAATACAACTGATAGAGTTTTGTTTGGCAATATATTTCAAAACCTTAAAATATTTGTAACTTTTGACTCACCAATACCACTTTTAACATCCTATCCTTAGACAAGAGTGATGTGCCCAAAGATTTATTTACAAGAATGTGTATCACATCATTGTTTATAAAAGCAAAAATATATAAGCAATCTAAATATCCAGCAGTAGAACACTGGCTACATAAAGTATAGCACATTCATCTAACAGATTAGTATGTAGGCTTTCCCAAAGAATTCTTATTGAGAGGCCTATGTTAAGTAAAAAACAAACAGACAAACAAACAAACAAAAACCAGAGAAGAAAACTGTATGTGTAAGCATGCACAAACGGAAAATAGAAGAGTAGAAGGAATACACGAAAATGGTGGTTATCTTTAGGTAGTGGGAGATTTGAAATTTTTGAAATCAAAATATTAAAAATTTTTAGTGATGGGTATGTAATTTTCAGTAATTAGTATGTATTGCTCTTATAATCAGAAGGAAAGCCTTAAAAATGAAACTTTCATAAAATACTTAATATACATACCATACACAAATATTTTTAAAAATTTAAATTTCCATACACCATTCAAGTAATTCATTTGACTTAGTATTTGTGAAATTGGACCTCGGGCTCAACCTACAAATTTGTAAAAATTGGAATTTTCTCCTGTTCTGACAGTTGTAGTGCTTTCTTGGTGGCTGTTTTAAAATGAAACTGAAGCACGGGAATAACTGTGCCGGAATTCTATCATGGAAGTTCGGATTTTTTTTTCAGGTACTTAGACTGTCATATGCAGTTAAATTGAATTTTAACCTGGTTTCGATACTTGGGGTTTTAGGTAGCTGAAATAGGTACTTTAGGAACGCGATGGATTAAATACAGTACTTCTGTAAGGTGTTCTGTGAACCTCACTACCATTTATGATTTTGATACGCTGGGGAAAAATGAATTCCAAATTCCAAACAACATTCGTATGTTTGGAAAAGTTCCTCTTGAATAAATGAATTCTGAAAAATTGCATTTTTAAAATTTATTTATTTTTATTATTTATTTTTGGCTGTGTTGGGTCTTCGTTTCTGTGCAAGGGCTTTCTCCAGTTGCGGCGAGCGGGGGCCACTCCTCATCGCGGCGCGCGGGCCTCTCACTGTCGCGGCCTCTCCCGTTGTGGAGCACAGGCTCCAGACGCGCAGGCTCAGCAGTTGTGGCTCATAGGCCTAGCCGCTCCGCGGCATGCGGGACCTTCCCGGACCGGGGCACGAACCCGTGTCCCCTGCATTGGCAGGCGGATTCCTAACCACTGTGCCACCAGGGAAGCCCAAAAATTGCATTTTTAATTTTTATTTTGCAAGTAGTTTAAAACTTCATATTCTCATGAAGAATTTTATAGAAATCTGTTCCCTGGGATGAAAAACGCTAAGAAAACAGAATCTTATTTACAGTACTAATTCTTTTGCCATTGTACCTGAGGGAAAGGAGTACCTGTGGAGTCGACCTACCTGAGTGACTAGCAGCCGTTTAATATACAGGGAACTGAATGAAGGTTGCAAAGGCCTGATTTGGGTCATGGCCACTGAGCAAGGAACCACACATACTGCAGAAGCTCTGAGAAACCCTGGACCCTGGATGGGGATGAACTGTTGCTCTCCATGGTGGGGGACCCTCCCCAGACACTGACCGCTCCCCGCAGCTGGACTGACCTGCCCAGTTCCCGCTTGGCCAAGGACCCTGGCAGAAAATCTGATCTGACCTGACATGTGGTTGGTACCAAACCTCAGCTAAGAACGCGCTGTGCTGGGAAGGGTCATTCAACACTCGTACCATTAGACGCGAGCATTCGAAGACCTATGCCAGGAGGAATGAAGTGAGCGATAAACCCCTCACGTACCAATCTCAGTTCAAGATATGGGAGCGGAGAGCAGTTTAAGAACCTAATGGATTTGCTAGAAATATTCAGATGCGTTGGAAACTGACTAGATCCCAGTCCCCAGCAAGCCCAGAGTGGCTGGTGAATTGCACAGCACCCATTCTCATTCCAGATGCCAAGGAACTAACAGCCCCAGAGGCCTTTCAGGGAAGCAATTAAATAAAAAATACATTTCCAGCTCTGATTAAAAAAATACATTTCCAGCTCTGCTCCTTAGATGGAAAATCTCCTCTCAAATGAAACTTGTTTCCTTCTCCTGTAGCTTCAGAAAAAGAGATTACCTAAACATATTTTCTCTGTTCCACATTACTTCACTTGGAATGATGCCAAACATTTTTAGGTCTTTATTTTTAATCACAAACTCACATATTTTTTGATGCTATTAGAGGGACACAAATAAATATATGCCCTCCTTTTTCTCTTCAACATCCCTCCTTCTATTCCTTCGAATAATCATAAAAAATTCAGAACCTGGCCTGAGTTTAATCCCAAGGTCTCTGTTTCTGATTTTCTTCCATTCCTGCTCCCCCAAATGTAAGAGTTAAAACAAAAATTATATGGGTGCAGGCTATGAGATGACTAATCCATTATATATATAAATATATATATATATAAACATATATATATATATATATTTATATAGGACTTGAGGGAGTTCATCTTTCAAATTGTTTGTGAAGAACAAAATTAAGTTTCATAATGAGTGTCAACTTTTCCATTTAAGAACTCCCAGGCAACTCTTCTTTCACGATCACATCACATTTACCTACTGTGTTGGGACACTGGTTCCCTTTTGGCTTTATCCTGTTCTGCTGCGTGTGGTAACATTTGTTTATTTTTTATCGTCACAACCTCCTTCTGTCTTCAATCTCACCTTAAAGTTATCTCCTCTTATCTGGAAAGGACCTTCTTCTGTGAAGAGGATTGGGCTTTAAATAAATCCAATGGATATCCACAATCACAAAGGTTTGGTGATTTCTGCATTCTGCTGCAGTTCATAGAAACGTGTTCCAAAAGAGACTGTCATTATTTTAAAGTCTCTCAGCTTCCAGTATCTTTCTTCTCAAATGAAGGTAAAACTGAAATAAACAGAACACATCCATAGTACACTTGATACCTAATAATTCTAGATGATGATTTTCCGTCTTGTGAGAAGTTTCATTCCATCAAGGTATAGTGATGCATGCCCTGTTCTGTGTTAAAACAATTTGCTTTTGAGGATTATAGTGCCCAGTAGGGAGTGAATATTTACAGTTATGCCCCTTTCAAAGTCACCCACTTGAAGCTGCTAATTTTAGCCGTGAGTCTCATAAGAGGTTTCCTTCTCAGCTGTCAGTTTCCAGGTATGGTACATTAAAATACTTTTGCAAAGAGGCAAAGTGGTTACAGAATGATTCTGGATTTTCTACGTTCTTTCTTGGAATTGGACAAAATTCAAGAAAAGAAATGTCCACGTTACAAAACCTACTCTGCCAACATGAACGATTTGAAAAAAAAGGGCTCATGGTATTTCTCCTCTGGATTTCTTCGGGTATTCCTCCCTTTTCTTCTTACTACTGCAGTCAAAATAGGAAGAGAGAGCATGTGTGTGAGTGTGTGTGTGTGTGTGTGTGTGTCTGAGAGAGAGAGAAAGGGGTGTGAGGCGGGGAGAGGGGGGACCACTGCGGGAGGAGGGTGGATCCTGCCTTGCTGTGGCTTCTGCTTTTCTCAGAGAACTTCAGAGAACGACTGTAATACCAGTTCTAAATGAACAACATATGACTCTTATTTTCACCACCCCTCCCCCTCACCCCCACTTCAGGTTTCCTATGTGTATTTCAAGTGCCTGATAGCCTTGGTAGGAGAACTCTGGTGTTACTCTGACCTTAATCACTTTATCAGGCAGTGAGATTTTGCTTTTCTAAGAGGCAAGCACCTGAACCTGAGGTCTCGCATGGGCCCTGCCAAACGCTGCTGTCTCCAAGTCACCAGTGACAGCCCATCTGGGTTTCATCCGCTCTCCCGGGGCTGCATTTCATCAGGCCGCTTTGCCAGGGCCTCCCCGGCAGCGTCAACAAGTGTCGCACCTACTGCAGAAACAGCCCTCGAGTTTCATCACCGTGATGCTAAAAAATATTCTCCAGCTTCAGCAATGACCTAGTTCATTCAAGGGCAGGGAAAAAAAAAGCTCTTCTTCCAGAACTTCCCTGGGCACGGAATTTTCCCTCTTAGGAAGATAGGAGCTTTTCTGGAAACAGATCCAACTGCGCTTTGAAAAACTTTGGAAAAGACCCTGAACCCTGTAACTCCTCTGAATCCCCAGTCCCAGGAACAGGGACACCCAATCAATGCCTCACACACAGCCTGGGGAGCCCACAGCTGAGCCGGCCCTCTTATCACGTCTCTTGGACAAAAAGTATTGAAAAGTAAGTATCTAGATTTTGGGTTTTACCTGAGGAATGGCTGTGCTTTAAATATGTAGTTGTTTACATTTTCTACAATAGGGAACAAAGCAGATTGTTTCTTTATGAACTAGAACGAGATGAAACAAGTGGGGTCTATCGAGCATATTGGGTACATTACAGGGTTTTAAAGTGGCCAAATTCTCCTTTTTTAGTTTTGGTCCATTCTGACCCTTTTGAGAAACCATTATTATTTTTTAATGTCTGTTTATTTATTTTGGCTTGACAATAATTTTAAAAGATTCTTTCACCTCATGGCTATCTCAATAATTAGAAAAAATAAACATCTAGGAGGACTCAAAGGAGTGACCTGTGAAGGCTTTGCAAAGTAAAGTGTCATGAAAATCTGAGGTCATGACCCAGGTAACTCAGGCCCTAGGTACTTCTGCCTGAAATATTTTAGTGTTTTAGTCAAAAGTTATTCCTTTTATTTGGATTATCTGGATGATTGAAAATCTCCACTTTTTGAGGGGACACAGCAGCATCTTGTCTGACAATGGGAATGAAAGCTGCTGGAAAGCTATCAGGCATTTCAAAATGGCTGATGCAAACATCCACTGAGTCATTAAAATATTTTCTTTCCTTTTCTAAAAATTGGGTTAAGAACACTTAACCTGAGATCTAGTGTCTTAATACATTTTTAAGTGTACAATACAGTATTGTTAACTATAGGCAAGGCATTATACTTGAGTTGTTAAATAGATTTTTAAAAAAATTTAAGGCAAAAAGTCAACCCCAGAAAGATCGATAAAATAGCAGCACTGTCATGTTACATTTTGACGACCACATCCAAACTTTGAAACCACTGATTAAGGGTGTCAGTTGCAGACATCTGGCAATCATTTAAAAATAGATAAAAGCAAGAGCAGCATTTAGAGCTGCTTCTGCTCTAATTATTTCCCTTCCACAACCTTTTCCTTAGGTAGCCTTCATTTTTGAAGATTAGTTAACCAGGAACGGTCAGAAATGTTTTATAACAGCATACCAGGTAAGGGTAGATCGAACGAGCTTCTTTGCTGTAATCCTTCTTAACTGAAACCCCGGATGTTGCGAGCTGCCTTCTGAACGCACAAATTGACAAATCCCGTAGTAAAAGGCAACTGATGGTCAAGAAACATGATCAGATTTTGGAAATCCAGATTTAAAACAAATTTAAATGTATTTTAGCTCCCAAACTACACTGTCCTTTGAAGTTTTTGCAAAACATGTAATCACAATTTGGGGAAGATTTTTAGGTAGGGTGGAATTCCTATTTTCATCACTTGCAAAGACACCCCCCCCCCCCAATTTAATTCATTTTTCATCACCCCCCCCACACACACTTACCTATGGATATCAGCCTATGGAAAGAGGACGTAGTCGAGTATCCTAATCCAGATGGAGGTTGGGGAAGCAGGCTACAGCTGAGGAATAAAGCCCAGGCTCTGGAGGCAGATTTGGAACCAGATCCTGACTTTAGCACAGTTTCCAGCCTGTCTGAACTCCAGTGTTCTCACCTGTAAAATGAAGATAACATCCACTTTGACAGGATTGATGGGGGAATTACATAAGTAAATATACCTAAAGTGTCTTGTCACATCGTAGTTTCTCCACAAAGACTAGTTCCTCCCCTTAGTTAATTAAAAAGCTTCTCTCTCTCTTTTTTTTTTTGCTACAATTTCAGAATGCTTTCATAACATAAATCATTAAAGTAATAAAAACTACATATTTTGACACCAGTGCAATGATTAAACAAAAATAACATAGAAAATTAGATAATTTGAAGAAAATTCTATACTTGAAAACATTTGAGAGCAGAAGAAAAACCATTATATTTTAGAACGCATCTGCAATAAATAAGAAAAATTATTTTTGCCTGAAAATGGTTGATGGTGTACTTGTTATCTAAAAAGCAAAGTAGAGATTTATCAGCATCATCTGATGATACTTTTTAATACATATCAGTATGATATTTAAATAGGAGTTTTCACAAATCCATAGGGATGGAAGGTAAAGGTAAATCCATGCATACAAGATGATGTCTGTGATTATTGTGAAAACTTAGGCACAAACCTGTCTTTCCTCAAAGATTATAGTTGAGCCTTGCATTGATTCCCTTTTTTGCTCAGACATGAGCATTGTAGAGTGGGGGGACTGGGAGTAGGGAGGGGGTGAGGATGCTCGGGAAATGGACTCGCCATTGGGGGAGCTGAGTGGAGATGGCAGCTGGTGGGCCATCTCAGGAGCCATGGCTGGAATTTCAAGGTCAGTGATGAAGGTTCATAATGAACAGGGTGCCCCCTTGTTCTGGGGTGAGGGCGAGACAGGCACGGGGGGATGGAGCAGACAAGAAGCACAAGCAGGGCTCGTGGGACAGCTCTGAAGAGCTGTACCAACGTCTTTATTATTGCCCTTGTGGTCTTGACTGAGGTAGCACACAGCTTTTGTCCAGGCACCTCAGGGTATCTGGATGAATTCTTCGCTTGAGTTACTGACAGGTTTGCAAGGGACCCTGCTCATCTGTGCTTAATTCTGCCAAAAAGGAAATCTGGAAATTCAGAAATGTAAACAAACTTGGAAGAAAGTAATCATGTCGTCTTAGGAGGCAAAAATGAAAGAATAAACGCCCAACCTATATGAGAGAAAAGAGCATTTAAAAATGTTGGAGCCTTCACTGAGGTTTCTGCCAACGCACACCCACCTGGCCCATCCTACTGTCCACCAGGAGACTTTGGACATCAGGTTGAAGAGATGTCAGTTCTGGAGAGTTCACTTCTGAATACACAGCACCCTACCCCTCCCAGGGCCATTTCCTCCATGGCTGCTACCAGCACATCTGGGGCCACCCAGCTCACCTTGATCGTCACTTGGCCTTCAGTCCTGCTCTTAGAAAACCAGGTTCATTCGCTCCTCAGTCACTCGTTTAAGACCTTCCTCTAGTCCAGTGGTTTTCAAACTTCAAAGTGCAACAGAATCTAGAGAGCTTGTTAAAACACATTTTCCTGGGTCCCACACCCAGAGCTTCTTATTCTGAAGGTGCCAAGAATTTGCATTTCTGACTAGTTCCCAGGTCATGCTGATGGTGTGGTCCAGGGACCAGCACTCTGAGAACCACTTTAGCCATTGCTTTGGCCTGTAATTCCTGAAGAAAACCTATTTGCGCTTGTTCTTTTCAACACTAAAGTTGCCTACTTCTCAGAGATGCAGAAGGCCCAGCCACAACATGCAACAGCTGTGGAGAGCACAAAAGATAAACCCATCAGGTGTCTTGCAGGCAAACAGCCTGCAGCAGAGCATGTCTGCTAGGAATACTGAGTGCGGAGAGGACACACTGAGGTGAGCGGTCCATTATTTGGGAGGGCGCTGTTTTTTCCAGCTGAGGCTATGGGAGAAGTTTCAAGGACAAGTCAGCACTTGAGCTGGGGTTTGAAACTGGTGGGATTTGAACATACAGAGATGGAAGGTGGTCTTTTTCCGTAAAGGAAACAATAACAAAAACCAAAACAAAATATGGAGGGCAGAAAGAGACAGGATGCCAGTGGAAATCAGAAACTTGTTAGGTTGGTTTGGTTAGTTGTTCCTAGAACTTTCTTGCAGAAGCATTCTTTGATTAAGCCGTCTAATCTTAAATCCTTTACTTCTGTCTGTAACTTGGTGAAGGCATGTCCGACATAGCAATCTGGAACGGAGGGCTAATGGTAGGAATTTCAGGTACCATGGGGAAGTACGGATGCATCGGTATGCTTTTTAGAAGTAACAATCAAAAAATCAACTCTCCTTTGCTCCCGCAACTAAAAAGTCCAAGAAGTTTGGTCAGGATCCCAGGTCCAGTCTCTGCATTTCTGGAGACTCTGCTCTTTTGTGTGCTTTGGTTTCAACCTCAGGCTGGCTTTTTCAGTCTCAACTGGTACCAGCCTCCCTTGGAGTCAGCACGCTTTCTTCTTCCTGGTTAGAGGACAGAATGAAAGACTTAAGCTTTGCACTGATTGGATAACCGCGGAATTTACTGTCTGCAGAAAGCCATGTGCTGATTGGCATAGACCTTAGTTAGTGAACCCACCCCCGAGCAAGAGTGCTTGATCAGTTTAGACCAATCAGAACCCACAGAGCAGGAAGGATGAAGTCCAGCCCACCCGTCACCAGGTTTGAGTGATGCGAGAGGCGTGGAATGGAGTTAGGAAGACGAGCGAAATGGCCGCTTCGGGAGGTTTTGGATATTTTGGAGAAAGGCCTCTAAAGTCACACGAACTCCCCCCTTAATCATAAGTTTAGCAATGGGCAGCATTCTTACTTCAAAGATTTAGGATGGGCCTGCCTTATACTTCAGCCCAGACAAGTTAAAGTATTCTCCCACAGAGTAGTCCTGCCTTTGAATGGAATGAAGCTCATTTCTTACCTTACTTAAAAAAAAAAAAAAGAAAAAAAAAATAGGTAAAGAACGATTTAAAAAAATTCTTCTGAAAACAAAACAAGTGGAGGCAAATATAAAAGGTTTTCTCCTAAGACCCTCTGACTGGCTGGGTTGAAGGATGGTGGTAGGAGGAGGCTGAGGTAATATTGACACTCTCCACAGCGCCGTGTCCCCGGTCCCCCCGGCTTCCTTTGTGCTGGCTCACTGAGAGGTGGTTTGTTCAACATAATTAATCCAGGCTCAGTTCATTACACCAGGGGCAGTGTTATTCCTGCCCATTACAGGGCAAGGAGTGGGACAGAAGAGAAACTAGCATTTCCCAGGTCCTCCCCTACACTGGCTGATGCCTGAAATTCCACAGGATGTCACCTCTAGGTCCATTAATAATAAACAGTCTCCAAAGAGGGATGACTCGGAGTTGCTCTGGGTTTTTCGTTGTAGGGAAGGCGAGCATGAGGACACAGGGAATCTGGGAGAACGTGGAGGACCAGCCAGAGAGGGGGTTTCTTTACCACATGTGTTCTTAGTGATGACCTTGATGACACTTGCCTAGATTGGACACAACGGTCAGTTCACCTCATTCAACTTCAAAGTGATTTTAACCAATTAATTCACCGAAGTTGGTCTCATTAAAACATGGTCATGCTGTGTGTTTATATCATCATGATCTTTCCTCTCTTCCCTTTACCCTGAGGGAGGAAGACAAGGATAAGAAAGGCAGAGACATGTATCCCTTCAATAAGCTGAAAATCAGAATCAAGAAACCTGGACTCTGCCATTAACAAGCTGTGTGACCTTGGAAAAGTCACTTGACCTGCCTGTGATTCAGGGGTGTTTTTCAATTGTAAAATCAGGGGAGTTACTAAACTCTCTCACAGGTTTCATTTAACCTTGAGCTTTTTTTTACCCTCCCTTAAAGAATTTCAAACTGCCACAGATTTTAAGGAGAGGGGAGTGGGAAGACTCTCTAGCCCACCAGAAAAAAAGTTCAAAACAAATCCAGAGAGAGCCAAGTAGCAGCTATAGCTCAGTGTGTCCACGTATCTACGTGCCAGGCACAGTCTTGGGCACATGGAGTCACTCACTGTTAATATTTAAAAATTAAATTATATTTGTTTATTAGGTAACATCTATAAATTTAAAATATTCAAAAGGATATGCAAAGACAAGCAATGTTCCCAACTAGCATCCCCTCCTTTCCCCAGGTACTCAGGCCTCTTCCCAGGGGCAACCAGGTTACCAGTTTCTTGTCTATTTCTAGAATCATTATGTGTATAAATAAGCATATTATAATACTTATTCTTCCTTTTTTTGCTTATGCAAGTGATAGCATACGCTACGCTCTCTTCTATACTTTATTTCACTCAACAATATATCTTGGAGATCATTCCATATCAGTGCATACAGAACTGCCTTATTCTTTTTTAATGCTCATTGCTGTTAAAAATTTAAAATTCCATTGTATAGATATACTGTAACCAGGTACCTGTTGATGGACATTTAGATTGCTTTCAGTCTTCTGCTGTCACAAGCAATGCTGCAATGAATATTAGGTGCTTACTTGTTTGTCTCCTTCTTGTCTGTATTTTAAAAATTAACTATATTGAGGCATGTTTTGCATATTGTACAATTCACCCTTTCTAAGTGTTCGATTCAATGATGTTGTTAGTTAAACTTATCTAGTTGAACAACCATCATTATAGATCAGTTTTAAAACATTTTTCTCACCCGCCAAAGATTCCTCATGCAGAACATTTGGAGGTTCCTTAAAAAATTAAAAATAGAGCTATTATATGATCCTGCAATCCCACGCACGCCTGGGCATATATCCGGAGAAAAACATGGTCTGAAAGGATACATACCCCCCAATGTTCATTGCAGCATTGTTACAATAGCCAAGACATGGAAGCAACCTAAACGTCCACCGACAGAGGAATGGATAAAGAAGATGTGGTACATACCTACAATGGAATATTACTCAGCCATTAAAAAGAATGAAATAATGCCATTTGCAGCAACATGGATGGACCTAGAGATTGTCATACTGAGTGTAGTCAGACAAAGAGACATATCATATGATATCGCTTATATGCAGAATCTGAAAAGAAATGATACAAATGAACTTATTTACAAAACAGAAACAGATGAACAGACTTAGAGAATGAATTTATGGTTACCAGCGGGGAAGGGTCGGGGGAAGGGACAGTTGGGGGTTTGGGATTGACATGTACACACTGCTATATTTAAAATAGATAACCAACAAGGACCTACTGTATAGCACAGGGAACTCTGCTCAATATTCTGTAATAACCTAAATGGGAAAAGAATTTGAAAAAGAATAGATACATGTATATGTATAACTGAATCACACTTAACACCTGAAACTATCACAACATTGTTAATCAACTATACTCCAATATAAAATAAAAAGTTAAAAGAAAAGATTCCACATGCACGTTTATTGTTAGTGTTCTCCCCACTGCCTGCACCTTCAGCAACCACTAATCTACTTTTGGCCTCAATAGCTTTTTTTGGACATTTCATAGAAATGAAATCATATACTATGTGGTGTCTTGTTCCTGGCTTCTTTCACGGAGCATAATGAGAATTCTTTTTAGGTTCAACTGTGTTGTACCATGTATCCTACTTCGTTCCTTTTCATTATCCATAGTATTCTGTTGTATGGCTAGACCACATTTTGTCTGTCAATTCACTAGTTGGACATTTAGGTTGTTTCCAATGGACATTTAGGTTATTTCCAATTTTTGATTATTATGAGTAATCGTGCTAAGAATATTTATGTACAAGTCTTTGTGTGGATGTATGTTTTCATTACTCTTGGGTGGATACCTAGGAATGGAATTTCTGGGTCTTTTGGTAAATTTATGTTTAACTTTTTAAGAAACTGCCAAGTTGTTTTCCAAAGCATCTGTACCATTTTACATTCCCACTAGCCATGTTTGAGGGTTTTTTTCCATAGCCTCGCCCACATTTGACTCTCTGTTTTGTAATAGCCATCCTAGTGGGTGTGAAGTGCTATCTCATTGTGGTTTTAATTTGTATTTCCCTAATGACTAATGATGTTGAGCGTTTTTTCATGGGCTTATTTATTTATTTATTTTGCCTCTATGTCTCACATACAACTCTAAAATCATACCCAAGAAAGAGCACGACGCTTGCGCTCCAACAAATCTGGACTCATATCCCAGCCCTGCCACTTGCAGGCAGTGAGGAATTAGGTTTGTTACATCAACTCTTTAAAGTCACCTTAAGCTTCCAAGTCATTATCTGTGAAACAAGATAGAACACCTTCCTGGTAGTTTCACTGTGAGGATTAAATGAGATCATGTTTATGAAGTGCCCAGTCTGGGGGCTGACACGTAGAAGGCATCCAAAACATGTTAATTGTCTCTCCACACCTGGTCTGCCTCCCTCCTCCCCAGATTTCCAGAACCCACCTTTGTGAAGGGTGCTTTTCGCTAACATGGGCCTGGGTACTCAGTGACAGTGGGTGTGGCATCCAAATCTGGAGTAACTGACAATGGCAAATTCAGGAACCCCATTGCCCTTGGATTAGGCTGAGTCATCAGGACTAATCCCTCCTGTTCCCAGTGAGAAAGCACGGACAGCTAGCTTTCCTGCAAGCTCCAGAAGAGCTGCTTACCCATTATCTGCATATGGGCTGAGAGCTCGTCCCTGACCCCTTCGGCTGACAACAGCTTTCCTGCTGACAGCAGCCATGCCACTGGCTATATGTGTGAGGGCAGATTAGCCAAAACAAAACTTGGCATCAGTCGAGGGCTTGAAATGTTCAAAGAATTCTCCTATTACCTCTTACCTGTTCTCCACCAATGTGAGAGGGAGATGTTTTTGTAATTTTATTTATTTATTTATTTATTTATTTATTTATTTATTTTTGGCTGTGTTGGGTCTTCTTTTCTGTGCGAGGGCTTTCTCTAGTTGCGGCGAGTGGGGGCCACTCTTCATCGCGATGCGCGGGCCTCTCACTGTCGCGGCCTCTCTTGCTGCGGAGCACAGGCTCCAGACGCGCAGGCTCAGTAGTTGTGGCGCACGGGCCTAGTTGCTCCGCGGCATGTGGGATCCTCCCAGACCAGGGCTCGAACCCGTATCCCCTGCATTGGTAGGCAGATTCTCAACCACTGCGCCACCAGGGAAGCCCCTGTTTTTGTAATTTTGCTGATATTAAACCCAAAGCTCTTGTTAGCAGCTTACACTTACATAGTACTTGCCATGCTATTCAGAAGAGCTTGTACGTACTCAATTTTCCTAACAACCAAATGAAGTAGATACCGCTATTCTCTTCATTTTACAGTTGAAGAAACTGAGGAAGAGAGAAGTTAAGCTAGTATGTGGCAGAGCTCAGATTTGAACCCAGGAATCCGGGCCCTTCATCATCACATCCTTCTCCTATTCTCTTAAGGAGTAGATACTCCATCGTGGAGTATCTATCGAAATGTATTATGTGAATATTCTTATCCAGCAATTCCATTTCTTGGTATTTAGTCTAGAGAACCACTTATGTGCCCAAGGAGGCATGTACCAGGGAGTTTTTTGAAACACATTTGTAAGTCTGAAAAACTCCAACCAAGCAACACATCATCAACACAAGAACAGACAGATTAAGCATGGTATTGCCATTTTATGCAATACTGATATCATCAAGCATTTTAAAAAAATAATGCAGCCCTTTTATGGCAAACCCTTCCTCTTGAGAAAGTACTGAGATGGAGGGATAGTGCTTGTTGGAGACCATCTTTTTGTGTATTTTAAAAAATACAAATGTATGTATTTAGGCTCTGTCTAATTAAAAGTAAACAAAATTTTTTAAGAAGAAAGCAACTTGCTCTGGACTACACAGCTAAAAAAACAAAAACAAAAACATGCAAATCTTGTGTTCATTCCAGTTGATATGTTATCACTCCAGGGTTGTCCATGAACCCCACCTTGGCCCCCTCTGCTAATTTCAGTATTTTGTTAGTTATCCATCTCTAGCAGAGAATGATAAATCTGTCTTCAAGGGTTCTTGCCTTTGGAGAAGCAAGAAACATGAACCACAGCCTGACTTAACTGTCCTTTCCTTTATAGTCAGTGCCCTGTGGCCAGGATATGTGGTGACTGAACCAACTATGTGAGTCGAATAGTGTGTTTGTCAGTGTTGTAACCTGTGGGACTTTGCCATCAGGGAGCTGTCAGCTGGGGGGAGGAGTCACGGATGGCACACAAGGTCTTTGACGTCACCCCAACTCCTGACGGTTTCATTTGTCCTTTCTTCTCTATCCATCCACAGCAGTGGCCCCTGGGAATGGGAATAGTTATGTCTTGTAAATTACTATTACAGGTGAATATTATACCAGGAGAAATTTTTAGACATTAATTGGTATATCACTTAAAAAAAAAATCATTGTGGTAACCCACAGCAGAAAAGGAAATTGATGAAATGAGTGAAATCTTTCCTTAAAGCCTACCGATTACCATCTTGAAAACCAATTATGTAACAGATTCTTCCTAGACTATTTACATACATTAGAGGATTAAGTGCTTTACAGGCAATAGCTCATTTAATCTTTACAACCACCTCTGAAGAATATACAACTATTATGCCTTCATTTTACAGATGAGGAAATTGAGGCACAAAATAGTTGTGACACGCTTATTGAGTTAGGAAGGGGTGGAGCCAGAATCTGAACCGAGAGTATCTGGCTCTAGAACTCTTAGCCACCTGTGTTATGTTGCTTCTCAAAAATGTTAAATGGAGGGACTTCCCTGGTGGTCCAGTGGTTAGGACCCCACTGCAGGGGGCCCAGGTTCAATCTCTGGTCGGGGAACTAAGATCCCACAAGCTGCACGGCATCAAAAGTGACAAATGGAAATGTTAGAACTAAAACTTCTGACTCGTAGTCTGCTGCTTTTCTTGGATGACCCTAACTATATGCCACGTCCAAACCGATATACTAGTTGGAGATACAAAACATGTAAGTCGCACAGTTCTCATCTTTGGGAAATTTACCACACCAGAAGTAAACACACAAAATATATTTACGTGGAAGATGATTCTAAATCTAAGACTCTGTCTCTAAATTTCCACTGTTTGGATAGAGTGAAATGTTATTTCCAAGCCTGGGGCTCCACAAAGGATAGGCATGATGCTAGCACTATACCCAGAGGACAGAGTGGAGAGGGTCCTCTGGGTTCAGACAGACTGGTGTTCTTAGGACTGCTGTGAGGTGTGCGCTGCACAGCTCCAGGGCCGCCTCACACACTGAAGATGTCAGCCCTTGTGGCTATGAGGGGGCCCCAGGGGACTGACCACTGGAGCTAGGTGATCTTGAACACACTGCCGAACCTTTCTGAGTCTCAGGTTTCTCATCGGTAAGATGTAGGTGGTATTAATAACCGTTTAGGTCACTTAAAGGAGATTAAGTGAAATAACATACCTGGTGACTAACCAAGCGTTTAATGCCGACTTGTACTGATGAATCCGTGCTTACTCAAAAATGCCAGCCCACTCGCTGCCCTCCCCGGGGCACCGGCCAGCTTCTCGGAAGGAGCAGTAGTTTCCCAGTTTCACCTGGAGAAATACCTCCCACCTGGCGATTCCTTTGTATTGAATCAACTCCTCTTTTGGGAGGCAAATATGCACACGCTTTTTGAGTCCAATAGGAAAAAAACGTTGAAAGAGGTGGCACTGGCTGTAGGCTCATGCAGTTTTCCCTCTCCGTCTGGGCTGTGGCCGCCCTGCCATCCACTAGGACTTGAGGTTAAAACCAGGGCTGCCCTCCCTGGGGCATTGGCAACATCTGCAGACAATTTTGATTGTGATGACTTGGGGAAGGGGTGCTATCCCTTCTAGTGGGTCGAAGCCAGGGATGCTGCTGAACATCCTACGATGCCCAGGACCGCCCCCCATAACAACGTTTCTGGCCCGAATGTCAGCAGTGGTGGGTGAGAAAGCCTGCCCGAGGACTCCCAACCCCCCCGCCAGACTGAGTGCAACACCCAGCCAAGGGACCACGCTCCTTCTCTCCCTAAGGACCACTCATAGGGTGGTGGGGTTTCTCGAATTCCTGAGAAAAGTCAGAGACGTCCCAGAACAAATGATGATGTCGGGGATTTTTATTTTTCAGGTTCATGTGGCATGAAAAGACGACAGACTCAGGAGGGCCCCAGAGGCGCACACTTTGATTTTTATCTACGTTGCTTTCCCAGAAAGTTCCTGAGAAGTCAGACGCTTTGCTTCGTTGCATAATATCGGGTAGGCATCTCCTGCTCATCACCCTCTGAAATCTACCTGCAGACCAGGTTTTTTGGTTCACAAGGGCATTGTTAAAACATCACCTGGGAAAATAACCTGGGAAGTTAGTTCTGAGTAACTGATTGAGCAACTCAATCCTCTATGATTTTTTTTCTAGAAGATTTCTTTGAATACCTTTCTGGACACGTTTTAGTGATCTCCTTTACTACCCATTGTGATTCTTGGTTAGGCAACTCCCACACTGGTTCTTTTTTCAGATAATCCACTCTTTTTTGTTTTGTGTTTTTGTTTTTGTTTTTTGCACACACATATATTTATTAATCACACCTTTTGTGCAAAGTATTTAATCCTTAATAAGAATATAAATATATGTAAAAGGTATGTTTTGTTCCCTAACTTCTTTTTTTTTTTAAAAACATCTTTATTGGAGTATAATTGCTTTACAATGTTGTGTTAGTTTCTGCTGTATAACAAAGTGATCAGCTATACGTATACATATATCCCCATATCCCCTCCTTTTTGAGCCTCCCTCCCACCCTCCCTATCCCACCCCTCTAGGTGGTCACAAAGCACCGAGCTGATCTCCCTGTGCGATGCAGCTGCTTCCGACTAGCTATCTGTTTTACATTTGGTAGTGTATATATGTCAATGACACTCTCTTCGTCCCAGCTTCCCCTTCCCCCTCCCTGTGTCCTCAAGTCCGTTCTCTACGTCTGTGTCTTTATTCCTGTCCTGCCCCTAGGTTCATCAGAACTATTTTTTTTTTTTAGAATCCACTGTTAATTTCCTGTGGTGCATGGGAATGGCATGAATAACTTCACTTTAGACAATTTACTGAACTCTTCTTTATCACTTTTTACTGATATCCCCAGCCTGCCTAAATTCATCTCCCCACTGCTTGCCTTCTTTAGCTATGCTGGTCAGCAGTGAAAACGTTAAAACCAAGACAGACATGCCTAGTGGAGGGAAAGCAGAGGGCTGGAATTCCCCCTGACTGGAGAATAAATAACCCAGAACTCCAGAACTGGTGCCCACCGTGGGAAAAGGGATTTATTATTAAAAGAAAATAGAAGTAAAATAATTGGGTAGGGAAGTGGTATCTTGTACCTTGTGAGTTGTTTTCTTTTCTTTCTTGGATTATGTCTACCCTTGAAAACATGGAGGGCACTGATGGACTTTCCTGAGGGATGACAGAAAACTTTTTGCCCCCGATCCCTTTTTCTAAGTCCAGAGAGGAGAAGAGCCAGCGTCTGAAATGGCTGCGCTTCCTTAGCAGAAGTCACAGTAAAATCTCACCTTTCAATGTGGATGTTTGGGTGTAGGATTGTGTACCCAGATTCCCCAGGCCGAGAGCACAGCCCCCCCTCTTTCTCGGTGTTTGTCCATAGGCATCCAGATAGAGGAATGGGCTCAAGTCCACTACTGAGCCTTCAGAGTAGCCCCCTGTCTCCCTAGGAAGCCGCAGTGTTTGGGTGGACCCTAACCTTGGCTACCGGCTCCCTCACACATTAGCCAGATACTTGTGAAACGTTCTGAAGGTGGCTCTCAATATGCAACCTGCACGTAGGCTTAAAAAACAAGGGTAGAGACTTCCCTGGTGGCGCAGTGGTTAAGAATCTGCCTGCCAATGCAGGGGACACGGGTTCGAGCCCTGGTCTAGGAAGATCCCACATGCCGCGGAGCAACTAAGCCCGTGCGCCACAGCTACTGAGCCTGTACTCTAGAGCCCGCGAACCACAACTACTGAGCCCACGTGCCACAACTACTGAAGCCTGTGCACACCTAGAGCCCGTGCTGCGCAACAAGAGAAGCCACTGCAATGAGAAGCCCGCGCACCACAATGAAGAGTAGCCCCCGCTCACCGCAACTAGAGAAAGCCCGCGCGCAGCAAGGAAGACCCAACACAGCCAAAATAAATAAATAAATAAAATTGACTCTTTAAGAAAAAAAAAAAAAAAACAAGGGTAGGATTTTTGGGTGAGATTTCCAGCAAGTAGAGGGAGAAAGGAGAACCACCCACAAGGTACAAGATACCACTTCCCTGTGCAAGTCTCATTTGGGGCTGATTATTCAGCTCTATACCACACGAAGGGAAAAAACCAGTCAGCCAGTAAGAAACCAGGGGACTCAATCAGCCCTGCTCTGGCTGAAATGAAACATTGAAGCCCAAGAGATCAGAATAAGTTCCCCAGGCTCAGCTCATGCATACTTGATATAATGGCTTCAATAAAAGTCAGGAACACACACAAAAGGAGCAATTAAATGCTTCCTAAGAAGGAATCTGATAAAACTGATGGAAATGGGAACACAGGTCTGATAAGAACAGGCAGAAATGAAATATGATCAGCAACTTCCTTGATAGTTTTTCAGGGCAGCTCATTTTTGGTGGTTGAGTCATTTGTTTGAAAGAGACTCAGGTAAGCAGCTGCTGGAGATGTGTCCCTGCACGCAGGTCTGTCTGCTTCTGGCGCCAGGGATCAACTATGCAGGTTCTTACCTGGAGGAGAAGGAAAGAGGTAGCGCAGCTGGGAGACCCCAAATTACAAGAGACATAGAGAGGAAGGGAGAGGGTCCCTGAGCCCCCCTCAGGTCCTGTCCACGGTACAGGTCTCACTGACTTTCTTGTTATTCCCGTCCCTGACATTTTTAGCTCTCCCCCTTCTAAGCCTTAGGAGAACATGGAGTTTTTCTCTTAATGATCTCTGGGGTTGCTCGCCAAAAATCGTGTGATAAGACAGAAACACACGAATGTTCCTGGGATGGATTCAGAATGGTGTATTGCTCCCAAGTACTGGGCTTTCCTCCGGTATAGACGGTACATTTTATACATTTTCAATGACGTGGAAGCTAGTGAGAAAGCTCGTTGGCACACACTGGAAACCTTCCTGCCCTGTCTGTCACAAGGGGAAAAAAGATCCCAAGGGGTGAATGGTATTCCTGGGGGGTTTACCAGATTAGCCCCTTAGCATTACATCCGGTTAATGATCACCAGGGGAGGATGAACCCCTTCTGAGGGAGAAAGCGTAGGTGAATGTTGTGATGATGTCACTCACATGTGCACAGTACCAGCCTGGGAAACCTACATTCCAAACTCCTTTATCCTTAGGAAGACATGGTTTTAGCTAATCTACTTTGTTCTTCCCTCTTTTGTACCATAACATACCCTCAACTCTGAGCACTGTTAAAGTATAATTTTCAAAAAGGTAAAGTCACTCCCATGCAAATACAGAGTGAACTTCAAAGATTTTATTCAATTCTTTGAATAAAGAGGGAACCAGAAAATATTAAGGCCTGGTCAAAGAACATTTGAGGAATTGGGTATTTATAGACAACCTAATAAAGGAATGTTAGGATAAGATTGCTGCATTAGGTAAAACACTGGTTAATGTCCTATAGGGCAATAAACCATAATTTGTGGGGTTATCTTGTCTGCTAGACAGAGATTATTTGCATCTCCATTGAATGCAAATCTACAAGTTTATATGTAACTTCACTAAATCTGGGAATTTTAATCAATAGTAACCATTGATGAAACAAAGTACATTCCCCTACATGACTCTTAGATGGACCTTTGCCCCCATGTGACACTGAAACAAGATACCATCCACATTTTTGGCTTCTTTTTAAGTTTTAGATAGTTTTTCTTAATAGCGTCTTAAGATTAGGAGCAGCATTTTTCATTTTGTATGCCCCACTCTCACCCCAGCACCGCATCATCTTAGGCATGTAACATGCCCAATAGTGTTTATTGAAGGATGCATTTTAAAAAAATTAATTTATTTGTTTTTGACTGTTTTGGGTCTTCGTTGCTGCATGCGGGCTTTCTCTAGTTGTGGCTCACAGGCTCTAGAGCTCAGGCTCAGTAGTTGTGGCGCACGGGCTTAGTTGCTCCTCGTCATGTGGGATCTTCCCGGACCAGGGCTCGAACCCGTGTACCCTGCATGGGAGGCAGATTCTTAACCACTGCGCCACCAGGGAAGTCCAAAGGGTGCATTTTTATCAATGAGAGGAAGCTTTTCTAGTTCCCCAAGTGACATATACAGCTTGTTTATCCCTATTGTTTATCACCCATTCTTATTCATAGCTTTATGATTTTTTTTCTAAAGATGCTTCACATAAGAAGAATATTCTTATTTCTTTATCGTCAGGTCAGCCCAAGCCAGAGGTAACTTCGTATAAGAATGGTCAAACCGTAGATGAGTGTGGCATTGTCTCCAGTTGTGAATTCTTTGAGAATCAATATATTCATCTGTTACATCTCTATTGGTAAGTGGATGTGCCTCTGTGGACTGTTCACTACGACCCCCATGTTCTGTCACGTGCTGGTTACTAGGAGGTAAGGCCAAAAGATTGGCTCCTGTTCGGTTTTTGAGTTCCGTTGGATGCGATTAGCAGTCATCAACCAAGGCATCCAGCAATGACTCTGCTGAGCTCTGCCTGGTAACTCATCACACTCCTCTAATTTGCTGTCATTGATGGAATTACAACTTTATCTAGAATTTTACTCAAGGTGGCCCAGCCATTTTCATTCATTAAATGGGCTCTTCATTTAATCTTATTCTCTCTGGAAAGTTAAGAAGCTTGATGGGATTTCAGCATCCGTCACCCAACATTTCTTTTTTTTTTTTTTTTTTTTAAACATCTTTATTGAAGTATAATTGCTTTACAATGGTGTGTTAGCTTCTGCTTTATAACAAAGTGAATCAGTTATACATATACATATGTTCCCATATCTCTTCCCTCTTGCATCTCCCTCCCTCCCACCCTCCCTATCCCACCCCTCTAGGTGGTCACAAAGCACCGAGCTGATCTCCCTGTGCTATGCGGCTGCTTCCCACTAGCTATCTATTTTACATTTGGTAGTGTATATATGTCCGTGACACTCTCTCACCCTGTCACATTTCACCCCTCCCCCTCCCCATATCCTCAAGTCCATTCTCTAGTAGGTCTCTGTCTTTATTCCCATCTTGCCACTAGGTTCTTCATGACCTTTTTTTTTTTTTTCCTTAGATTCCATATATATGTGTTAGCATACTGTATTTCTTTTTCTCTTTCTGACTTACTTCACTCTGTATGACAGACTCTAACTCCATCCACCTCATTACAAACACCTCCATTTCATTTCTTTTTATGGCTGAGTAATATTCCATTGTATATATGTGCCACATCTTCTTTATCCATTCATCCGATGATGGACACCTAGGTTGCTTCCATGTCCTGGCTATTGTAAACAGAGCTGCAATGAATATTTTGGTACATGACTCTTTCTGAATTATGGTTTTCTCAGGGTATATGCCCAGTAGTGGGATTGCTGGGTCATATGGTAGTTCTATTTTTAGTTTTTTAAGGAACCTCCATACTGTTCTCCATAGTGGCTGTATCAATTTACATTCCCACCAACAGTGCAAGAGTGTTCCCTTTTCTCCACACCCTCTCCAGCATTTATTGTTTCTAGATTTTTTGATGATGGCCATTCTGACCGGTGTGAGATGATACCTCATTGTAGTTTTGATTTGCATTTCTCTAATGATTAATGATGTTGAGCATTCTTTCATGTGTCTGTTGGCAATCTGTATATCTTCTTTGGAGAAATGTCTATTTAGGTCTTCTGCCCATTTTTGGATTGGGTTGTTTGTTTTTTTGTTATTGAGCTGCATGAGCTGCTTGTAAATCTTGGAGATTAATCCTTTGTCAGTTGCTTCATTTGCAAATATTTTCTCCCATTCTGAGGGTTGTCTTTTGGTCTTGTTTATGGTTTCCTTTGCTGTGCAAAAGCTTTTAAGTTTCATTAGGTCCCATTTGTTTATTTGTGTTTTTATTTCCATTTCTCTAGGACCTGGGTCATCCAACATTTCTTGTGTAAGAATGGAAGGAAGGAGAAGTGATGGACCCTGACCCCATAGCAAGTTGGTGGTGGAGTTAAGGCTAGAAACTGTACCTCCTGGCTTGGTTTGAGGAAGTAGCGTGGTGTTTCTCATTCTTTTTCGTTCCCCCAAGAACTATGTGTTTGGATGAAATCAGGAAGCTCCACGTGTGAAGTAGAGAAAATGAAAACTCCTCTGGTTGAAGCTGGGTGGGGAGTCTGTGCTCTTGGTCCCCAGTGCTACTGAATTGATCTTCATGTCAGTTATGGTGGCTCTGAGGAGACTGAGGTCTGCAGAGCATGGTATGAAAATGACTGGTAGGCATGGGTGTGTGTACATAGCTTTGGAGCTGAAAATAACAAAGTGAAGACTTGGGTTTGCATTTTAGTTCTGCCATTTTCTGGCTGTGTGACCTTGGCCAGTTACTTAACCTCTCCGAAACTCAATCTCTTCATCCCTAAAATGGTGGCTGAGAGAATTAAATGATTTAGTGCTTGTAAAAGGCTTGTTATAGAGTAGTTGCTCAATAAAAGCTTTCTTATCTCCCCATCTATGCTTTTGTTTCAAAGTAAGGTCAGAGGTCATTTTATCATGGTTGAAATGCCTGACTCAACTGGCTTATGGCATATCAACCTGGTAATTCCAGACATCCATTTATTCATTCATTATTTACTTTTTAAATTATATTCATCAAGCAGCTACTATACGGCAGGCATGTTGCTTAATGCTGGGGTCAAAGTGAACAATGTGAACATTGTCTGCACCCTCATAAAACCTCAAGTCCATCAAGGAAGACAAGTGGTAAACAAATCAGGCCCTCATGCTCCAATAGACTGGGAAGCAGCCCAACTGCCACGGCTGCCCCTCAGCCATGGATTGGACTTCCTGCCTCTTCATTCCAATGTTGCCAAGGCCTTCCCCGCTCTCCTCTTTACCCCATTCAGCTTAGAATCTACCTGTACAGCTCACAGGCTGTTCTAGTTACCCATGGATCTGTCCAGCCTCAAACATCCTCTTCTCCTTTGCACAGTCCCCACTTTGGGTGCTTATTTACTTCTCAGGATTGATGATTGTTCAGTAGACTGTGGGCCTCCTAAAGGCAGGAACCCTCTCTGTTTCACATTAATACGTTATCTATCTATCGATCTCTATCTATCCATCCATCCCTCTCAAATATATATTTGTTGTTGTAGTTGTGGTTGTTAGTTTGCTTAGATCAGCATTGGCAAGTTTTTCTATAAAGGGCCAGATGGTAAATATTTTAGGCTTTGAAGGCTAGATGGTCTCTGTCACAACTCCTCAGCTTTGCCAGCATGGTGCAAAAGCAGCCATACACAGACACACACACACACACACACACACACACATATAAAAGCGTGGTTGTGTTCCAATAAAACTTTATTTATAGAAGCAGATGGGGGCCAGATTTGCCTTGTGGACCATAGTTTGCAACCCCTGGTCTGGATGGCAAGATCCTTGAGGTTCTACACAGAGTACTTTGTATATTTTCTACTCTTGCCTTTGTCCCTCTGAGCATGCAATACATATTTCTTGAATGATTAATTTGGGTCTTACACTAAGCTAAAATAGTATACTCACTTTTTAGCCAGAAGAGAAGCTTAATGTGTATTCTTTTACTGATGGGATACCATTTAGGAATTGAGACTTGCTATTGTTATTTGTTTTTTATACAGGACCAGGAATATAGGCAAACCCAACATTCGTAGGGTGTTAAGGAAGTTAAGGAGTAGCCATGGTGAAGCCCCAGGGTCAGGTGGGCAGGTTAAATGGGAGAGACCAACACAGGGAAGAGAAACTTAGCAAGGGAGCTAGTGCTGTGAAAGGGGCAGGGGGTCCTCATTCTCTGCTCTGAAGTCCAGCAGGGCAGTGGTTTATTGTAAAAATGAGAGGTTAAATGTGACAGAATGCACTCTTTCCAAGTTCCTGGCCTACCCTTTTGAAAAGTAGACCCCTACTGGGAAAAAGTATTCAGTCCTAAGGCAAGGACAATGGTAGGGCAATATAACAATAGATGTGGCTGCATTTTTTTCTGCTTAGTAGTAAATACGTTGGATACTAATAATCTTTAAAAGTTCTGGCTTTCTACACTAGTAGTTCTGAGCTGTAGCTGCCCATGAGCAGGGCAATAAAACCCACTAATGCTTGTCCTTCACCCTTGACAAAGTCAATCCCCAGCCCAGGTGATTCCAATGTGTTGTCCAAGATGCAAAATACTTTACATCCGCAAACATTCATCTGCAAGGTAGTTTGACTTCTACCCGTTTATTAAGTGCTGGTTAAGAAAATGGATGGGATATTGTGCAAATGCCTTTCAAAGATTGAAAGTGAGTTGTTAGTTACAATATTAGTCTTGAATTTTCTTGCCATTATCAATGCACCATAAATCACCTGATTAGCTCATAGTTTCCCAAAGAAAAGTACTTTACTTTACCTACCTGGGTTTAGTCTTTCAGTCATTAAATCTGAGTTCTTAGATATTTGAAAGCTCCTGTTTCTGTGTTTCCCAGCTTTTTCTGGTTTAATAAACCTGATCTGCAGTTCTGCTTTGAGGCCAAGAGCCCTGCTTCCATATTTATCCACATTCTCATCTTCCCACTTTTCTCAGCCAGGTAGCACCTCTTCCCCCGTCCTTCCTGTGTTCTCCTCCTCATACCACCCCAATCTCGTACTTTGGGCAAATGAGACTTTTTGGAGAGATTGATCAATGCTGTTATGACCTTTCCATTACCACAGGTCAAGTGTGCTTGGCAGACAAAAGACATGGAAAGCCAAGAAAGCATTCCAAGAGAGAGAAACATCAATGATAACAGTATGGTTTGCACTGTAGCGTGAATTTTTTTTTTTTTTCCCTAAAGACATAGGGGTTGGGAGGAGGGGAAGAAAATGCAAATATTGATAGATGTTTTCTACCTCATAGTGAAAGCAAGTCACGAGGACGTGTATACAAATGGGGAACTGTGGTCTCTTATGAACACAATTTAAAGACAGGCAGCAAAGCAACAGATAAAAATCTGTCCAGGAACCCACACCTAGAGAGAGAGACACTCCTCTCCGCAGCAAGGAGGCCTCTTTGGATGGTCACGGTCACGTCCAGCAGTGCTGAGAGTGAGCCCAGATTACAAGTGAGGCAAGAAGGAGGGAGGCGAGGGGGGTGGCCAGGGCAGGAGCACCGATGGGGTTAGAGGGATGGGGAAGCAGCCCCTTTGGCGCTCTCGTCAGCTCAGCCCTGGCGTTGGCTGGGCTGGAGGCGGACCCTGCAGAAAGCCTGGTGGGGACAGTGGCCGGGAGAACTGCACAGTCATCACAAGCCAGTCTGCTCATGTGAGTATGGGTTGCACAGGGCGCCCCAAATTCGTGTTCACCTGGAACCTCGGAATGTGACCTTGTTTGGAAATAGGGTCTTTGGCAGATGTAATTATTTAAATGAAGACGAGATCATACTTTGATTAATATGAGCCCTGACTGGTATCCTTATAAAGAGAGAAAACTGAAAACTGGTATCCTTATAAAGACGCAGATGGAGTGGGAAAACAGCCATGTGAAGACAGGCAGAGATTGGAGCGATGCAGCTGTGAGGTGAGAAAAGCCCAGGATTGCCAGCGGCCATCCGAGGCTGGAAAGGGGCAAAAGGAGAGATTCTTCCCGAGAGCCTTCAGGGGGAGCGTGGTCCTGCTGAGACCTTGATTTTGGACTTCTGACCTCCAGAACTGTGAAGGAATAACTTTTTGTTTTATGCTATTCTCTTTGTGGTAGCTTGTCATGCCGGCTCTAGGAAACTAATACGTGGTGTGTCTGAGCATTCTAAAAAAATGCTGCTATTTACCCACCTTGGCATAGGGCTGACCAGCTTTACCTGATGACATAGAGCTGGTTCCCAAGAAGATACCAGCTGAGTTCATCCAGGCCACCTGGGAGGCATCTGTGGGTCAAAGGGCAAAGAACGTTTTTCCAACTCTACCATAACTGGGTATTGATTACTCAAGATTTTGAAGGAAAAAAATCAATCTGAAGATTTCCTGGGTCACTTATGTTTTTGCCCCCAGGGAACATCTGGCCATGTCTGGAGACATTTTTGATTGTCACAGCTGGGAAGGGGTGCTACTGGCATCCAGGGGGTAGAGGCCAAGGATGCTGCTGAATGTTTGACATTGCCCGGGGCAACACCCCACAACAAAGAACCATCCATTCTGTAATGCCAGTAGTGCTGAGGTCGAGAAACGGTATAATAAACCACCACAAAACAAAACAGAGTGACCTGAAACAGCAGCAGCTGATTATTTCTCACGAATCTGTGGGCTGGCAGTGGTTCTTCTCCTGGAGTTGCCTGGCCCACTCGTGCTCACTCATGGACTTGAGTGAGTCTGCGGGTTGGCTGGGCTGGGAGGTCCAAGATGGCTTCACCAGCAGGTCTGGCAGTTGATGCTGGCTGTTGGTTGGGCCACCTCAGTTCTCCTCCACGTAGACTCTTACCCTCCAGTTGGCTGGAACTGGCTTCCTATGTGTCGGTCTCAGGGGAGCAATCCAGGAGAAAGCTGCAAGCCCTCTTGAGCTCCTTCACAACACCATCCCCACCACATCCTCTGGGCCAAAGCAAGTCACAGGGCCAGACCAGATTCAAGAGGCAGGAAGAGAGATGCCACCTCTTAAAGAGTGGAGTAGGAATGTCACATTGCAACAGGGTGTACATAACTGGATGAGGAATTAGTGGCCATATTTTGTAATCTACTGTACCCTTAAGAGTTTAAAATAAGCTTTGCTGCTTGTGAGCTGTGTGGCATTGAGCAAGTCAGTTAACTTCTCTGAGCTTCAGTTTCTTCATCCGTAAAATGAGTGTTTGTGATGATTTATTGAGATGATTCACGCAAAATGATCAGCGAAGTGTGCAGGTCAGTGCGACGAATAATAGTTGTTACTAATTATCACTTCCTGAATTTCTTGTGTTCCCAGAATTACAATGAAAGAATTACTCTGTCCTAGCATATAATACCAGGTGTGTTTAGAGCCAGAATAATTTTATATGAATAGTTTTGAAAATGTTAGAATCAATGGAGAATTTTGAAAGACAAGAAGGAAATGGATATTTAACAGGAGAGCTGTAACCCAGACACAGGGTTGAAGATGTTTCTGTCATACATGTTTATACTCCAAACCCTGTTTGGATGGTTTTTAGAAGGTGGAATCTGTGACTTTAGTGACGTCTCGGCCTTCTCAGTTATTCCTCACATCTGGACGGACAGACAGACGCCAGGAGTCTTGGGACCCTGTTATATTCCTGAAGCCACTCTGGTTTGTAGCTGGCAGAAGCTTGTTCATAAGTGCTTGTTGTCTGAGCCAAAGACTTTGGCCCCTGGAGGGACCCTCAGCCTCCTTCTCTACCCAGGGAAACACAGATTCTTTCCCAAACATCTAAAAAACATGAGTTGCTGGTTATAAATGAGGCTGGGCAAATAAGCAGTGGTGAACCCGTTAAGAATATCTCCATTCCTGGAAGAAACACCTCAAGGCACACATCCTGCTAAAGGTAGAAGTGTTACCATCAACTTCACTTACAAAGGACAGGCAATTATATCCACCATTGAAAGCAAGGATTTGAAGCCAGGTTGTCTGGATTTAAATCCCAGATCTACCTCTTACAAGCTGTATCATCTTGGGCAAGTTACTTAACCTCTCTGGGCCTCCACTTCCTCACTTGTAAGGTGGAGATAAAGATAGTACCTCCTCTATAGGGTTGGCACAGGGATGAAATCAACACATGCAAAGAATTTAGAATACTCTATAAATAATAGTTACTTCGGGCAATTTGAACATTTCAGTTCCCCACACTGAACTATAATTTTGGAACTGATTAAAAACAAGACAATTTAGAGGTAAGAAAGGTAGCTTAATAAAAAGGAAAGAAATAGTGCCATTTGCAGAGACGTGGTAAGTCAGAAAGAGAAAAACAAATATTGTATAATATCGCTTATATGTGGAATCTAGAAAAATGGTACAGATGAACTTATTCACAATGCAGAAATAGAGACACAGAAGTAGAGAACAAACGTATGGATACCAAGGGGGAAAGAGGGTGGGATGAATTGGGAGATTGGGATTGACATATATACACTATTGATACTATGTATAAAATAGATAACTAATGAGAACCTACTGTATAGCACAGGGAACCCTACTCAGTGCTCTGTGGCGACCTAAATGGGAAGGAAATCTAAAAAAGAGGGGATATATGTATACGTATAGCTGATTCACTTTGCTGTACAGCAGAAACTAACACAACATTGTAAAGCAACTATACTCTAAAAAAATTAACTTAAAATAAAAAAGAAAGGTAGCTTAGTTTGGCAGTGTTTTTCCTCTCTGCTATTTGCCTCTTGGAGGATAAAATATAATTAACACGTTTGATCAAGGACTCACTGGGTAGAAATAAAGATGACTGAATCTTGCTATGTCTTGGCTAAGAGGGAAAAGGCGTTTCATCCAAGGTCTGAAAGCATTTTGTGAACTTCGTGTTCCCGTGAGCTTAAGTAGGTGTCACAAGTCTTAAGGAGGAGTGGTAGAGCTTTCTGGCACCAGGAGGGCCTCTGTGTTCCCAGCACGGAGCTGGGACGGGCTCCTGCGGCATTCTTCCTGAATGAATTCAGCCGATATGCTTTGTGGCCATTCCCCAGGCCACTGCCTGGAACAGTTCTTGAGTGAGTCCCAAGGGTCTGATGAGAAACACCCATTTGGTCCCCAGGATGATAGGTCCGTGCTGATAATCTGCTGCCCGTCGGCACATTCCTGTTTTAACTTTGGTAGGTAAGTGTCTCAGTGGAGTGGATGGTGATGGGGACCACAACGTGGGACACTCAGCGTTTCCTGTGTGCTCGCTCATCCTTTCCTGGGGACCAGACTTGGGCAGTTGCTCCCACCATGGTGCTGACTCTCAGGGCAGATCTATGCTAGTCTGGGGGCAGGTGACAGGTCAGTCCCAGAGCCCCTCCCCAGATGGTGGGACAGCCAGAGAAAGATGCACTGGTCACTGGAAATTGGACACACGCTGAATGGCTCTGGAAAGGCCATTCCATCGACACCTTCTGAGAACTTAGAGAGGACCAATAACATGAGGGAAGTTCTTGGGCCAACTCGGGTTCAGTCTCACTTTGTAATCACAGAATCATGGGCTGACATTTCTGAGGACTGAAAAGATAGTGAGAGAGAGAAAGCGGGGGTCGGTGGGGGAGAGAGGACAAGCTCTCTGGTGTCTCTTCTCATAAAGGCATTAATCCTGTCATGAGGGCCCCACCTAATCACCTCCCAAAGGCCCCGTTTCCAAATACCATCATATTGGGAGTTAGGGCTTCAACATATAAATTTTAGGGGGACACAGTTCAGTCTACAGGATTGCCCCAGATATGGAAGGTGTCCCAACCATGTGCAGGGACAGGCTTGGACCAGGCCAGTGCGGGTATATGGGGGACCACTGGTTAAGAATCAGAGATTTGGGCTTCCCTGGTGGCGCAGTGGTTAAGAATCCGTTTGCCAATGCAGGGGACAAGGGTTCGAGCCCTGGTCCGGGAAGATCCCACATGCCGCGGAGCAACTAAGCCCGTGCGCTGCAACTACTGAGCCTGCGCTCTGGAGCCCATGAGCCACAACTACTGAGCCCACGTGCCACAACTACTGAAGCTCGTGTGCCTAGAGCACATGCTCTGCAACAAGAGAAGCCACTGCAATAAGAAGCCCGCGCTCCGCAACGAAGAGTAGCCCCTGCACGCTGCAACTAGAGAAAGACCGCGCAGCTACGAAGACCCAGCACAGCCAAAAATAAATAAATAAAATAAATAAATTTATTAAAAAAAAAAAAAAAAAGAATCAGAGATTTGCAGCACTCTGCGAGGCCATGTGTGGATACTTACAAGGGCTGGCTCCAGAGTCATACCGCCCAGGTTCAAGTGTCAGCCTCTTAATTGGGCATGTAGCTTATCTTCTATCTGCCTCAGTTTCTATATCTGTAAAGTGGGAATAATAACGGTATCTACCTTGCAAGGCTGGGGGAAGATGACCTGAGATAATACACATAAGGTTTTTAGAACAGTGCCTGTCACTTAGCAAATGCCAGGTAAATGTTCACTCTTTTTACCTTGAGGTCTTTTGTGATTTGTTTGACACAGTTAGTCACTCTCAGTCATAAGAGTTTGAAAGTGGAATCAGGCTGCCTGCCCATTTCAGAGAAGATGAGGTCAAGCAGATCTTGGAATTCTTGAATGAGAATCTTAATGCAGATTCCAGAGCTGGTATAGTGTGACCGCTGCTTATATAGGTGTTAAGAAGCCAGGCTCCGTCCAAACACGTGGACTTTACCCAGGTAGGCAGGACAGATGCAAGACTGTATGTGAAGCTTGGGGCAATGATTCGGTCTAGATCTTGAAGTATTAACTCAATTCTGAGCCGTTACTGAGCTCCAGTGTTACTCAGGCCCACAGGGCCTTTGCCCTTGCTCTTCCTTCTACCTGGAATGTTCTCTCCCCAGATAACCCCATGGCCAGTTCTCTTACTGCCTTCAGGTTTCTGCTCAAAATCACCTGATCACTGAGACCTTCTCTGACCAGCCGTCTGGTCAGAAAAAATAGCACTCACGGGCTTCCCTGGTGGCGCAGTGGTTAAGAATCTGCCTGCCAATGCAGGGGACACGGGTTTGAGCCCTGGTCCGGGAAGATCCCACATGCTGCGGAGCAACTAAGCCCGAGCGCCACAACTATTAAGCCTGCGCTCTAGAGCCCATGAGCCACAACTACTGAGCCCGTGCACCACAGTACTGAAGCCCGCGCACCTAGAGCCCATGCTCTGCAACAAGAGAAGCCACCGCAATGAGAAGCCTGTGCACTGCAATGAAGAGTAGCCCCACTCGCCGCAACTAGAGAAAACCCGCGTGCAGCGACGAAGACCCAACGCAGCCAAAAATAAATAACTTAAATAAATAAATTAAAAAAAACCCAAAATAGCACTCACTGCCTGCCCCCAGCATATCCTGCCTTCCTTATCTTGCTTTACTTTTCATGTAGCATGTGACGTAATGTATGTATGTATGTGTATACACACACACGTTTAACAGCTTTGCGTAGGTATGATGGATATACAGTGAACTCTATGCATTTAAAGTGTTCAATTTGGTGAGCTTTGACACATGCACTCACACATGGAACCATCACCACCATCAAGAGAGTGGACATATCTATCCCCTCAAAAGCTCTCTCGATGCCCCTTTGCAACCCCACTTTCCTGCTCTCTCTGTCCACCCATCCTCACACAACAACTGATCTGCTTTTTGGTCACTGGAGACTAGTTTGTCTTTTCTAGAGTTTTTATATATATGAGATCGTGGAGCATGTACTCTTTTGTAGCTGGCTTCTTTCACTCCACATAATTATTTCGAGAATAATCTGTGTCATTTGGTGTGTCAGTGGTTCATTTCTTTTATGGCTGAGCAGTGTTTCTGAGTTTCATGGTTTGGATCTAGCAGAATTGTTATTCCGTTGAGGGACACTTGGGTTATTTCCTGGCATGGTATGTATTTATTTGTATTTTTCTTTGTTGTGAGTTTCCCCCAACTGGAAGGTAAGTTCCGTGGGAGCAGAAACTTGTCTGATCTGTTCCCTGCTGGACCTCCAGTGGCCAGCGCCCTCTCAACAGGAATTCGATAAAGAGTTGTGGGTTGAATTATGCAATGCATGTAGTGCTTTTGTTATATTCTTTACTGAGTCCTGATCTGAGGGGAGAGGAAAGAGCTGATGGGGTCAGGACACGCTACCCCCAAATATGGTACCTTGGCACATGGAAGATCTTAAGTTGAGGGAATTTTTTTAAATGGAAGAAGCAGGAAGATCACTCTGACCCTACCCCCTCGCCTTTCTTCCCTGAAGCAGGTCCTAAAACTCCCCTGTGAAAGGCGTGTCCCCTGTACCAGGAGGAGGGAAGGCCTTGAGATGGGGAAACTGGGGCCAAGAACTCTGTACAAACAAACCTTGTTAAACTCCCCCTTCTCTCCTGTTACCTCTTCACCATTTACTACCCACAGCCCAAACCCTTCGTCTTGTCAATTCTTCACAAATTTATTGTTTCTGTGTCTAAAAGGTATAAAAGCTTCCTACTCTGGTCACTTCTTTGGGTCTTCATTCTCCTGCGAAGGCTCCGCGTACATGTACAAATTCAATGGACTTTGTATGCGTTGCTCCTGTTCATCTGTGTTTGTCAGTTTAATTTCTCCTCCCCCATAGAGCCATTCTCCGGACAGCCATCTGAACCCCGGGGGAAGGATCTGAATTATGGTGGCTTCTTGGTGGTCAGCCTGCTGGCACTGTAGCGGCTGTGCTGCTGAAGGGGTTGTGAAGGTAGGGAATAATGTTAAAAGGCTTCCTGCAGGAGCTGTAGGACAAGGCCACCATGTCAGTGGCTCCTTGTCACCCGTTAAGCTGCAGGGAGCCTGAGTTTCTGGTCACTCTGTGGCTGCCCCCTTTCTGGTCATGTCATTCCCCACTCCCTGGGCCGCTGCCCCAGCGGGCTGGGAATGCTTCCTCCTTGCCAGCCCTGCCTAGCCTTCCCCCAGCATGGGCCTGCTCCCCCCGGCCCCGTGCCAGCGCCCTGCTCTCCTGTCTGCTGCCAGCACCGGGCCTGCTCACCCAGCAGGCCCCAGGAGATGGGAGCGAGGCGGAGGCGCAATGAGGTGGCCCGGTGAAGATGACTGAGAGGGACACAGCTGGCACCAAGGCTCCTACGACAGAGCAGCAGGCAAAGAGAAGCAATTAAATTGTGATGGGTTTCTTCCCTGACCACAGTCTCCAAGGCTGCTTTTGAGAGAGAAGTTCTTGGGTCTGGTTTTGCACGTTCCCCCCTGCCTGGGTCGAGCAATTAGTTTTTTAAAAAAGCAAAACCAACTTGAACAGCCACTGAATTCCATGGGGGGGCAGCTGCTGGGCATTTACTGGGAACTCATAACCACCAGTCAAGTGGCAGATGATATTTTTCTGAGAATTTAATAAAGGGACATTCACTCTTCATAGATAACGGCAGAGTCATGGAGCTGGAAGCGACTCCAAGACCTTGTCGCTCAGAGTTGATTTCCCTTGTAAGCTCCTTAGAATGCCACAGTTCCAGCCCTCACCCCAACTGGCAAATCAGATTCGGCATTTTAACGAGATCCCAGGCGATCTGTGTGCACATTAACGCATGAGAGACCCTGCTCTGTGGATTACCCCGCTCCTGGCTATACATTACTCCTGGGGAACTCTTAAAAAATACTGATACTCAGGTGCTACTCCCAAGAAATGCTGATTTAATTGGTTAAATGCCATTGATCTAGTCCAATTCCTTTACTTTATATATCACCCAAGACCCGAGTGATCAGGGGACCCATCCAAGTTCCTAACAACTGGTTAGGAGCAAAGCTAGGATTACCCAAGAATCATGTCCCCGCAGGGCCCCGGGGTCTCGTCCTGTCACTCACGCATCTCATTCTACCGGGGCCGTCCTCCAAAACAAAATCTGCTAACACACGTGCTGGAGTTTAACTCAAAAAGGAGTGATCGTGAGGACTTCCTTGAAAAACAAGAATTCATGGAGGGCCTACAATATACCGGGGACTGTTCAAGACCCTGGGGGCTTTTTGTTTGTTTGTTTTCGTTTTAATTTTCCAAAAGCATTGTTTTTATTTATACAAAGTCCTAACCACTTCGGAGGCAGGAGGAGTGAGAGGGGTTCTTTTTCAATCCAAGGGCCTCCAGAATGTTGTTCTGTCCTGACCAAACACACAGGCAAGCGGCATCATTTGGTAAACTGACTGCAATGTTTAGTCTCTCTCTGCTAGTGTAACAAGGTGATATCAATCTCTGCTTCTGCAAGAATCCTGAATTTAGGATTTTTGGCTGTCACTACTCCAACTTCTATTTCTGAAGGTTTGAAATCAACTGAAGGAACAGTAGACAGGCATATAATCACAGTTTCCCCTGTCTGTTCACATCTCCGATCAAATTTCATCTCTACATTTTTTTTTCAAGGAAGCTGGTTGAGGGAATTCCCTGGCGGTCCAGTGGTTAGGACTCCACGCTTCCACTTCAGGGGGCACGGGTTCGATCCCTGGTCGGGGAACTAAGATCCCACATGCCACAGAGCGAGGCCAAAAAAAAAAAAGAAAGAAAGGAAGCTGGTTGACTCTTGCTGCAGTGGCTTTAAACCCACAGTAGTAGCAGCACAGTGAAGTCCCCAATCTCATGGAGTAGGGATGAGAGGGGGAGTCACACATTAGACAGACCAGTAAAACCAGTAAAGTGTCTGGTGACAAAGAGTAAAGGAAAGCCAGGGAGGGAAGGCGTGTCAGGGGAGGAAAGTGCTCTCCAGTGAGCTGCTGGGAGCAGAGATGTGATGGTCAGGAGCGGAAGAGGGGCATGATTATTACCTGGGGAAGAGTGTTCTCATCAGAGGGAATAGCAAGGGCAGAAGGAAGCCCGGAGGTGGGAGCATGCAAGGTCCCTGTGGCTGGAGAGGGTTGAGGGAGGGGACAATCGTGGGAGAAGAATCCCAGAGACAAGACGGTTGGGTCTTGGAGGCCATGATCTATGCACGTTGGATCTTACTTTGAATGAGATGCAGACACACAGGAGGGTTTCTAAACAGAGAAATGATCTTTTCTGGCTTCGTTTTAAAAGGATGCTGCCGGGCTGCTGTGGTGTGAATGTTCTGTCTATAGAGTAGACAGGGCACAGTGGAGGGAGACCTGCAGGCAGCGAATCGGTAATTCAGACAAGAGGTGAAGGGGCTTGGTCCACGGTGGTCCTGGAGAAGGTGGCAGGAAGCCATCAGGTTCTGGATGCATCTGACAGCACCAGATACGCTGCTGTTGGACCGGATGCTGCAGGGGAGTAGAGGACCGACTCCAAGGTGTGCGGCCCGAGCAATCGGCAGAATGGAATTGCAGATTATTTTGAGACGAGAAGCGGGTTTGGATGGGAAAATCAAGGTTTGTTCTGGAGCATGCTGGGTGTTTAAATAAATTAACAGTATCAGTCCTTTGGAATTCTAAGCTAACTTGCTTTTATGAAAGAGCTCTGGGTCCTCCGAGCCTATGTCCAGGGGTACGTTGTTCTCTGTCCTGCTCTCAAGAGGCCATGTCTTTCACAGATGGGTTTGCAGTTTAATCTAGGAGTCTTTCTATTGTCACAATGTCCCTTGAGATTTCTGGAGACATTCTGGGACTCTAGGCTGTCTTGGTGGCCTATCGGTGAGGTGCGTGGGGATTGTTTGCGGCTACCCTTGAGTTTTCTTTTGATAAGAGAGGTCGGTCGTCTGTTAACTAAACCTGTTGGCAGTAAGGCCATGAAATGTTTTCCTTTCTGAAGTCAGTTGGCTCATTTCTTGTTCAGAGTGTCTGGTTGGTCTGCATTTGGTCCCAGAGGCTCAAAAAGCTGTCAGAAGTTCAGCACTTTTGTGCCAAATGGAAGCCAGGAAACCACTCCCCGGACAAGCCCAGGCGGAGATCCCTCCTCTGCCATCCACTTCCTGGCTCCCCTACGTCCTTCGCTAGGTACCCAGAGCTAACGTTCGTTTAGCTCGGTGCTTTCTGAGCCCTGACTTCTCATTACAGTCACCTGGGAGGCTTAAAAAACACCAACGGCAAAGCCCTTCACCCTGAGATGCTGCTTAATGGATTTTTTTGGGGGGGGGGCCCTGGCACTGGTATATTTTTGCCTCTTTTCAATAGACTATTTTTTCGAGCAGTGTTAGGTTCACAGCAAAATGGAGCCGAAAGCACAGTTTCCACATCTACCCGCTGTCTCCGACGCAGACTCTCCCACCGTCTGCGTCCCCCATGAGACTGGGACGTTTGTTACAACTGATGAGCCTCCACCGACACGTCGTTACCAGCCGAAGTCCAGGGTTTACATCAGGGCTTACTCTCGGCATTGTACAACCTAGGGGTTTGGGAAAATGTGTAGTGACATCTATCCACCAATATAGTATCATACAGAATTGTTTCACTGCCCTAAAAATCGTCTGGCACTGGTATTTTTTTTAAAAGCACTCCAAGGGATTTAGATTTAGAACTTCGTGTGTGCCAGGCCCTGCTTTAAGCACTTTACAGGAATTAACTCCCGTAATCCTCATGTCACCCCCTGGTGTAGGCCCCGTCATTGTCCTGAGCCACTCAGTAGCTTGTCCAGTATTGCATGGTAGACGGGCAGCGTGTGAACCCAGGCAGGCTTGCCACTAAGTCTGTCCCTTACCCATCATACACTGTACTGACTTTGTGACCTGCTTCCCCGACCTGCTCAGAACTGCACCTGAGTGAAGAGGAGAAGTAGAATTTCCCTGGCGGTTCTCTCCTGAGCAGAATTCTGTGCTTCCAACCCACAGCGCCTGTCCTTCAGGGCCCTCTCCCCACACAGCTCATTTCTTCTCTGTCCCTTACACACGACCTGCTTGTTCCAGCTCCGATACATCTGCCAGGAATGCCCTCCCCTCCTCCCCATCCAGCCAAAGTCTAATCCTCCCCGCTGGGCTCGGGTTACCTGCTCCTGGCTCCGTTCCCTGAGATCCAGGCCACCCTGACCTCTCCCCTCCTATCCACCAGAAGCGCTCACTGCCTCAACTGTGCCTTTTGGAATATGATGACACTGGAGTTTGCAAATCACCTGCTGCTCCCTGTTTAATACCTGAAAGTCTTATCTCTCAGCAAAATTGGTAGAGCCCCCAGGGAAGGAAACAAGTCTTATTCCACCCATTTTTTCTCTCCCTTTTCAAGTCCCATGCAGTGTGCCGGGCATATGTGGTCGTAGGTCCAACAGGACATGTGGGAGGCTGGGGTGTCCCTGCTTAGCCAGAGGCCTCAGGAGAGTGGGAACACTCCTTCCTCCCCCTGGTACCCTGTGCAATGTGGTGAGCATCTCACAGAATGATTTCCGCTCTTCCCTAAATGACTGCTCTGATCTGCTTCCCAGTGAATTGGAGCCTGAGGCCCAAACCCTTGTCTGGGATGGAAAATCGTTCACCCTCTGGGCCCTGCCCACCTCCTGGTGGGCGACTCTTCCTCCTCACTGGCCTGGGTCCACCCCACTTTCTGCCTGTGGTTTGGTGTAACTATTAATTGCATCCCTCCTCACTCTCTAAAGAGTCCTGCTTCAACAGTAAATCATGCAGTTGCCCTAACTTTCAGCTCAGCACTCCACCGGCTTCCAAATGAAGCATGGTTTGTTGTTTTCCGTGAGGGCCCAGAGCTTTCCCACCTCCTCTCCCCTTTGGCCGTTCCTTCTGCCTGGAGTGATCAGCCCCCTTCCCAACCTCAGGCATGTACCATCTTTCCTGCCAGAGTCCTACTGTGTATTTCCTAGACCTGCTTCAGCTTTCAAGTTTCCAGGACACCATTATCATGTGCCACCCCCCTACCCCCAAATTTCTATAATTGGTCTGATTTTTAATGGTTAGCACGTACTGTCCTGTACTGGAGCTGCTTATATAAACACCTCGTTTCCCTTATTGGATGGGGAGCTCCTGAGGTGGGCCTAGGAATTTAACAACTTTATCTTCCATACAGAGGCTAACTCAATGCCTTACACGTGGGAGATATTTCTTCCTTTTTTTAGTTGTGTAACTTAAGAGAGTCACGTCTTCTTTGGACCTCAGTTCCAAAATCTGTAAAATAAATCATCTCTGTATCAGTCAGGGTCTAACCAGAAAGACAAAAACCAAGCATTAAATGCAGTGTTACACAGGTGATTGAGCCAAACAGGCAGATATATTCCCATATCCTTCACACTATTTCTGGTTGCTAGTCTGTTCTAGCTATTTGTCTGTTCTTATGGTCATAATCTGTGTGTGTGTGTGTGCTAGTAGTGACGTAGTATAGTGGAGACAGAGATCTTATAATACTGTTCATTTTTATTAGGGGAATTTGCAGCTAAAATCCCTAGCTGCAGATTTGTTTTGCATTTGTTTTCCTTTTGATCAATTTCTTGAACCTAATATGGTTTTTGACAGTTTTGTCCAGTTTCATAGTTGTTATTGGAAAAGGGGATTTACTAACTTCTTCCTCTGCCATATCTGGAAGTCCCCATATTCATTGATTTTTGAGTGTTGATCCAGCCTTGTATTTCTCAGATAACCTCACTTGTTTAGAATGTATACATTTTCTAAATATTGTGGATTCGGCTGGCTAATATTTTTAAGGACTTTTGCTGATATTGGGCAGGGAGGTCCCCCAGAGATTAGCATCAGCAGGAAGCCGCCATCTCCTATCTGCAGAGACAAAGGGAGGGGGCAGGCTACCAGTTCCGGATGGGCCTGTCCTGTAGGACCTGGAGCTACAGGAGGGTAGAAATGCCTGCTAGAAATGCCACCTGAAGCTGGCTTCTCATGTCTTCCCACTCTCCCATCTCCTGCCTTCTTTTGGTCAAATGCAGCAGAAAGCTGGTGGTCCTGGGAGCTGGGGAGATTGAGCCTCCAGGAGCCAGCTCTGTGATACAGAGCGAAAGAGGGGATGGTGGGCAGAGTGGGTGGAAAGTAGGCAGTCCCTGGAGCAGCACGGCCCAGAGGACCCCTTCAGCTCTCCAGATGTGCGGCTCAGTACATCTGTCGGATAATAACTAAATAAATTGGTACATGTACAAGGAATCTCCTCATCAGGTTTGAAATATGTCCAGCTCCTTATGGAAAATTTCAAGAAATTCTGTGTGTTTCTAGTATTAGAATTCTTCCATTTCTATAATAAACATAGCTTTGGGGCATATAAGAGGCTTGCTTATTCCTTTAGTTATTCTGAATAAGTCAATTTATAAAATGGATAGCAGCAGTTAGGCAAGTCATAAACTACAGACAATTAGTGTCAGAAAATATTATGACCCTCACCTGGTGCTGTGACTGCGGAGGGGATGAGGATGTCATCATGTAAGTATTTATTGAGCCCAGCCTCTCCCCTTCATGCTGCACGGCCAGGCATGGCTCAGGGAGGGGGCGGGGAGACACTGCAGACTGCTTGTTCCCAGATCTTGTTTTCTTCCACTGGAATGTGGAGTACGTAATAAAATAGAATAATATCTGAAATTCAGAGAGGATTCCAAGTCTCACCTCTAGCCAGTAGTTTCAGCTTCCACTCCTATGAACTCTGTCTTCAGGGCGCTTGGCCAGATTGCACAGTTTGAGTGTCAGCAATTTTAACATTGCTGGGAGAGTTTTTTTGGGAGCAGGCAGATGACCTCCAGGAGACAAGAGGGGAAAGGAACAGCGAGAGGAGCTGGGCTAATCTGCTTTTCAGTCCACATGGGGAGTAGTAACTTATTTGTGCCAGTGGAATCATGAATAAATAAACGTATGAAATAATGCATTTGAAAACACAACACCCTTAGGGGATGATGCTGGTGATGGTGATGATGATGGTGACTGAAGTGTAGGGATTTAAAAGTGTATCCAGCAAGACGGGAATAAAGACACAGACCTACTAGAGAATGGACTTGAGGACATGGGGCGGGGGAAGGGTAAGCTGGGACAAAGTGAGAGAGTGGCATGGAGATATATATACTACCAAACGTAAATAGATAGCTAGTGGGAAGCACCCGCATAGCACAGGGAGATCAGCTCAGTGCTTTGTGACCACCTAGAGGGGTGGGATAGAGAGGGTGGGAGGGAGACGCAAGAGGGAAGAGATATGGGGACATATGTATATGTATAACTGAGTCACTTTGTTATAAAGCAGAAACAAACACACCATTGTAAAGCAATTATACTCCAATAAAGATGTTAAAAATAAAATAAAATAAAATAAAAGTGTATCCGTTTGGATAGGTCTTTTGCACTGGTAGCTAAAGAAAAAAATGATTCCATGTCTTTAATTGCACTTGTTACATTCTGTTCCCCAACCCCTTGTCTTCATATTCTTATTTTATAGCGTTATTAGTCCTGTGGATACTTGCCCTGGGCTCGTAGTTCTCACTCACATTTATAACACTTGCTCACAAAGCACAAAACCATCCTAAGTTGGTGCGATCCCAAGGAACTTCTAGAATTAGCGCCCCTCCCCGCCTCCTGCCACCCCACCTCCACCCCAGCATGGATGGAAACCAGCCTCCTCCTTCCCAGGTCAACGTTTCGGTTAGCCCATTGTTTGCCACGATTGTTATCCACTGCTGCAGGCAGCCATGATGTTAAATTATCGCCTCTGAATTTTTTGGACAAGTGCCCTCAGGGAAAATATTGTTCACGCTGGGTGAGCTCTGAATCAGGTCACAGAAAGACAGTCTCATGAGTGAGGTCTTCCAGGAAAGCACCAGACAGGTCAAATAATGATGATTCCCTGGGAATGGGGCTTTGGAGTTGCTCCAACCCTGTTCTGCTTCCTTCAGTGGCTGCCAGGCTGCTGATTTTCACTGTGATTGTGGGCTCTTGGTTCTCGAGACTACCATGGAACTAGGGATGGGGGGAGAGGACTAGGGCAAGTTAGACTGCAAAAAACTCACTGTTCTTACTGAGATTCAGCCAATTTTTGTTGAATAAATGCTACCTACATGGCCTTTGGCTGATGTTCAGAGTTCTGAAAAAGTTGATTCAGACAAATTTTGCCAGTGTTCTTGTTGCTTTTATAAAGGAGGAGACTTCCAGGCGTCCTTATTTCACAGTTTTTGCTGATGCCCTCCATCTTCCACCTCTACCATGCCATTTAGCACAGAATTGACTTACATCATTATGATAAGTGAATATTTATATTATTTTCTTAATTTAGAAATTTGGAAAACTTGTGTCCTTCGTTATAAGCTTGATAGTTTCCCAATAGTTCAAAATTGTTCCTATACAATCAGTAGTAATATTAAGGAATGGGATTCTTAAAAGTATTGTATATTGAACCATATTAATATTTGGAGATCTTATGAACCAAGTTTTTCCAAATGACTAATACATGATGTTACAGAATCATACATGGGTTAGAGATGTATGTAAAATACAATGCAGACCAATGGATTCTATGTAACAAGTATGAAAAATTCACTGGTATGGTTTCAGATTCCACATTGCAACTAATCTTTGTGTAGTATCAAAGAGGTTTTCTGCAACCATATGAAAAGACCATTAAAATACTGCTTCCTTTTCCAACTACATATCTGTGTGGGGACAGATTTTCTTCATATACTTCAACCCAAACAATGTGGTGTATCACATTGAAAACAGAAGCAGATACAAAAATCCAGCTGTTTTCTATTAAGCCACATGAAAAAATGTAAAGCAATACCACTCTTCCAATTTTACTTTGTTTTGGAAAAATATAGGTATTTTTCATAAAAATATGTTATTTATGCAAACATGTAATGAGTTAATTTTTGTTATTTTTGAAGGGATAAACAAATGTTTTTGATTTTTCTCAGTTTTAATTTTAATATGGTCAACATTGATGGATATAACCCCCATAAACAAACGTTCTTTGAGTGTTCAATTATTTTTGAGGGTTTGAAAGGGTCCTGCTGCCAAAATGTTTGAGAACCTCTGGTTTAGGCTAATTCCAGGTGGTTCAAGCTCAGAAGAAGTTCCATCTACTTAAGGTCACATGCATCCCTTTTTCTCTAATATGGAAACGTTTAACTCAGAAAGAACCTAGAGTATTCAGGCAAGATTTTCACAGCAAAGTGGAAGAAGGCTGCTGTCTCCTTCAAGCAAAAGGAAAGGCATGCAAGGAGAGAACGCAATTAATTGTTCAGGGAAATTCTTCCAGGATGGTTTTGCATTCCTGTCAAATCACTGTGGTACACACTCTGCTAGCATCTTGCAAAGATTCTAAACCCCAATGCTATGTTCATACCATTTCAGCAGCTACCACTGAAGTCCCTTTTTTGAACTCCCTTTGTCCTTCTGGACCGCACCATACAGCTTGGCACAGAACTGACCTACAACATTCTCTGAGAAATTTACAGTATCTCCTCCCGGTAGATTTTTAGTCATTTTAGGGCTGGACGTGATGTCTCCCCCATCTCCCTGACTCTTCTTCAGCTCTTACCATCATATTGGTTCATACTGTTGTTGTCAGTTGACCCATCAAAATGAAAACTTAGAATAGAAAGATTTTATTTGCAAATATGATCTCTCTCTACACCCTATCATTTCCCTTCTCTGAATGTCCATTTTCTAACAGGATTCACAGAGCCAAGCAACAGAGTCAGAGGCTCTGGTTTCCTATCCGAGCTCCACCACTTACCTACTTTGTCACTTTGGAGAAATGGCTCCTTTGAGCCTCAGTTTTGCAGACAGGGAGCAGCTAGCACACTGTATAATAGAGGAGGTATTCAGCAAAGGCTGGGTTCCTTGCCCGATTTTCTCCACCTCCTTGTTAGGATGCTTAGAGATAATCATTAGGGCATGCCAACCGCAAACCATAACTCTCTCAAAGGCACTCATTAGCCAGTGAGAAGTTAGTTACATTTAATCCAGTTCCTTTTCCTCTTTAATGTACTCAGGATGACTTGTAAATCTTATATCAGCTAAAACACATGTTCCATAAAGTCCCACATTACTGAATCATAACATTTCCCGATCTGTTAATATAGTCATTCAGAAGTTAAATATATTTAATTCATTTATTTTCTCCATATTTTTCTCAAATTTGTTTTGTTTTCCCTCCTTGATTCTGGAGAATCATCTCTATTCCCTCCTTTATTGCTTTCTTACCTGGTCCTTTGTGCCTCTTGGTCTTATTTTCCTCGCTTCCTTTTCCTTCTTCCCACGCAAGTTATAGTACCTTCAGGATAACTGGTTTGTCCAGCAGAGGGATCATGGCCTGGATAAATCAGGAAATCACAATTACTTGGGATTTTCTAGCAGCCCATGGTGCTGCTTTATACCCCTTGTAAGCTCTCCACTGAGGCCAAACCTCCAAGAACTAATCAAGAAGAGGCATGAAGGGAATGACGTGGGCAATGTGAAACTCATGCAAAAGTCATTTTCTCTTCATGCCTCCCTCAGCTTTAATTGAAGAGACCTAAGCCTAATTAATGGTGATGAGGATGAGGGTGTCTCCAAGGGTGGACCAAGGACAATTTGTAGCAGAACTTATCTGGGAACTTGAGAAGTAAATTCTTAGGCCCTTGACTCAGATTCTGATTCAAGAATTTTGAATGGAGTTCCCTGATAATTCTTCTGCGTGCTTCTTGAGAACCAGCGATAACCTGGTCTTAGCACTGCCTCATCCTTTCTTTTTTTTTTAATTAAGTTATATTTGACCTACAACACTGTGTAAGTTGAAGGTGTACAATATATTGATTTGATACGTTTATATTGCAATATGACTGCCATAGTAGCGTTAGCTAATACCTCTTTCACATCACGTAATTATCATTTTAGCACTTTTACATTCTTATAGAGTACGTGTGGCATAAAGTTTCTGCTTTACAAAGTCCCTTCACATTGATTTTTTTTTTTTTTCATTTGAACCTCAGAATAACTTTGTGAAATAGACAGGAGCAGGTACTGTTTCCCCTGGAAAGTTGCCCTAAATTTTAGTCTCCCCAGGCTGTTGGTCAGGGCAAATCCAGAGATTAGCTTTGGGTCAGGCTTGGCCAACCTCGGCCACCCCTGAATGTCTTCTACTTGGGAACCCAAAGAAACAAGGTATTAATAAAATTGGAATCAGTCTATGATTTCTGAAAATGAGGCCTGTGTGAGGAGGCACCCAACGACTGAGGGCTTATGAGCGCATGAGCTCAGGAGACAAAGAGGTCCCTCCAGGAAGGAAGAGAGAGGATAAGGAAGACCGTGTCCCATAGCTGTAAGCGTCTAACACTGACCCTCCTGGCTTAGATATTTGTGCATCTTTTACATGCACCAGTCAGTAAAGATCTGAGCATCATCTCTAAGTCTGAGCCAGACCCTCAGCTCCTGCCTTCTGAAAATGGTTGGCTTCTGAGCTGGATAATACATAGAGTGAGATCAGCAGTGTTACAATTACAATGAGGTCAAATGAGATAAATAAGAGTGCAAATATAAAGCAAGTATAACAAGTTTTTATTGGGACTGCAGAGCCTGGATAAGGGTCTTAATGGTAAAGGTCAACAGAGCAGGTCAGGCTCCAGGCTCCGTGTGGCTCCAGTCAAGAAAGGGAGGAGCCACAGAGCACCGTCCCTCGTGGAGCAGGGAGGGAGAGCAGGCTTGGTGTGATCCAGGATTCCGTTTCTTCCCTGCTGGGCCAAAGCCAAACACCTGGCGGGTCTTGGTCAGGATGGCATGTGGACATTGGTTTCCAGCCAGAGGGGTTCATGGCTGTGATTTAGGCTTTATAATCATGTTAATTAAAGAGGAAATGGCACTATGCTTCATACACATAGTCCTAGTATGGTATCATCTTTACAGCCTCCTGGCAAGAACCATGCCTTCTTAGCATGGTCTTAAAAAGAGTTACTGCTTATACTATTCCACTACAGGAGTTAGAGTACTTTAGTTATTTGTGTATAATACCTTACTCCAGAAAGTAATGCTTTTTCAAACTCCCATCACATAGAATGACTTAAAATAAAAGGAGAGAAGAAGAAACTAGAATATAAAACGTTTCTGCATTTGTCTGAGTAATTCATAGCATTTTCGATTTGGGGTAAGTTCGTGAAGAGTCTTAAGGGAAAATGCTGAGCATCTCAGCCAGTTGCCTCTGACCACAAACCCCTTCCTAGGGGGACCACAGATCTTGAGTGTGCAGGAAAACCATGGTCATTTTCTGTGTGTGCCATGAGGCAAGAAATGTAGGCATGCAAACTTACCTGTATCTTCTCTTCATTCTAGTGGTACCCAAAATGACGCTGCTATTTATCAAATCTCTGCTAAAAACTGTTTTGGGATGATCTGCTGCTCTGCAGTGAAGATCCATTGAAGTGGATCTTCAATCCACGGAAGTGGAGTGTCCGTCAGAGAATCAACAGCTCTCTCTTAACCCGAAAGATGACAGGAACACAGTTTGCAAACATGAGACATATGAGCAGGAAAGCACACATCGAATTGATGAGAAAGAGCATCCTATAAGGGAGAAGAAAGTATTGCCTCGGGTCCTCCCGCATCAGCTGACTCCCCCTCCTCCAAATTCAATGGTGCATGCTCACTCCAGCTATTGGCTGATAATGACCTTGGTACATCCAGTTCTGAAAATCCCTTGGATGTTAAAGACATGAGGCAAACTGAAGAGGCTTGTGATCCCGATAACAGAGAGGACATTGCAGAGGGGTTGCTTTATTCTAATTCAAGTAATATTCCCGATAAACAAGATGTCTGTGGCCACAGGACAGTGCATTCCAAACTATCGAGGTTAATGGATGGTGCCTTAGACACTAATGGCCCTAATGAAGAAGTCTTAAACTCTAGTCATCAAAATCCCAAAGTACAGAAATACATCAGCTTTAGCCTACCGCTGATGGAGGCAGCCTCTTCCCCAGGTGACAGGGCCACGAGCAACAAGCCAGTCAGCCACCCGGCTTCCAGCATAGACTTTGACAGTGATTATGAACTTTGCTCAGAGATAACCCTAACCTACACCGAGGAGTTTTCAGACGATGACCTGGAGTATCTGGAATGTTCTGACGTTATGACAGATCACTCTAACGCAATTTGGCAAAGGGACCTGCAGGGGACTGAGCGTGTTTTTTTATTAGAAAGCGATGACGAAGAGATGGAATTCAGTGAGTGTTGCCTGGGTGGGTGTGAGCATTTCCTCAGTGAAATGGGTTGTGAGCCTCTGGTGTCGGATGACACCGGGCCTATGGATGCCACTGCTGGCCTCTGTGGTTATCACTCACCATCCCAAGAAGTGGAGGTAAGGGGCAGCCTAGCCTCCATGCACAGTGCCGCATCCCCGCAAACAGGGATGACCCTGCCTGTGGGACCTCACCAGGATGGAACGTCTGTGGTGACAGACCAGGGGAGATATAAGCCACCCACTGCTCCTGAGGCTGCTGAAGTTGGTTATCCAGGAATTCAAGGGGAAACCAGAGACGGCCACCAGGCAGGAAAGGAATTTGCCAGTGACAATCTGCTAAACATGGATAAAGCAGTAACAGAGAGAGAGGGGAAGCACTTACCTGGTGAGTTAGGAAAATCAGGGATGAGCCAGTGTTTGGAGACTGTGGCTGAGAAAAGAGTAGGGGGGAAAGACTTATTGAGCCGGAGGGGCTCAGAGAAACCTGCCAGGGTGAGGCGACCAGGGATTAAGGGAAAAGCCAAGAAGCTGAACCCCAACCTGGAAGAAAGGGCAACAGAAGCCTCCCTGAATCGCCTGTATCCCAGAGGACCTGTTAAGCACCCATTAACCCCAAGTGACAAAAGAGAGAGTTCCCATGCCAAAGCAGAAGCGACTGATTTGAATTCCCAGTTCCATGCAGGAGGCTGTGCTATTCCAACCCAAGCAGAGCAAGGAGCAAAAATCCTGCAGACTCCACCAGGCTCACTCTCCAAAGAAGGGAACTTGGACTTGCAGGGAGAAGGGGTGTGGGTTAAAAACGTACTTGAAACAAGCAGTGTTCCAGACTGGGGTGATCATCCTCAGGTAAGACTCCTCTTTTAAAAAATTATAAGCTAAAATGTATTTGTGCGTGTGCACGTGTGTGTGTCCCCCTTCCCTTCACATTCACAATTGCTGTTCCACAATGTACATCAAAATAGTTCTTCCAGTACCATCAGGGTACTTGTGAATGACAGGGGCTGCTGCTGGGAAGGAAATCTGGTTTTGAAAAAAGGCCCAGATAAACCCTAAGCCATCCTAATTATAGCAAAAGACAGATAGAAGTAAGAGGCACTAATAGGATTCTGGACAGCTGGAAAAAGAAATCTGATATTTTGTCTACTGCATGTGTTTTACCAGGCAATGTCACTATTTAGAAAGTTTTTAAGCAAATGTTTTGGGTGTAGCTTGTAAAAAAAAAACAAAACAAAACATTCTTTTTAGTAATGTTTCGGGGCACTTTGAAAACTGGTAAGTGCTGGCTTTTATCAGAATTCATAGTATGAATGAAAGATTTCTGTGTGTCTAAATGATTTGCAGAATTCACTTGATGCTGGAGAAAGTAGATAAAGTAGATTTTGCTGTGCTCAAAAATCAAAGTAGATTTTTGAATGAATGTCTGTTTTATTTTATTTTTCTTAGACCACAAAGTATTAAAGAGGCTAAGAAAACACAGCAGGAAGCAAAAAAAAAAGTTTTACTCTATTACTGATTTGAGGGTGTATTTGAAAAAGATGCAATTGAATTAATGGGAATAATTAATGTACAAATATGTTATGCTTGATATATGAATTTATTATATTTATAATTTTAAAGGGTTCCAAATGGGCTTTGAACTGATGCTATGCTATGACCAAGATTTGATTTTTGTAAATAAATACCTAAGAAAAGTTATTTATCAATTATTTTTACTCAGCCTCTGTTCTCCCTTCTCCCAACTTTGTGGTTGGGACCTAGTATTGTTTTTATAGAAGACTAGATATACTCCAAAGAAAATTAAGTATTCCCAAATGCATTCAAAGTTATTGAACTCCCTTTGTGAAAAAGTAAAAATTTAATATATTGATTTCTAAAGACCCAGTCCTAAAATAGCCTAAAAATCTAAAAATCTCCAGATCCGAGGTAGTTTTTTCCTGAGCAAATTGTTCTGTTCCACTGGCCAAATTAGCCATATAAAGGTCACGTTTATACTTTACTTCTTCGCAGGAGTGCCAGCTTTATCCGTTTTGGTTGTTTAACACACCAATGACCACAGATTCATGCCCAAGAGGAGTTTATGGAGGCGGTTTGGCCAAAAAGTAATACAAAATTAAGTTATAATGTAAATTTTTCCATGTCAGTAAACATAGCATTTCCCTTTCTACTCATAAAATGCTCTTCCTGACTCAGCTAAGTGCCTTTTCACAGTCGTTTATCCATGTTGAGCGTTTCACTGGGCAAATTACTTCAATTATTAAAGGTTGTGTGTGGAGCAGGGGGAAGGGGGGAGCAAAGTGGCCCAAAAAAAGTAAGTGAAGGAGAGGGGGCTATTGACAATGTTAGTTTTAGACCCATCACTGTGGGAGGCAATGCCTAGCTCCCTCAGCTGCCAAAAGTTGAGAGGCGCTCAAGGAAGGAGCCCCCTTTGTCATCCTGAATTCTGAGATGGAGAGCCCTGGGGACCAGGAAGCTCACTTGTGTCCTGGCAACGCAGTGAAATAGAACGGGCGGTCCCTGGGACACTCTTGTCTCTGCCAAACTTCTAATGGGACTCTTGCTCACACAGTCACACATTCATGGAGGCACACCCACCTCGCCAGCTATCAGCTCAAGGTCCCATCTGTGGTTTCACACATGACCAAGGCAATTATCTCAGGAGACTGAACATGAATTTTTAGAAAGCTTGCATTCTGCAGGTAGAGGGGCCATTTCTCACTCTGCTGTTCTCAGTAGCAGAGCCGACCTCTCACTCAAGGGACAATGTGAGTAGAAGCTATATATTAAATAGTTCTGTGTAGCCCCAAGTTAGAAATAGGATCTCTGTACCTGTGGCATTTATTGACCCTTAACTAAAGCAGGAACATTTTGCCACAGGTATAGTGGCGTAGTGAGTGTGGATTTCTTTTACGCATGCAAAAAGTTACTCTCTAACTGTAGGAGATGTCTGTATTTCTTACACATGTACACAGCATAGCCACATTTACAGCAAATGGCTAAATATCATTGCAAATGTGACACCAAAGCATTAGGGGGTCTTTGGGAACTAAATCAAATTTTTTATAATATTGCTCAAAAAAAAAAAAAAAAAAGCCCAAGATTGGTGAATCTTTCCATAACTAAGTCAAAAGACATTTAAAATATTTATTCTCAGACATCTGAGGCTCGTGGCAACTTAAAATTTGAAATGGTTAAAAATCCTTGGTTGAAGGTAATATTAATAAATTTGCCCTCTCCTGACTCTTGCCTGATTCACTTACCTTGAAGGTGACTAGCAGTAGAAACAGTGACCAGCATCTTATCTTTTAGTATTTTCTCTTCATCTGTGTATTGCTTTTAGCATTCTGAGAAAAATTCCATATCTCTAATTCTACGTTACAAGAACAAGGCAAACGTGTAGACTAAACTGAATCCAGGAGTCCTTATTTGCTGTCTTCCTTTCCCACTCTAACAAGGCAAAGCCATCTTGTTCTGATTTGTCTTGAAATAGTACTTACCCAGTCTAAGACTGGAAAGCCCCCAGTTGCTCTACATTTATGGAAGATTCCTAAATTAATCCCAGTTTGGGAGTGGAAAACAGAAAAGGTACCCCAGGCTAACTTGAATCATCTTCAAGGGTCACACTGCCAATCCTTCACCTTGGTTCTGATCTTGCTTTCTTGATCCAACTCAGAGGCAGGGCCGGCCAGTCTGCCCCTCTTAAGTTTCCCTGTAGCCACACTGGGGTAAGATCATCCTCACTCTTAAATCAGAAGTACTGTGTCTGTCCTTCTGCATAGCTGCCCAGCTTCACCCCAGAGAGATTTGCATTGCTCTTTGGGATCATGGGAACTCAAGTGTACAGTATGGAAATGTATTCTTAGGTTCTGATAGTTAAGAATCTTCCTGACCAGGAATCAGCACTAAGCATAAAGGGTGAGCTCCATGATGGTAGTGAGTTTGGTCACTGTTTTGTTCACTGAAATGTCCCAAGTCCTTGGAATAGTACTGGTCACATAATAGGCACTCAATAATTGAATGAGTAAATAGCCATATGGTACTAGATAACTAGATTGAGTCCTCTCCCTTTTTTTCTTAATGAGTCTGGCTAAAGGTTTGTCAATTTTGTTTATCTTCTCAAAGAACCAGCTTTTAGTTTCACTAATCTTTGCTATTGTTTTCTTCATCTCTATTTCATTTATTTCTGCTCTGATCTTTATGATTTCTTTCCTTATACTAACTTTAGGTTTTGTTCATTCTTCTTTCTCTAGTTGCTTTAGGTGTAAGGCTAGGTTGTTTATTTGAGATTTTTGTTTCCTGAGGTAAGATTGTATTGCTATAAACTTCCCTCTTAGAACTGCTTTTGCTGTGAATTCCAGGTATAGTCATGTATGATTCTAATAATCATTGGTCTCAACTACTTTATGGCCTTCATTGTCATAAGTACATTCCTTGTTTCCCGTCACATACCACCTTTCCACTAGGAAATTGCTACCTATTGCTCTTCTGGCCCTGGGGATGGATTGGTTTATGCTAAACTGTCCAGACTTTGCATTCGGCTTCTCTTGTGAATGCTGGTGATTCAGATACAAGCTTGGCCTTGTCGGTGCCGTATCAGCTCTCACAAATTGCTAACTAGATCCAGGAAGATCTTACCACATCCCCCTAGCATTCAAGACCTTCCACAATATTGCTTCTATTTACCTCTGAGAGGCAAAGCAGACATACACACTGGCTACCTTATCTGGAAAAGAAGGACTTTTCTCAGACAGAATGTGTTTTTTCCATCTTCTGGCCTGGAACGCCCTCACTCGGCTTGTTGCTAGCTCAGCTCACCTAGTCCTTCAAGGCCAAGGTGCAGGTCCTTCAAATTGTACTACCCCTGAAGCACTTTCCTCATCCCTAACTGTGATTCCTCCTTCCAGAGAAAAAGCATTCTTGTCCTCATTCTTTGTATAGAGTGGTGAGCTCTGGACCTGAGTTTGGTTCCTGGCCTACTGCTTTCTGAGTCTGTGCCCTGGGAAAAACTACTTAAGCTCTCCCAGCGCCAGTTTCCTCATCTAAAACAAAATAATAATAATAATAACAACCACCAGCACCTCACAGAGTGTTGTATGGATTAAAGCCTTGCATTAAATGCTCAGCACAGCACCTATTATGCAGTTAACATTTAATAAGTATTTTCATTTTTTAATTTATTATTTACCTTCTTAATCCATATGTCCTTTCTCCCCATAGCAGCCTCCTCTTGGCTGGCTACAAGAGGTTTTAATACCTTTTTTTAATTGAAATTTTTAATGAGATATTGTACATGCACATATAGTTGTAAGAAATGAGACAGAGAGAGCGCTGTACACTGTGCCCAGCTTCCCCCGATGGTAACATTTGGCAAAACTATAGCATAATTTTCACAACCAAGCCATTGACATTGATACCATCTGTTGATCTTATTCAGATTTTCCCAGTTTTACTTGTACTTCTGTGTGTGTGTGTGTGTGTATGTATGTGTGTGTAGAAAGATCTATAGAAATGTGTCACTTGTGTAGGCTCATGTGATAAATGCGGTAGGAAAGTTCATCTAAGTGCAGCCGAGTAGCTAGTCAGGCAGTGTAATAACACGGTATATGGCAGCTTGAAATGTGCATGGCCACCCAGTGACAGGCAGGGCACAGAGTAGGTCTCCAGTAAAATTCTTTTAAAGCATAGGAGAATGTAAGCCGATAATCTAAACCTTCTTGCAATATAGTTTTCATATCTGGGACAGAACAATCTGAGATTCGAATTCATCTGCATAGTAAAATGCATCACCCCAAATAACAGCTGTTAGCACTGACTCAGGAAGGCGGATAAGCCAGCTTTCTGCTGACGATGGGAAGGGCCGAAGTTTATAATCACTCAGCTCTCAGAACGTGGCAGTCACGCCCCTTGTCAGCACTACTCCACGGCTGACCCAGGGAGTAACACAAACATCTGCTTTGTTTTTAATCACAAAGCCCACTGTGCCACTTCTGCCTAAACCCATTACCATCCTGGACCTGCGTGATCACTGCTCACTGCAGGCGTTGTAGTCAGCCGGTGTTAAATAATCAACGGCCATCATCAAAAAATCTACAAACGATAAATGCTGGAGAGGGTGTGGAGAAAAGGGAACCCTCTTGCACTGTTGGTGGGAATGTAAATTGATACAGCCACTATGGAGAACAGTAGGGAGGGTCCTTAAAAAACTAAAACTAGAACTACCATATGACCCAGCAATCCCACTACTGGGCATATACCCTGAGAAAACCATAATTCAAAAAGAGTCATGTACCACAATGTTCATTGCAGCTCTATTTACAATAGCCAGGACATGGAAGCAACCTAAGTGTCCATCGACAGATGAATAGATAAAGATGTGGCACATATATACAATGGAATATTACTCAGCTATAAAAAGAAACGAAATTGAGTTATTTGTAGTGACGTGGATGGACCTAGAGTCTGTCATACAGAGTGAAGTAAGTCAGAAAGAGAAAAACAAATACCGTATGCTAACACATATATATGGAATCTAAAAAAAAAAAAAAAAGGTCATGAAGAACCTAGGGGCAGGATGGGAATAAAGACGCAGACCTACTAGAGAATGGACTTGAGGACACGGGGAGGGGGAAGGGTAAGCTGGGACAAAGTGAAAGCGTGCCATGGACGTACATACACTACCAAATGTAAAACCAAAAGCTAGTGGGAAGCAGCCGCATAGCACAGGGAGATCAGCTGGTGCTTTGTGACCACCTAGAGGGGTGGGATAGGGAGGGTGGGAGGGAGGGAGATGCAAGAGGGAAGAGATATGGGGATATATGTATATGTATAGCTGATTCACTTTGTTATACAGCAGAAACTAACACACCATTGTAAAGCAATTATACTCCAATAAAGATGTTAAAAAAAAAAAAATCAACGGAAGCTCGTTAGTACCTACAGCCTTGCTACTCACCTTGTGGTCTGCAGACCAGCTTGGCAAAATGCAGAATCTCAAGCCCCACCCCAGTCTTGCTGAATCAGAATTTGCAATTTTAGCCCAATTCTTAGGAGATTTGTATGCACACTAAAGTTCCAGAAGTCCTGGTCTGCAAGAAGAGATCTTTCCCACTGAGACCCTAAGGCAATGGTCTCAACTCTGCTGTACCTGGGATCACCTTGGACCTTAAACCATTCTGATGCCTGAGTACCGCCCCCGTCCCTCACTCCCCTTACAAGATTCTGATGTAATTTGTCTGCAGTGTGGCTTGGGCACTGAGGGTTTTAAAAGCTCCCAAATGATTCTCTGAACCTGTAAGATTGAGAATCTTAGCTGTGCTTTAGAACCATCCCTGGTTTTCAAAATATAGAGGTGCCCAAGCCCCACCCCCAGATGTCCTGATTTTGGTGGTTCTAAGGCCCTCAGGGAGTGGAATGCAAGTGTCACCCTGGGGGTTCCAGGTCCCACACCGGCAGAGCAGGGCCACCTTTCCTGAGAGGTTGTACCCCTCATGAAAGCGCTCCCTCAAGGATTCTGGAGCCCCTTGCGCCTGATTTCCTGCAATCTTAGCCAAGGAACAAAGTGCCAGGTTATTCAATACTACTTTTCAAATCGAGGCAGTGGGCATTCTCCACAGATAAGTTGTTTCTGCTCTGGTGCAGTGTATGCATTCCTGCAACACCTCACATTCTGCAAAATCACAGCTAAAATATTAGGCCTTCTGGGGAAAATAGTATTCCCTGCAGGTTACTTCATAAACAGGCCATTTAAAAACTAGAGACAAAAGCAAAAAATGAATGCAAGAAGTTCCCTTGGACCACCCAGGGAGGCGGCTCAGGTTGGCTGACGGCCGCCACGGCAGAGATTAAATATACACAAGGTCACTGAGTGGAAGTGCTGGCAGCCCTTTAGTCAGAGCAGCTGGAGGCTGAGACGCGAAAACAGAAATGGGTCTCTGTGGAGCCGTCTGTGAAGCTGGGCCTGGGAGGTGCCACCTGCCTTCAAATGACCCAGGCCTGGAGTGTGCCTCTGAAGAGGGAGGAGCACTGGGGCAGGCTTCTTTTTTTTTTTTAATTTTATTTATTTATTAATTGAAGTCTAGTTGATTTACAATGTTGCATTAATTTCTGCTGTACGGCAAAGTGACTCAGTTATACATATATCTATATATTTTTATTCAGATTCTTTCCCATTATAGTTCTTACAAGAGATTGAATATAGTTCCCTGTGCTATACAGTAGGACCTTGCTGTTTATCCATTCTATGTGTAATAGTTGGCATCTCCCAACCCCAGTTCCTCAGTCCATCCCTCCCCCACCCCCCAGGCTTCATTTTTAATTTTGTTAAAATACGACTAAAAAGGGTCCCTGCTGCCAATGCAAAAGCTGAGTTAAAGGCTATTCCCTTTCCTGCTCAAGATTCTATAGTTTACTCCAGCTATTCTGGGGCCCTTAGCCTAGGAAAAATTGCCCACGAACCAATGCAGCATCTACGTTATACTGATGTCATTCCCTAGTAACTGATTTCATTGGGCTACCTCATTACAGAACACGTGTTATAGAGTCCCCCTGTGCTACGGGGGACAAAGGCCTCCTGCTCAGGGGCTCCAAGTCCTCAGGGCACTGCCTCCAAGTGGGGGCCGGGATGACTTGCACTGGAATCACCTGCTAAGGTGCTTGTTTAAAGATACAGATCTCTGAATTTTACCCAAGACTTGTTGTATCTGCACCTTTAATTAGCTCTCTAAGTGATTCTACTGAGCAGAATTTAAGCCCTGGGCTTAACTAGAATGAGACCTAGTGTGAATACTACAACTTGAGGCGTTCCTGTAAAGAATCACAGAATTTTGGAACCAACAGGAAGTTTAGGGCTTGTCAAGTGTAACCCCTTTGCCCTAAGAGGAAAAAACCTCATGACTTGGACTTTTCTCTGCTTTCTAGTTGGCTTGCTATAAATGCAGCTTGGGCTTCACCTGTCCAGCCACTGAAATAAATACAGATCTTGATTTATTGTAACTAATCCAAAACAGGTGTGCCATCTACAGCTGAGTTTTATTTTGAGGAGTAGGGCCGGGACAAGAATTTGGGTGGCAGCAGGAGAGGCTGGTGAGAGAAGGGTCCTTTGGCTGTGAGGATGGGCTTTAGTCCCTGTAGCAAATCTCTCATCACTGCCTTGGGTGGGAGCTGAGTGCCAGAGACATGCCTCATTGGTCTTTTTTTTTTGCTATGACTGAAAGTGAACTTGCTTCACTGAAATGGGACTGAAAAAATATTGGGTTAACCAACCATCTATCAATATGAATGCTAAAGCTATGATAATCAGAACAGTGCGGTAGTAGCCCCAAACAGATAAATAGATAAACCAAAGTGAGTTGAGAGAACAGAATCAGACCTAAGAATATACTGGAATTTGGTTTAAGATAGAAATAGCCAAGTTTTAGGGAAGAAGCAAAATCTTCAAAGTTGAGACAACTAGCCATCCGTGTGGGGAAAAAAATAAGACCAATGGACCTCAAATAAACTCCAGATGGATCTTTTTTTAAAAATTAATTAATTTATTTATTTATTTTTGGCTGCATTGGGTCTTTGTTGCTGCATGCGGGCTTTCTTTTGTGGCGAGCGGGGGCTGTTCTTCGTTGCGGTGCGCAGGCTTCTCATTGCGGTGGCTTCTCTTGTTGCGGAGCACAGGCTCTAGGCACGCGGGCTTCAGTAGTTGTGGTGTGAGGGCTTCAGTAGTTGTGGCTCATGGGCTCTAGAGCGCAGGCTCAGTAGTTGTGGCTCACGGGCTTAGTTGCTCCACGGCATGTGGGATCTTCCCGGACCAGAGCTCGAACCCATGTCCCCTGCATTGGCAGGCAGATTCTTAACCACTGCGCTGCCAGGGAAGCCCCAGATGGATCTTTGAGTTAAATATAAAAAACACAAACTATAAACTACTGGAAAAAGTATTGGAAACTATTTTTATGACCTTGAAAGCCACAAGATCTTCTTGGGATGTAAAGAACATCAACAACAACAACAAAGACAAAGAAAAAATGTGACAGTTTTGATTACATCAAATTAAAAATTTTATATAACAACAAATACTGTAAACAAAATTAAATGAAAGTGACACACCAGGAAAAATATGTCAAACGTGTAAGAGACAAAGATTAATTTCCAAGGCATATAAAAAACAAATAGATAAGAAAAGTACCCTTAACAACTGAATTTTTAAAAAGGTAAAAGTAAATAAATATGAAATTCATAGAAGAGAGAATATAAATGGTTATTAAACATATGAGAAGATGTACAGTCTTGTGAGTAATTAGGAAAATATAAATTTAAAAGATGTAACATTTTCACCCATCGGAGAGACAAAAGATTTAAAGGATGATAACATCAAGTTATTGAGATTATGGAGAAATGGGTTCATTGCCAGCAAGAATGTAATTTGGTGGTATCTTTTAACATGAAGAAGGGCAGCAGTGTCACTTTTCGGTATCTACTCTCAAGAAGAGCTTACACACGGGCCCCAGGAGGCCTGTGTACCATAATATGTTTTGCAGAATTTTTGTCTAAGGAAACATTTATGCAGAAACAGCTAAATAAAATGTGGCCTGTTCAGATGATGGGCATCTCAAAACATAATATAAAGAGAAAGGTATAGTGCAGCATGATCCATGGAACATGATACCATTTATGCCCTCCAAACTAACCCAGAATAGTGTATGTTCTTATACATACATATATATATACATAAAATTATTTTTTTTAAGTCTGGAAGGATACACACCAAAGTGATAATGGTGACTAACTCCAGGGAGGGAAATAGGAATATTGCATTCAGAAGGGTGATTAGTAATGTAATATTTTAAAAGGAAACTGTATTCATTTATTACCTGTATTATTGAAAACTAGTGGTTTTTTGAATTTAATTTAATTTTAATTTTTTTTTTTACATCTTTATTGGAGTATAATTGCTTTCAAATGGTGTGTTAGTTTCTGCTGTATAACAAAGTGAATCAGCTATATGTATACATATATCCCCATATCCCCTCCCTCTTGAGCCTCCCACCCTCCCTATCCCACCCCTCTAGGTGGTCACAAAGCACCGAGCTGATCTCCCTGTGCTATGCAGCTGCTTCCCCCAGCTATATATTTTACATTTGGTAGTGTATATATGTCAATGCTACTCTCTCTTTGTCCCAGCTTACTCTTCCCCCTCCGCGTGTCCTCAAGTCCATTCTCTACGTCTGTGTCTTTGTTCCTGTCCTGCCCCCAGGTTCATCAGAACCATTTTTTTAAAAAAGTTTTAGATTCCATACATATGTGTTAGCATACAGTATTTGTTTTTCTCTTTCTGACTTACTTCAATCTGTATGACAGACTCTAGGTCCGTCCACCTCACTACAAATAACTCAATTTTGTTTCTTTTTATGGCTGAGTAATATTCCATTGTATATATGTGCCACATCTTTATCCATTCATCTGTCGATGGACACTTAGGTTGCTTCCATGTCCTGGCTATTGTAAATAGTGCGGCAATGAACATTGTGGTACATGTCTCTTTTTGAATTATGGTTTTCTCAGGGTATATGCCCAGTAGTGGGATTGCTGGGTCATATGGTAGTTCTAGTTTTAGTTTTTTAAGGACCCTCCCTACTGTTCTCCATAGTGGCTGTATCAATTTACATTCCCACCAACAGTGCAAGAGGGTTCCCTTTTCTCCACACCCTCTCCAGCATTTATTGTTTGTAGATTTTTTGATGATGGCCATTCTGACCTGTGTGAGGTGATACCTCATTGTGGTTTTGGTTTGCATTTCTCTAATAATTAGTGATGTTGAGCATCTTTTCATGTGCCTCTTGGCCATCTGTGTGTCTTCTTTGGAGAAATGTCTATTTAGGTCTTCTGCCCATTTTTGGATTGGGTTGTTTGTTTTTTTGATATTGAGCTGCATGAGCCGCTTGTATATTTTGGAGATTCATCCTTTGTCAGTTGCTTCACTTGCAAGTATTTTCTCCCATTCTGAGGGTTGTCTTTTGGTCTTGTTTATGGTTTCCTTTGCTGTGCAAAAGCTTTTACGTTTCATTAGGTCCCATTTGTTTTTATTTCCAATACTGTAGGAGGTGGGTCAAAAAGGATCTTTCTGTGATATATGTCATAGAGTAAAACTAGTGTTTTTTTTTGTTTTTGTTTTTTTTAATTTATTTATTATTTATTTATTATTATTTATTTTTGGCTGTGTTGGGTCTTCGTTTCTGTGCGAGGGCTTTCTCTAGTTGTGGCAAGCAGGGGCCGCTCTTCATCGCGATGCGTGGGCCTCTTACTATCGTGGCCCCTCTTGTTGCGGAGCACAGGCTCCAGACGCGCAGGCTCAGTAGTTGTGGCTCACGGGCCTAGTTGCTCTGTGGCATGTGGGATCTTCCCAGACCAGGGCTTGAACCCGTGTCCCCTGCATTGGCAGGCAGATTCTCAACCACTGCACCACCAGGGAAGCCCTAAACTAGTGTTTTGAAAAGGAAAACAGACTGGGGCCTGGGAATCCTCGATTCTAGTCCTGGTTCTGCCAGCGACCAGCTGCACGTCCTTGTGTCATTTCTCCTCCTCTTGAGGCCTCTTTCCTCAGTGTGAACTGAAGGAATTCAACAAGAAGATCTCTGTTTCCCAGGCACTAAAGTCCTGTGAGTCCTTAATTCAAAAAAATACCAAAAAAAAATATCAGCTACCAAAAAAAAATATCAAATAAAATGGAAGGAAATGTGGATCTCAAGGTGAGGAAAGTCTGTCTAAGCATAAAGGGAAAGAAAAATGGATAAATCTGACAATGTTTGAGGTAATTAGGTTTAGATGAGTTCATGAGGGTGGACCCCCCCACAGTGGGATTAGAGACCTTATAAGAAAAAGAGGAGAGACCATGGGGAGGCAGCTGTACTGTATGCACGCCAGAAAGAGAGCTCTCACCAGGAACCAAGTTGGTTCTCCAGATCTATGAGAAATAAAATTCTGGTGTTTATATATATACAATGGAATATTACTCAGCCATAAAAAGAAACGAAATTGAGTTATTTGTAGTGAGGTGGATGGACCTAGAGTCTGTCATACAGAGTGAAGTAAGTCAGAAAGAGAAAAACAAATACCGTACGCTAACACATATATATGGAATCTAAGAAAAAAAAAACAGGTCATAAAGAACCTAGGGGCAGGACAGGAATAAAGACGCAGACCTACTAGAGAATGGACTTGAGGATACGGGGAGGGGGAAGGGTAAGATGGGACAAAGTGAGAGAGTGGCATAGACATATATACACTACCAAATGTAAAATAGATAGCTAGTGGGAAGCAGCCGCATAGCACAGGGAGATCAGCTCAGTGCTTTGTGACCACCTAGAGGGGGGGGATAGGGAGGGTGAGAGGGAGACGCAAGTGGGAGAGGATATGGGGATATATGTATACATATAGCTGACTCACTTTGTTATACAGCAGAAACTAACACATTGTAAAGCAATTATACTCCAATAAAGATGTTAAAAAAAAAAAATTCTGGTGTTTAAGCCACCCAGTCTATGGTATTTTGTTAGAGCAGTCTAAGCTGACTAAGATATAAAGTCACCCTCAGAATTCACAGCCCCAGGTAACCTATTTGGGAGCCATTTGGTGCGCTAATGTCGTAAATTACTAACGATCATCCCCATAGTTTAAAATAGCTTCTATTTGTATCTAATTTATACCAGAGGTTAGTCTATTCACTGGGAAGCTGTGTTCTTATGAATGGTGATATTGATATTTTTGTGTTCATTGCATGGCACATATATGACACTGTAGTAAGGCATTTTTCTGAAACGGAATTGTTACTTACCAAAACTAAGCAATAAGGAATAAGCCATATCAGTCAGTTGTGTAGTTAAAAGATGACATTGACTTGGAGGTACACTTTTAGATCATCATTTCAGCTTCTATACTTGGTCAAAAGTTTGCACTGCCTGTGGGGAGAAACAGAAGTGTCTCCTCATCCACAAAAATAATCACCCTTTATTGAGTGTCTTCATGTTCCTAGTGCTGTATGAATGCCCCGCATTTGCTATTTCCTTCAATCCTTGTAATAAAAGTGTGAGCCGGCCCACAAGACTCAAAGATGTTAATTAACAGGAACACGGCACATTTATTTTAAGTGGGAAAAATGGAATTCAGAATCCCTAAGGCAATCAGGTCAACACACCACAAATTGAAGCTGCTGCTGCTGCTACTGCTGAGGGCCACCGAAGTTTGAGAAAAGAGCCGGGATCATTCAGGAAAAAGAACCCCATTCACTGGCTCTAAAATCCAGATTGTTTATGAAATTATCTAATTGTCCCCAAGGCAGATTTGGATTATGCCTGCCCCCTAGCTCCTCAGTCACCTGGGCTCATCTGCCCCCGGGTCACTCCCTCCGCTTTGTCCTGCAGCTCTTCATGCAGAGCCTCTCCTGTCCATCACCCTGGATTAGATCCACACTATCCTGATTCATCTGCCCTGCTGGACTGTGAATTCCTTATGGTCAGTGGTGAGCCTTACTGAGCACACAGTACCTGCTCGTTAGAAGAGCTCAATGGGGCTTCCCTGGTGGCGCAGTGCTTGAGAATCCGCCTGCCAATGCAGGGGACGTGGGTTCGAGCCCTGGTCTGGGAAGATCCCACATGCCGCGGAGCAACTGGGCCCATGAGCCACAATTACTGAGCCTGCGCGTCTGGAGCCTGTGCTCCGCAACAAGAGAGGCCGCGACAGTGAGAGGCCTGCGCACCGCGATGAAGAGTGGCCCCCACTTGCCACAACTAGAGAAAGCCCTCGCACAGAAACGAAGACCCAACACAGCCATAAATAAATAAATTTAAAAAAAAAAAAAAAAAGAAGAGCTCAATAAATGTTGAATTGAACATTGCCCTGTGATCTGAAAGGCCCATGTACAAAAGGGGATATCAATCCAGCAAGCGTGACAAGCACTCCAGAAACATTGTCAACCAAAATAATAGGAAAAAATTTGAATTGTGATCATTCATTTCAAATGATATGAAGGTATAAATATGGAAAAGTAGTGTTTTAGTTTACTACTAGGGTTGCCATCATAAAATACCACAGACTGAATGGTTTAAACAACAGAAATTTATTTTCTCAAAGTTCTGGAGGCTAGAAGGGCAAGGGCAAGGGGTCAGCAGAGCTGGCTAGTTCTCAGGCCTTTCTCCTTGGCTTGAGGTGGCTGCCTTCTCACTGGGCATTCGTGCGGTCATCTCTCCGTGGGTGCACGTGTCTGCTGTCTGTCTATATCCTAATCTCCTCTTATAATGACACCAGTCATATTGGATTAAGGGCCACCCTAATGACCTTACTTTACCTTATTCACCTCTTTAAAGGCCCTGTTTCCAAATACAGTCACATTCTGAGCTTCAACACATGAATTTGGGGGTGGGGAAATAATTCAGCCTATAACACATAGTTTCTAAATCTATCACTGACCATTTTGGGGCGCAAGTCACTGAGAATTAGGATCTGGAAAGTCAGCATTTTAACTACCTCAAAACTCTGATTGGGAAAATTCCACAATTCTGGAAAAGCAAACATGCCCCAATTTCTTCTCCCTGTGGAATGAGGATGCTGGCCGAGGGACCACCCAGCAGATTGCCCAGGTTCAGTTGACAGTGTGGTAGGCAGAACAATGCCCCCGAAAGATTAGGTCCATGCCCTAGTCCCCAGAACCCGTGGATATGTTACCTTACATGGCAAAAGGGACTTTGCAAGTGTGAATGTTAAAGGTTTTGAGATGGGGGACTACCCTGGATTTCCCAGGGGTCCAAATGTAATCACAGAAGTCCTTCTAAGTGAGAGAGGGAGGGAGAAGAGTCAGAGAGAGATTGGAAGATACTGTGCTGCTGGCTTTGAAGATGGAGGAATGGGGCATGAGGCAAGGAAAGCGGGCAGCCTCTAGAAGCTGGAAAAGGCAAGGGATTTCTTCTCTGGAGCTTCCGGAAGGAATGCAGCCCTGCCAATAACTTGATTTTAGCCCAGTGAGATCCATGTCTGACTTCTGACTTCCAGAACTGTAAGATAATCAATTCGTATCTTTTTAAGTGACTAAGTTTGTGGTAATTAGTTACAGCAGCCATAAAAAACTAATGCAGACAGAAAGGATAATTTTTAAAACAAAGCACCTCAGAGCAAGTCAGGATATTCCTTAGGTTTTTACTTCAGACATCAGAGAAGGAGCCCATTTATGACACAGACTATGCAAATTCTAGTTGTCTTTGGCTTCAAAATCTGACACAGAAGAGAAAACAACAAGAAAAATGGCAATTCTACCCAGAACGAGGCCAGCTTCATTTAAATTAAGTATGTTGGGAATTCCCTGGCAGCCCAGTGGCTAGGACTCAGCACTTCCACTGCAGGGGGCCGGGGTCTGATCCCTGGTCGGGGAACTAGGATCCCACAAGCTGCGCGGCCAAAAAAATAATAACAATAAAAAAATAAATAAATAAATAAAGTATAACATTTTGGAACTCAGGGAGCCTCAGGGAGAAAGGACAGAGTCATGGACTCCACATCTAATCCAGTCTAGAATTAGGATGCCTAGAATGTCTCCATGTCCGCACTGGTGTCCAGAGGAGCTCCTGGCCTGAGAATGCCTGTGAAGTGGCTGGACTCCAGGAGAAAGCGTCCTGGGAAGGTCATGCCCAGAACATACCTTCTGACCGCAGGGCAGTCAGACAGGCTGGGATGGTGCAAAGGAGGCTGGGAAACTCTGAGCAGCCTCTGGTGCAGGGTTTCCCAAACTTGACGCTGCTGACATTTGCGCTGGATAATCCTTTATCATGTGCAGCTGTCCTGTGCATTGTAGGATGTTTAGCAGCGTCTCTGGCCAGTAGCAATCTCTACCTCTCATCTCTACCCCAGCTGGCAACCAAGAATGTCTCCAGGCAGTGCCCAATGTCCCCTGGGGGGTGGGGTGGGGTGCAACATAAATCACCCCATGTTGATTAGCTCTGGTTAAGTTCTGTACCGTTACCAGTGACAGCTGGGAAAGAAGCTGTTATTTCATCTAAATCAGTGCTGTCCAGTGGAAATATCATGCAAGCCACATATGTAATTTTGTGTAAGTATGTTCATAAGCTGTGCCACCATTGCCACTATTTAATTCCAGAATATTTTCATCATCCCCCAAAGAAACCCCATACCCATGAATAGTCACTTCCTATCCTCCTCTCCACCATCCCTTGGCAAACTCCATTTTCTGTCTCTATAGATTCGCCTATTCTGGACATTTCATATACAGGCACACCTTGTTTTATTGTGCGTCACTTTATTGTGCTTTGCAGATACTGGTTTTTATTTTATTTTATTTTTTACAAATTGAAGGTTTGTGGCAACCCTGAATTGAGCAAGTCTATTAGCACGATTTTCCCAACAGCAATTGCTCACTTCATGGTTCTGTGTCACATTTTGGTAATTCTTGCAACATTTCAAAGTTTTTCATTATTACTATATTTGTTATGGTGATCTGTGATCAGGGATCTTTGTTGTTACTACTATGACTCGCTGAAGGCTCAGATGGTAATTAGCATTTTTTAGCAATGAAGTGTTTTGTTTTTTTTAAATTAATTAATTAATTAATTTATTTTTGGCTGCATTGGGTCTTCGTTGCTGCACGCGGGCTTCTCATTGTGGTGGCTTCTCTTGTTGCGGAGCACGGGCTCTAGGCGCACGGGCGTCAGTAGTTGTGGCTCGCTGGCTTCAGTAGTTGTGGCTTACGGGCTCTAGAGCGCAGGCTCAGTAGTTGTGGCGCACGGGCTTAGTTGCTCTGCGGCATGTGGGATCTTCCCGGACCAGGGCTCGAACCCGTGTCCCCTGCATTGGCAGGCGGATTCTTAACCACTGTGCCACCAGGGAAGCCCTGAAGTCTTTTTGAATTTAGTTATGTACATTTTTTTTTTTAGATATAATGTTACCACACACTTAATAGACAACAGTATAGTGTAAACATAACTTTTATGTGCACTGGGAAACCAAAAATTCATGTGACTTGCTTTATTGTGATATTTGCTTTATTGCGGTGGTCTGGAACTGAACCTGCAATATCTCTGAGGTCTGCCTGTAAATGGAATCATACAATAGGTGATTTTTGTCTGCCTTTTTTCAATTAGCATAATATTCTCAAGGCTCATTCATGTTAGAGCATCTATCAATACCTCATTCCGTTTCATGGCTGAATAATATTATGTTATATGGATCTACCATACTTATTTTTGTCCATTCATCGGTTGATAGGCATTTGGGCTGTTTCCACTTTGTAGCTATTATGGATAATGCTGCTATGAACATTCGTGTACACGTTTTTGTGTGAACATATGTTTTCAATTCTCTTGGGTAAATAGCTAGGAGTAGAATTGCTGGGTAACTCTATGTCTAACCTTTGGGGAAATATCATATACTGTTTTTCAAAGAAGCTGCACCATTTTCCATTCCCACCAGCAGTGTATGTGGGTAAGCCAGGTATGTAATTTTAATTTATTTTGGAAGCCACATTGTTAAAAAAGTTCAAAGACACAGGTGAAATAAACTTTAATATTATATTTTAGTAACTCAGTGTAACCAAAATATTATCTCATCATGCAATCCTACAAGTTATTAATGGGATATTTTACTTTTTTTTGGTTATAAGTCTTCAAAATCTGGTGTGTATTTTACACTCAATTTGTATGCTAACTACTTATTGGAAATACATGATCTGTATTGAGATTTCATGAAATTAACAGTTGAAAGAGTAGATTCACATACCCAAATTGTTCTGAACCTACTTAAATTTTTTCCTAACTGAACCACATGTCGTTAAAAATTTTACATGTAAATTAACTAAAGTTAAATAAAAACTTAAATTCAGTTCCTTAGTTGCACCATGCATGCTTCAGGCGCTCACTAGCCACATATGGCTAAAGTCTTCTGGACTGGACAGCCCAGCTCTAAGTTATTTCTGTTGAAATGGTGATTTTTAAAAAGCACACTGCCCCAGGCCACAACCTTGGTTTTCTTTTCTCTTCTACAGCTGATCCAGTGACAAGATGTACTTTTCTCTCTCTTTTTTAAAACATAGAATTTCTTTTTTGGAGCAGTTTTAGGTTCACAGCAAAATTGAGGGGAAGGTATTGAGATTTCCCATTTACCCCCTGCCCTCCCCAACTGTTAACATTCCCCACCCAGAGAGGTACATTTGTTACAACCGATGAACCTACACTGACACATGGTTAACACCCAAAGTCCATAGTTGACTTTAGGGTTCACTCTTGGTGGTGTACATTCAATGGGTTTGGACAAATGTATAATGACATGTAACCACCATCATAGTACGTAATGCTATTTTAAAGGAAAGGGCTGCTTCCTGTATGTCATATACTCCTTGTTGGAACATGTGGCAAACAGCAGTGATTGTCACCCCCTGAGCCCCTCCAGCCTTCCACCCCTCACCCCATGCAGACCTTGTTTCTAATGACAAGCCCTAACTGAGGCAGCCCCCCACTGCCAGGACCTTCGCGTCCCAGTTGGCATCCTGGCAGCCCTGCATCTTGTTGGGCAGGCTCCACTGTGTCTCTTGTATCACTCTGAAAACAACATGCCACCCTGCTCCCAAGCCCGCTATCAGGTTGCTATCAAGCTACAGGACAAAAGAGGACACATTCTAGCCGCATTGGAGGTCACAGGCGATCGGGCTTGGGAAATCGGATGCGGAATAGAAAGCTGGGGAGTGGGAGGGGAAGTGGCTTTTCCCTTAAACGTGTTTTTCTCCTGAATTTTCATCCTGAGAAGCCTAAGAGGCTCCTAGTCTGAAGGGGGAGAAACAGCATCACTGGCTCCCCAGAGGCAGGGATTCTACGGCCCATTCGCTCAAGGATTCCTGGGCTTGCATAGGGCAGTGCTTCTCAAACTGTAACACACATGCACATCACCTGCGGAGCTTGTCTGACAGCAGCTTCTCATTGGGCAGGTCTGGGGAAGGCCTGGGATCATGCATTTCTAACAAACTCCCAGGGATTTCCAGGGACCACACTTAGAGTAGCGAAGGCTGAAGGCTTTCCCCAGAGAGTAGTCAACGTGCCCCGCCCATCCCTTCCACCCTCCTCCTCCACGCTCAGTCGCCCAATCGCTTAGAATAGCTGATGTTTATTGAATGTAAATATGTGCGCGGGGCTGTGCTTTGCTCATTTAATTATCTCAACAATCCAAGGGGATAAATCCTGCTGGTGTCTGGGCTCTGGGTCAGGATGTGGTGCAGCCTGGCTTTGAACAGAGTCGGCCTGACTCCAAGTCCTAATCACGACATTACACAGCTTCCTAATTCCATTTTCGGGCTAAGCCCCTTAACTCTCTTTAGAACTAAAATAAACTCTGATAACGGTGGTTGCCTCTGGGGAAGGGGACTTCGTGAAGGGGTAGGAGGAAGACTTATTTGTCACTCTACACCCTTTCACCGGATAACCGTGTGAATTTTGTGCTGTGTATGTATTACCTGTTCAAATAAATTAGTGATTGGTTTAAAAAATAGATAAAAAACAATAAGCCCATAGCCTTCCTATTCATAGTTAGAACACACACCAGTAACTGGGTCAGTATCAGACCAGTTCTCAAGGGGATCAGATATTTTCCTCCAAATTGGGCACAGAGCATCATGGCTGAGACGGTGAAGGTTCTATCCTTCCCATCCTCTGGGAATACAGAACAAGGCTGGCTTCAACTCTCACCAGATGATAACTGATATAATACTTACCACCTGGTTGGCGAGGACTTTTCCAGAGCTGGTAGACTCTATAGGAACAATTCAATGAGTAGATAATATTGGTAAAAACGGTGCTTTTCAAAGTTATAGGTGAGATTCCGTCCCTTCAGACAACTGGGCATGGGTCTGAATTCCACGGTGCTTATCTTTGTTTTTGTTTTTGTTTTTTTTTAAGTTTTTAATTAATTATTTATTTATTTTTGGCTGTGTTGGGTCTTCGTTTCTGTGCGAGGGCTTTCTCTAGCTGTGGCAAGCGGGGGCCACTCTTCATCACGGTGCGCGGGCCTCTCACTATCGCGGCCTCTCTTGTTGGGGAGCACAGGCTCCAGACGCGCAGGCTCAGTAGTTGTGGCTCACGGGCCTAGTTGCTGCGCGGCATGTGGGATCTTCCCAGACCAGGGCTCGAACCCGTGTCCCCTGCATTGGCAGGCAGATTCTCAAGCACTGCGCCACCAAGGAAGCCCCCCTTATCTTTGTTCTTTTGTGATATCACACATTAACGAAGAGGAAAGAAATCATGATGTTAACCAGAAACTGGCTGTACTCAGCCCTCATGGGTACCCAGATGCGATCCACTAGCCTCACCGCTAGTCCGCTAACCTCAGCTCATTGCTGTGCTCCTGAAAATGTGAACTTTCACGTATATGGTAGAGGAATGCAGGTGAATTACTTTCGAATCCATGTAGTGAGTGAATCTAATTGCTAAAAAGAGCTTACAAGAAGAGGCTCTGACCTAACCAGTTTTTACTCAACATATGAACGTCTAGTGTAATTAGCCATAATGAAGAGTGCCAATAGGAGAGCGTGAATTTGGCTCAGTGGGACATGTTAGGGGAAGGCAAGGTCCAGTTTGGCTGGAAGCTGGTGTATATAGATGAGAATATTAAGAAGATTGGGGCTGGAGCCTCTGGAGGCCTGTATCACTGACCTACAGAGTGGGAAGAGACCCAGCTCCGTGCTGGGCAAATAACTAGAATGTTTCTGCTGTGCTCAAAATAGCTTTGGACACCTGCACCCTCCCCCCACCCCCCAAAAAAACTCCACTAGTCTAAAATTCATTTGCTTCCCACGTATATACAATAACCACATGGTCCTTCCCCTGTCCCTCCACCTCTCTTCACGTCACTAACAGAAGGGGTATAGGCACGTGTGTACAACAAGACCCAGGGGCCTCACAAACAGGTGGCTGGAATCAAGCCCAGCTCGCCATTACTATAGGGAAATTACCGTAACTCTCCCATATGGAGCCACACATATGCAGACTGCGGGAAGTGTTCACCTGAGTCTGTGGAGGTCCTCCTGCCCTGTTCTGCAGGGCTGTGACATCTGTCCATATACTGTCCTGGTGCTGTTGGTCCACTGAGGTCACTGCTGAGAGGTGACCATTACCCTGGGCCATGCAGCCTCAGGTCTCCTGCTCTTTCTGTGCCACACCAGGGGCCTGATGACCCGTCTTGGGAGATCCCACACAGCTATGTCTGCCGGGGCTCTTGCTGCCTCTCTGGCAGGAGCACTGCCCTTCTCTCCTGGAAGCTGGGAGCAGAGACACACCAGGTGCCTCTTTCCTCTCCTTTGCTCCCAGGCCAGCAGATCTCTCTCTCACCAGGGGAAGTCTGTTTCTGCTCAAAATACTCTGTTCATCCAGCAAATACTGATTGAACACCCACTCTATGTTAGACCTCTTTCCACGTGCCAGGGATGCAACAGTGAGCAAAGTGAAGTCCCCCGCCCCAACCCAGGGTGCTTACCTTCTAGTGGGGGGACAGACAATAAACAGAGGTAGCTGTATCATCAGCAGTGATGGTGCTATAGAGACAGACAAGGCAGGACAGAGAGGGAGGGGTGATGCTTTAGGAAGGGGGTCAGGCCTCTCTGAATCTTCTAACTGTTCTGAAAATCCTCTAAATCCCCCTGACATTTTAGGCATTTTGATGCCCAGGAGCTCAGAGTCTAGAATACAGGCTGGTTTTGTTCTTCCCTCACCACATCCCGCCCTGAGGCACTGAGGAATGACCTCTCCATCTGCTTGACTGGGGAGAGAGCACGAAGGAAATACAAGGAGAAAAGCAACCATGGAGTAAGATTCCTTCAACAGCGAGGTGATGGGAAGGGGAGTGAGCGGTGTCTCACCTCTGTCAGGGTCTCGCTGTGTCCTCTCCATCTCCCCATCTCAAATTTATGAATGGCGGTTCTGCTCGCAAGGGGACTCATGGGGTTGGAGTGTCAGCACAGAGACTGAAGGAGGGTGAGAGGGATTTGAGCTGAGGAATGTGCTAGTTCCATGTCCTAACCTGACCTTCGTAATTGTGACTGTGCTGCCCTTTTCAGAGGATCCAGGAACGCAGAGGATTGGCTTGAAAAGATACTGATGGATTTGAACTCAGAGAAAGTCAAAGGTACAAAGCAGCAGGAGGGGCCCCGAGCCCGAGCAAATTGCCGCCACCCCTTACGCTCCCTTATGCCCCAGTTTCTCTTCTCAAGTACCTTCATCACGAAGGGCAAGGGCAGGAATCCTGAAGGCAGGGAAGAAACAGGGAAAGTAGCAGCTGGCTTCTCCTGGGGCGCTTCCAAAGTCATTCTCCTTCCTAGATTTTGAATATCTTCTCCACAAAAAGGCTCAGATCAGCTCAAACCTCCTCTTTTCTGTGGTCCTTCAAAGTTCCCATCCTCTTGACCTGTCCCTTGCTAAGATTGCACCCTGCAGGGCTCGCATCGTATGTGGAGCTGGCGTTCTACAAATGTGGGATGGACCAGGCTGGTTAACCACGCCCCTCCCCAGCCAGATCCTTGGAGAGTCTCCGCACTTCCGGGAAAAGGGAGGCTGAGAAGCTTCTTGGCCCGTCGCTGATCCGAAGGACCAGTGGAGGCGGCAGGGACACTGGTCCTGAGGACCCCAGGCAGGATCCTCAAGAGGACTGGGGTCTGGGGACACTTGGCAGGCTGCAGGGGAGGGAGCCCCACGCCAGGTGGGAACAGGAGCAGTCTGAGATGCTGCAGTCGGTCTTCTGATCGGGGCTGGAGGAGCAGAGGTCAGGATGTGGCCTGTGGTGACACAGAGAGAGATGAACCGTGGGGCCCATCACACTCCATTCGCTGTGATGTCCAGTGTTCCTCCCCAGACGCACCGCCACGATTCCGCGCCCACTCTGCTCCTCCTGGCAGCCCCGGGCACACTGCCTTCGCCTTATCTCCATCCCCCCTGCACAACTTCGACACAAATAACTAAGTTGTACAGGGGCTCTGTTAGAGCCCAAAGATGATAGCTGAGCTAACTCATGTTTGTTTATTTATTTATTTTATTGAAGTATAGTTGACTCCCAATATTATTTTAGTTTCAGGTGTACCACATAGTCAACTGATATTTTTATACATTATACTCCATACCAATTTATTATAAGATATTGACTCTATTTCCTGTGCTGTACATTACATCCTTGTAACTTATTTCTTTTATACCTAGTAGTTTGTACCTCTTAATCCCCTTCACCTATTTTGCCTCTCCCCCCCACCCTTCTCTCCTTTGGGAACCACTAGTTTGTTCTTTCTGTGAGTCTGTTTCTGTTATGTTGTATTTGTTCATTTGTTTTATTTTTTAGATTCCACATATAGGTGAAAACATACAGTGTTTGTCTGTCTTTGTCTAACATATTTAACTAAGCATAATACCTTCCAAATCCATCCATGTTGTTGCAAATGGCAATATTTCGTTCCTTTTCATGGCTGAGTAGTATTCCACTATATATATATATGTGTGTGTGTGTGTGTGTGTGTGTGTGTGTGTGTATAAACCACTTCTTTATCCATTCATCTGTTGATAGACACTTAGGCTGCTTTTATATCTTAGCTATTGTAAATAATGCTACTGTGAACATTGGGGTGCATGTATCTTTGCAAATTAGTATTTTCATTTTCTTCAGATAAACACCCAGAAATGGACTAGCTGGATCCTATGGTAGTTCTATTTTTAATTTTTTGAGGAACCTTCATACTGTTTTCCATAGTGGCTGAAACAATTTACATTCCCACCAACAAGTGTTCCCTTTTCTCCACATCCTTGCCAACACTTGTTATTTAATGCATATTTATTAAGCACCTACTTAGTGTATCAAGTATTCCAGCAAACAGGTGTGGCAGTCCCACAAGAGCTTATAATGCAATTCCCTGAGCTGGAAGCCTGAGAATGATCCTTGATGTCCTCCTCATCTTCAATCCCTACATCGAACCAGTCCCCCAATCCTGTCAATTTTCCTTCTACAGTGTCTCCTGAGTCGGAATCTTCCTCTCCCTATTGGTTTCCAAGAGCTGCCATAACAAATCATCACCCTGGGGGGCTTAAAACAACAGAAACTTATTCTCTCACAGCTCTGATGGTCAGAGGTCTGAGATCAAGGTTTTGGCAAGGCTGGTTCCTCCTGGAGGCTCTCTCTGAGGGAGAAGCCATTCCATGCCTCTCTCCTGGCTTCTGATGGCTGCTGGCCATCCTTGTAGCTGCATCGCTCCAATCTCTGCCTATATGGTCACATGGTATTTTCCCTGTGTGTGTCTGTGTCCAAATTTCCCTCTTCTTATAAAGATACCAGTCATTGGATTGAGATCCATTCAAATCCAGTGTGACCTCATCTTAACTTGATTACATCTGCAAAGACTCTATTTTCAAATAAGGTCAGATACACAGGTGCCAGGGGTTACGACTTGAACATATCTTTTTGGAGGACACAATTCCATCCACAACACACTCCATCCTTCAGCCACCACTGTAGCCCAGTCTTCATAATTTTATCTAGACCACTGCAATAGACTCCTTGGACCACTGTCTTTCTCTTCTAAGATACTCTCATGTTACTGCAACAATCTTCCTGAAACCTAAATCTGGGAATATCATTCCCTTGTTCAGACCAATGACGACATCACTTTCCTAGCCCCTGTCAAACTTGGATGGACCCTCTTGCTATAGGAATAAATCTGTGCCATGTGTAGGAGTCTCCAGAACAAGACTGTGGGCTCCTTCAGCTGTCTCCCTGCTCCCACCCTTCCCAAATCCTAGTCATTCCAGATAAATGGGCACTTTGGATGCCCCAGTGCCTTTGTTCATGCTGTTTCCTCCATCATCTCTCCTTGTAGAGTATCTTCTGACCTCCTTGGCTTTGTCTACCTCCTTACACAGAATTCAGGTTCTAAGAAGACAGAATCTTTTCTGGTGACAGTCTTTCCCCAGCAGGTAGGGTGAGGCCTGGCACGTAGAGAGCTTTCCATGATTCTTTGTTGAATAAAGGAATGAAGGAATTAATAAATGGAAATGCACAGGCAGCAGATTCTGGATCTTTCTCTGCTACACTTGTCCCTTCTCCTCTCCCTGAAGGAAACTTAATCTCTCCCATAACATTTTATTCCTAATCTCTCTGCTAGCATTTACTGTATATTTTAGCTGTTTGTTTGCCCAGCTGGGCTGTTACTCTGTGAGCTCCGTGGAGACAGGCACTGGGTCGAATTCATCTGTAAATGCCAAGAACAAACACAGTGCCTGTCAATATTATTTGTCGAACTGAATTAAATCTACTTACAGAGGCAAGACAGAAATGGGAAAAGTCATATTCCCCCACCCCCTCCAATTTACGGCCTCCACTGTATTTACAGAGCTGAGCGTAGGGGCAGGGCAGGAGGTAAAATTGCAAATTCTGTAAGTTCCTCTTTCTGCTGATGCTTGAAAAATTATCTTTCTGAGTCAGCACAGGTATTTTGATACTGCCTTGAGATTTCGGGCATTTTTTTAAAGTGATGGTTTAAAAACAAGTGCTTTCGCATTTACCATCAAACTGATAGCGTTGGGTGGGAAAATAACCATCATGAAAACTGTTTACCCCTTCATCTTCTAAATTTCTAGTTCAGGGTCTAAATCTGACAACAAATATATGGGACTCCCCAGTCACTGCCTCTCCATCACAGATGGGAGAGCCTGGGGCTCCGGCACAGACAGGTCCCTCCAAGAACAGTCTGAAGTGGTTGATGCTGATTACGGGGTCTGGAAGGCTGGGATCTAGAACACCAGCCTTCCGGAGAGTGAAACCGTGGGTAATTATCAGTCAAGTCCAGTTCACTTGCCTTCACCAATCAAGGTTGTTTTCACTGTTGCTACAAAAGACTTTCATGACTTCCAAACGGCACTTTTTAAAAATTTATTTTATTTATTTATTTTTGGCTGCGTTGGGTCTTCGTTTCTGTGCGCAGGCTTTCTCTAGTTGCGGGGAGCAGGGGCTACTCTTTGTTGGGTTGCACGGGCTTCTCATTCCTGAGCACAGGCTCCAGGCACACAGGCTTCAGTAGTTGTGGCACGTGGGCTTCAGTAGTTGTGGCTCACGGGCTTAGTTGCTCCGTGGCATGCGGGATCTTCCCAGACCAGGGCTGGAACGCTTGTCGCCTGCATTGGCAGGTGGATTCTTAACCACTGCGCCAGCAGGGAAGTCCCTCAAGAGGCACGTTTGCCTGAGCTGTTTTCCAGGAACTTGGAGTCAGCTGCGTCTAGTTGGAGCTGAGCTGGTTGAGATCGGATAGGACCACCGACCCTCCAACTGGGCATGCGCGAGTGTCCGCTCAGTGACCTTTTGACGTCAGAGGGCCGAAAACTCCACCCTCAGATCGTGCTAAGAGCCTCCATTTTTGAACGTGGAGAGAACAGCTGCCTCACCTTTTTCTTATTTCCAATCACCTTTCCCCACCCTCCCCATGCCTCAGACCGCCCTGCTTCAATCTCATAAATACCCTGAGCCCCTGGCCTCCGGTGAGGCAGCTCTGATGTTTGTTCTGCGGTCTTCTCGCTAGGCTGCCTCACGGAGAAATCCTCTTCCACAAACTTTGGGGTCTGGGTGTTTTGGCTGCTTGGGTTTTGGGCAAGGGAATTTGGTTCAACAGCAAAAGCAGAGCAGTGACAAGGGGTAGACTCCCCGTTGTACTGAGTTTTATCCTCCCGACAGACTTTACTTTCATCCCAGAAACAAGCGTAGCCTCCAGAAGAAAGCCAGCCTCTCTGTAACTGTCCTGGTGCTAGAACCTCCCTCTAAGCCTCTCTGTTCCTCATTCTAAACCTCGCTCTCAACCACACCACCCAGTCAGGTGACGGAGCTTTGCTGTTGGGTGTTGATAGCAGGCTGCAGGGAAGGAGGGCCAGGGGGGAAGCCTGGGGAAAAGGGGGTTGTAGTGGATTGAAAAGCGCCCCCCAAGTTCATATGCACCTGGAACCTCAGAACGTGAGAGGAACTAGGTTCCTTGCAGATGTTAGTAGTTGAGGTCCAAAGACAAAGATTCTTCTCTGGGGACACCCTGATTCCAGACTCTGGCCTCCAGAACTAAGGGAGTGTGTGTTCTGTTAACCAGTTTCTAGTAATTTATTTCCAAAGTCCTAGGAAAAAGCCCTAGTTGCCAACAGTGTGTACAGGGAATTACCAGAAAAAATTCTTGTCTTTCTATTTCTGCCTCAATTTTCTTCCAAAGCATCTCGGGACTGGGGAGAGGGGGTGCCTTGGGGATGAGATGGGGATGGTGATCAGGGTTGTACGGGGGAAAGCAAACATAAAAAACAGGTGTTTGGCTTTATTTTCATTTAAGCAGGGCAATAATCTTTAAAGTCAGGCTTTATTGAGTTTTCTAAGTTCCTTTCTTCTTAGAACAGTCTTACCTGCACAATCAGAAATCGGGAGTGTGTGAGGGTGTGGACGAGGGGATCCGGCCCTCAGATACTGGGACAAAAGGGCTGACGGAGTCGGGGCTCATGGGGGCACGTCATCCCAACTCGAGTTCTCCTAACCTCGGGGTTGGGTTAGAACAAACCGAGGGAAACCGTGAGGATGGGAGCTGTTTCCCTGCTTCCCTTCTGGGACACGGGGCCTAGCCAGTGCCCACCCACCTACCAGAGGCTGCTTAGTGAGAGAGAACTGTTCTCCACTCATCCCCCAAACTACTACATGACTGGGAACTTATGAGGAAGACATGATCAGTGCCAGAGAAAAAGCATAAAGGGAATGCATTTGCTCACGCATACAAGAAGCCCTATGTGTGAATCTTCACAAGTACAAATACCAGCTCAGCATGTTTTTGCCTTCTTAGCTCCAAATCAGTGTTGAGTCCTAGACGTTTTCTTTGTTTTTAAAGTCTTTCCCCCAATAACTTCAGCTTTCCAGAAGCTTCTTTGTGAATCATTCTTTTTCTATCTACAAGGGGAAAGTTGATTTCTGACGGCTCCATCAAAGGAGGTTCCTGAATTTCTAATCTGCACCTGCCCCTCCCCATGCCCACCTTGCCTCTGACTGCCTTCATCTTTAAAGTACAGGCGTTTAAACTTAACCCTGTGGTTGCATGTTGTAAATTCACAACCCTGTTCCCCCCACCTTCAGTGCCTGGTGCCCATGGTACAACCATGCTGATGTCTTCTTTGGGGTTTGTATTGGGAAGCTCATTTGCTCGTAGATAAAAACAAGAGACACTTCTTCTCAAAAGAGAACAGGTGGCTTCCATTTCAATCTAAAGATTGAGGCCAACACAGCAGCAAGTCATTAGCGGTGAAGAAGAGTTAGTTTAGTGGCAAGTACATATTAACCAAAGCACAGGACCCTCGGGCAGGTTAGCGGGTAGAAGATCAATGTCTCGGTAGAATTAGACGAGAACCAGACTCTGAAGGGATGGACAAACCCTCCCTGCCTCTGTCGGCAAAGGGACACGGGACCAAGAACAGACTGGTTGGATGTCCACTCCTTTGACCTATTTTTGAGCACCTAGAACTGTACTCTTCTGGGGGATATTTTCTGTTTAACCAGAAGCCTAACCTAAGGACCTGTAGCTGTCCTGCTGCTTACTTGAAGTACATGGCCTATAAGGGACTCTTCAAGCCCCAATCCTACATTTTTTCATTTTTGGTAATGGCCATGCGAGACAGGCAACCTGCCTATATGTTTATGTTCAGATTTTCCAAGTGCCAAATAGCATCACCCCTGTACACTTTGAAGCCTCGCTGAATAGGCAAGTAGTGTAGTAACCATGACAAGTATTTCCTGTTTCTAAAGTTTACAAGAACTGGCTTTGTACCATGTATTATTGTCAGGGTAGTACGGTAACTGCTACTAGGTTTTGGTTTTGCTCACAAATTCTAGAAACTGTAAAGGGAGACTGATTTTTGAGAATGCTCTTCTGGAACCTGACTAAGGTTTAACACCACCCCTCCCCCCGCCCCTCCTTGTTATCCAGTCCAAAATCTACAGAGAAGTTTTGGTCTGTGGGAATAATTCCACAGCTGGGTATGTTCCTAGCTCAGAACCCACAGCTGGGATTCACTCCGTGGCCTCAGGGGCCTGGAGGAGGGAATCAAGGGACTCAAGTGGGTCTGGAAGCTCTTAATTCTTTGAAAGACTGTGGGGAAAACGAGACTTTCTGGGTGAAAGAAGCCATAATTCTTCTCAACGCCAAAAAGGATTTAGCACATTTAGAGGCTGACAGCTGCTGGTCTTCCCTTGTGTGGCCGTGACGGTTTTCATTGGCATGTACTAGGTCTGTGGGCCTCTAGAACGCTGCAGGATCAATTCCAGGGCCCATATGCTGACACAGTGCAGCCCACTAAAAAGATGGGGCACTTAGTACATAGAGGAGAGACAAGAGCTAGGAATCGGGGAGCGTTCTCCAGCCCACTCTGTCTCTTCCCTGATCCTCCCTGGGGCCGCCACTGGCTTGTCCTGAGTCAGTCTACGTATGTGTCCTTTCCCCTAACAACTCTCATAGGTAGTTGAGGTAGATCTAGAAGCCTTAGGAGTTAAAAGCTGGCTCCCAGTGGAAGGTGAGGTTTAAGCCCCACTTCAGTGTTTGTATTGTTTCCATGGCAGCAGGTCATAGAACACCAAAGCTAGCGGGGGCCAAGAGGTACTCTCCAACCCTCATTTTACTGTGGAAGAAACAGCCTCAGATCCAGTGACTTCACCAAAGCCATTTCCCATGAGGCAGTGCATCCAGGATAAACACCTGGGTTTTCTGAGGCCCACTGCTCCGTCATCACCCTGCTCCACTTGCCTTTCACCTCCTCATCCAAGTGCCAGTCTGTTTGGAACATAGCAAGAAACACGAAGAGTGTTCAGAAATGCGTGGTGGTATTCAAGAAAAATCATTAGCCTTCCCAATTCCACTTTTCTTATGTTGGCGTATCTCCTAGTTGCATATGTGGAAATCAAGGCTCTCCTCTCATCGCCCAGCAAACTCCCAGATGCAGGAAAACAAAGATGCCCATGGGAAAGGAAGACAGTTGCTTTTCTGGACCACTGTACTTGGGAGTTTACCATGAAATGGTCTTATGTGTTAGAATAGCTGGTATTTCTCCTTAACATGACACAACCCTAAGTCCCAAAGGCATACATTTCTATATCATTTTGCAAACATTAACTGTATTAATGCCTGTAAAGCACTTAGAGCAGTGCTTGCTAGGTGTTAAGGGCTACACAGGGCTTGGTGATTATCACTAGTAGTGGTGCTGAGACTTACATCCCCTGAGATGCACAAAAACATAAGCTTCTGGCTTGTGCTCTGGGACTCTGGCTCACCATGTTACCAGGCAAAGATTGCACTAGTGCACAGAGCCCCTTAGCTCTAGGAAACGGTGTCCGTCATGGAAACCCAGTCGTCTCCCAAGAAATCAAATTGGTGTTTTACAAACTCTTTCTTTCCCAAGAAATCAGGCAGGATTATAATCCCAGCTGGCTGAAGATTTCATGCCTCCCTGGAGGGTCTGGAATGAAGAAGAGTTGGTCAAGTGGGGAGGGCGTTTCAGGGTTGGGGATTTTTTTTTTTTTTATGTTTTGGCCGAGCCACGCTGCTTGTGGGATCTTAGTTCCCTGACCAGGGATCGAACCCGTGCCCTCGGCAGTGAAAGCGCAGAGTCCTAACCACGGGACTGCCAGGGAATTCCCAGGATTGGGGACTTCAGATGTGTGTCCTCCACTTTGTGTTCTTTTAACATTCAAAGCCTTCAGTGAAGCTCCTTTCTGGGCATCCCAGCAACTCCTAAAAATAAACTCAAGTTCTTGAAATGTTCTAGTTTGCCTTTAAGCTTTCTTTGGCTGGAGACCAGGCTATTTTCAGTTTCGCAGCCCCAGGTGGTATGGATTTGATCTATCGAATGACAAATGACGCTGTGCCCTGTAGTGAGGGCTCAGCAGATACTTAGGAAAGGTTAGCCAGTGGGCGAGGCTGCAGCCAGCCCAGGCTTGGCTGGGGAGTGGGGGAACTCCCATTTTTAAAGATTCCTGGAACCCCAGGGGGAGATTGATGTGTAGATAACCATCGAGGGGACATAGTGCTATTTGTATCGAGTCCAGATAAGGAACATCTAAAAAGAAACAGGAGTTAAATTGTCCCACGGGAGGACATGGCAGTCTATGGCAAGAGTGCCCAGCTGAAGCCAAGAGCTAAGGGGCTTACCTCTCCTGGCTCTGGGCGGTTGAATGTGGCCTTTAGAACCATGGCCTCTCCTTTGATCCATCTTTTCACATTTCCCCATCCTCCCTCCGCCCACCTTCTACTTCGCGTTCACCTTGCCCCAGGCCCTATTGATCCCTTGTCATTTTGACCAGCACCCTGTCCAGGAGCCACACCCGGTGCCCTTTGTGATACTGTCCTTCAAGCTAATCCCTGCCCGTCGAAGGGCTCCAGGTGAATCTCATGTGCCTTTTCCTTCATCCTTCAACCATATCCTTTCCTCTAGCATCCATTAGGAAAGCTTTTAGATGCTGTTAACAGAATAACCAACCACCAGTGACCTCAAACGTATGGACTTTTGTTGTTCCCTTCACAAGAAGTCTAGGGGTAGAAGGCCTCAGTGTGTTGATCCAGTGGCTTGAGGATACCTGCCAGCTCCCAAGTCCGTCCTTTCTGCTCCACTGGCTGTAGTGGGCTTTTCATTCTTGTGCTGGTTGCCTCGTGACTGCAAGTTGATTGCTGCAGCACCAGGCATCACAAGTTCGTCACAGGAAGAAGGAAGGGGGGTAGGCAAGGTACCTACCATGTCTGTACCTTCTATATAAGGAAAGCAAAGCTTCTCTGGAAGCTCCTTAGTGGAATTCCCCTTACATCATTAGCCAGAACTGACTTAATGGCTATGCAGGAGGCTGGGAGCATATGTGGTTTTCCAACCTCCTTTGGTTGGAGGTGGCAAGGGAGGGAGGGGGGTGTTGAGGATAAGCATCTACCACATCTGCCCACTCTAATCAGTGGAGAAGTCTCCTGAGACTGCACTGGACTGTCCAAGAATTATCTAAGAATTGATGGCTAAAGAGCACCCTTGGTTTTTGTGCTGCAGGGATCTTATCCATCAAGTGGAAGAGGAGGGATCGGTGGTGACCTTGCTTTTACTCCTGGAGCAGCACTGTTTGTTACATTCCATCCATTTGGCCATTAGCGCAACTTGTCAAGACTTGCTGTTTATCTTTTCCCTGTACACTTTGTCTCTTCAGCTGGATTATAAGCCATCTGAGAAGAGGGGTCTTATCTCATGCCACCTTCTATTGTTAGTAACTGAAATTAGTGTCATGCACTTTGTGGCGTCCAGGACACTCCCTCTAATGATGAAGATAACCCTGTACGTTGTGGGGTGGGTGAAGAGACACAACGCACCTTCCATGGGATCCACGGGAGACCCACTTAAGAGGCAGAATTTCTTGGAAAAGCTAACAGGTGGAAACAATGTGGTTGTAAAATCAGGCATGTTGGAGAGAGGAGGGGTTGGAGACGGTTGTGCAAGCAGAGTTAAGTTTCAAGCTTCACGCTGCTTTCAAAACCAGGTTTGGAAGTGTTCCTCTGGTCTACCCCTCCCGCTCCTCGCACTCATTCATGTTTATTCACTCAGTGATAGAGTCCCTCTATGTGCTAAGGTTCTAAAAAAATTCAGCAAAGAATAAGTCCTGCCCTTAGAGCTAGGGAGGAAGCTGATCAAGAAGCAGTCATGTTGTAAGGAATGAGGACCACTATAGTCTCATACTCGCTATGTCTCAGGAGCTCAGAGGTTCTGGGTTTAGATTAGGGGGCGTTGCCAGCCCTTTGGGGTTTGCTTTAACTTCTCTTGCTTTAACTTCTTGTTTTTTAAAAAACAAAAAACAAAAAACAAAAACCTGAGTTGGAAAGAGCTTTAGAGCCAGCCAGACTTGGCTTTAAGTCCCGGTTCTGCCCTTGGCTGTGGGACCCGGGAGGGGGTTTCTAACCCCTGACATCGGTGGCCTCACGTGCCAGTTCTCGGTCACCGCCTCTCAGCGTGGAAGCACGCTTCAGTACGTGCTTGATGCTAACAGGACTTCATTCACCATTTCTCCTTTCAGGTGAGCATGATGTGGAGCTTTCTCAGCAGAGGGTGCGGGAGGAAGAGGCTTGTCCTCTTCAGCACTGGTGGGGCGCCGGGGATATGGCTGCGTGGTCATCCGGTAGGGCCTGCCCCAGCTACAGGGCCCAGAACACGGTCCATCGGCGGCCTTGTAGCCTTGGCCTAGCGAGAGCCGTCCTACCATCCTCGAGGATACCGCAGCCCTGCGCGGCCAGCCCGCCCTGAGGGCTTCCTGCCAGCACCGACGTCCAGACTCCCTCCACGAGTCCCCACGTGGCCCGTACACAGGGCTGGCGTTCCCTCTTACTACCCCTACCATATGTAGCCCACCTACTCGGAATGCCTCTGCCCCTGCCGGTCCCCGACCACCACTGCACACCTGGGCACCATGTGCCGATCGCTGACTCCCTGCCTACCCACAGAAGGGTGGTGTATGGCTCACCCAGCAATGCCGGATCAGCTCTGGCCTGGCCAAACCTGCAAACATCTCTGCTACCTGGTGGCCTGATTACACCTTCTGCAACTACATCTGTGCCCCTTGCAAGTGGTCCCTCCTTGGTACTCTCCCTCCCATAGAGCACCTTAGGCTTTCCCGCTATCTTGCAGCTACTCTTCTATTGCAGTTAACAATCCTCTATACTCAACTTCCCTTATTTAAACTAATGTGTGGTTTCTGTTTCCTGATTGGACCCAGGCTATTGACCTCATCAGTAAAGAAGAGATGCTAGCATCAGTATTTCAGATTTATTTTACCAATCAAATGAGAAAGCCAACGTAAAGCCCAAAGAGCACAGCTCTGGTCATTCGAGTTGCTCTGTTTTCTGCCTTAGCCACTACTGTCTTCTCACAGAACAAGGGAAACGAATGTCAGTGAGTGCCAGGCACTTGACAGGATAGTGCTGACGTGCGTGTGGTTAGCCTTAGAGGAAGAGACCGAGGGTCAGAGAGGCTAAAGAGGTTACATGGGGTCATGAATGCAATATGGGATTAAGCTGAAGCCCAGGCAGCCAGTCCTGAGTCCACACACCACGCTGGGTTTCCGACGAGAGCCCTAAACTCTCCTCCTCCTCACCTGAATAAGGACAATTTTCCTACATAACAAAACCACCTGAGTCTCACCACTCACTCCGTGATGAGAATAGCTGAGCAGCAGGAGAATCGTTTGCTGGAGTTCTTTCATAATGACTTAACTAAGAGATCTCCCCCTGAAAGAAAGGTCTGACTCATTTGAAAGGTGTGAGCCTGTGGTTTCCCTTTCTCTGAGTTGGCCTCCGAGGAGGCTGCCCTTGGAACCGATGCTGTGAGCCTCAGCAAGTATGCACTGGACTGTGAAAGGCTCCGCTTTGAGAACATCCCATTGGGGTTACAATCGCATTTTATGGAGTTTCACATCAGCAGTGAACCAATTTGTATGGCTGGTTGCTTGAACCTAACTTCCAAAAGGCCAGCAGTCTTCTATGTTCACTGATGCTTCTCCAGTCCTTAGAACAGCTTGGTATATAGTAGGTGCTCAGTAAATACTCGAGTGGATGAATTTTACATGGTCAAGGATTTGCCGTATTTCTTTACGTGTGGAGCTTCACTAGGCTATTTTAAAGTAGGATTTTATTTTAAAAGGTAGAGAGGGGAGGAATGAGTCTACCTTAGTAGGAACAGGACTCTCCTGTAAATCAAGGCATGATACACCATGGTTATGATGTATCCCAATGACCAAACCACCCTAATCAAAGCTTACTTCTCCTGTGTTTCATCCTCTCCAGGTGTATCGGCCTACAACTCTGATACGCTAGCTAGCAATAATGGGTGGGTAATGTCCCAGTTAGTAACACAGTGGCTTTTTGACTGGAGCCCTTTGGAAAAAATTGTCCAGTACCTGGCAGAGAATTCTACACATGGCAGCTAGTCCTTAAATGTCGGGCACTGATGTTGTGATGATGACAAGATCTTAAAGGGCTGACGTAGGCAGTGGAAGCTCAGGCAGGGAGGAAAGCTCAGGAGAGGGTCCTGGTGTTGTTTTTGAACAGATAATCTCCCTACACCTCTCAAATCATGACCAGGAAGCTACCCATGCTTTCTGTGCTTTTAATAGTTCAGTGGATTTGTGCTATAGCTCAAAAAAAAAAAAACCAAAAACAAAATTAGCAAACGAAAAGAACATTCTCTACATGTTATAGATGTTCAGGTATAGAGGGGAAACCATGAACGCATTAAAGTCCTGGACACTTAAGGTTTTTTTTGCTTTTGTTTTTTTTTATTTACCAGAAATTTCTTTTCCCTCTTCCATTTTCATATGGTGGAAAAAAATATAGAGAGTTTCTTTTAGAAACACAGGATGTGAACCAGTAGTGCCTCTGCTTGTGGCTAGAAGTCTCTTAAGAGAGAGTTGTCCCAAAGACAGAAGCAGATGAAAGCTCAAACCCTTTCAAATTTGGAGGTTTAATGGGTGAAGTTGGGTAGATCTGACTCGTGCGTGGTGTTCATTCATTTACTGATTTTTTCAACAAGTGTTTATGGAGCCCCTGCTAGGTGCCAACCACTGTACCGGGCCTTAAACAGCCTAGAATGGGAGCTCCCTGCAGATGGGCATTTTGCCTGTATTGTGTCCCATCACCTGGGATACTTTCTAGCACGTCGGAGGTATTCAATAAATATTTGAATTGATGAATGGTCCTAGCACTCATGGAATTTATAGCACAGGAAACTAAATTTCTTATTCAGCACTTTTATGCCAACCAAATGAGTTAAATGAACATCAGGGTACCTTTCAGGAGAAAAGGAGAGGTGAATCACTGGCTGCAGGCAGCCTTGGGGAGTGTGGAAAACAGGAGTGGTACGCTGCTGTCCTGTTTCCCACTGGCGGTGTGTAAGGGGATTGACTGATTATCACATGTGATTGATGGGAATAAGCGTCCGGACCCTGGAGCTACGTGTATTTCAGCTCTACGTTGTCGTGAGCTGGGGGAGAGACTCTCCTCCCCTCTTTAAGCCCAGTCATCGATTCCCGCACAGTTGAATGGGGCTGCTTCAAAGCAGGAGTCCTGGGGGCAAAGAAGGAGGTGCTTGCCCCAAATCAGCGATTCCCTTCTCCTTGGCTGGGCATAATTCTGATAGGTTTCGAAATAGTCAATGAGCTAAAAGTTTCAAGAGGCAAGAATTTAGACTGAGTTTACTTCTTTGAACAATATCCAATGTTGCAGGACAGTCAGATAGTACCATGATGGGTTCACTCCTCGAAAAGTGAGATTTATTCTGTCCTCCCCCCCTTCCTCACTTTCTCTTTCCCTGTCTGTATATCTCTTCCCCAAAACCCAAGAAGTCCTGAACCCCCTACTTCTTGTGGATATGGTTTGCCTGCCACAGGGCATCTGTCTTAAAGTGGGTGAGGCACTTCAAGATTTTATAACCTTCCTGGGGCAGAAATGATTGGCAGTGCTGAAGGCCGATCATAACTCCATTACTTCATTAGAGGTGGGTTCAAAAGACATGCCTCGGGGCTTCCCTGGTGGCGCAGTGGTTGAGAGTCTGCCTGCCAATGCAGGGGACGCGGGTTCGAGCCCTGGTCTGGGAAGATCCCACATGCCGCGCAGCAACTAGGCCCGTGAGCCACGACTACTGAGCCTGCACGTCTGGTGCCTGTGCTCTGCAACAAGAGGGGCCACGACAGTGAGAGGCCCACGCACCGCGCTGAAGAGTGGCCCCCGCTCGCCGCAACTAGAGAAAGCCCTCGCACAGAAACGGAGACCCAACACAGCCAAAAATAAATAAATAAAAAAAAAAAAAAAAAAAAAAAGACATGCCTCTTTAGTAATTAACCAGCAAGCTACTGGCCTACTCGGGGGACAAAGATTGCTCATTGCTACTTTACAAGCACTGCATATTTTGTTATGATTATGTGAAATTTCCTTCTGAAAAGATTTACAATCTCTTGTGACTTGATCAAAAAAGTTAACATGTAATTTAACATGTAATTCCATCTTTTTTTCCTGTGAGATGGGAAAAAAATCATTACATGATTGTCAGTAGGCCTTTTGCTTTTAATGGGGAATTTGACCAAGGACCCCCTGGAACATACAGTTGCTTAAACTTTTCTTCAGGATGTCTCTAATAGCTAGAGTTTGGGGATTAATGTTTAGATCTCAATCATTCCTTCTCTTATTGTCTGAGATTATAGTCATCAAGGATTAACACTCTTGAGATTGCAGTTATGCCCTATTGTGGGATCTCCCAGGAACAATTCTACTAATATCACTTTTCATCTTCTAGGTGCAAATTCAGGAAACAGTCAGGGAACAAATCTCTCTCAGCCGAATGCCAGCTTTCTCAGAGCCTACTGGGGAGGAGTCCGCATTTACTATGACCACAATAGATTCCTTCTCCAATTTAGGAGGGATCGACACGAAAAATGCATCATTGGCCCAACACCTGGAGGTAGAAAGGTGTACCCAAGGCCCACGGCACGAAGAAAACCAAGATGGAGAAGACAGCACACCTGGATGTCCCTGGGGAGACCTAGGGTGTGAGCTGAGCATCCCAGAAGCCGATAGTGAAAATATGCCCCCCTGTGAGCCGTCGGTGCGTCTCCCCCAGGAGAACAGCGCTGACCCCGGGGAGCCCCGGCCTCCCTCTCTTGCTTCCCCTGAACTTGTACATACCGTCCCCACCTTGGAAACTGCGTGTGCTGGGCCAAGAGACAGAGTAACAGCGTGTGTGCTAGGCCGTCCTGAAGCAGGTGACCGAGAAGCATGTGATACTGTGAGCTCTCCTGTTGGAGCCCCAGCTGGTAAATATTTGCCTCAAGAAATTTGCTCCGTGGACTTCGAGCTGGCAGGTCAAAGCAAAGTATCTGATTTGTGTTCTTCTGATGACAAGGCACTGGCTGTTCTTTCTCAGACACAAGGTTCGGAACCTCCACAGTCTACATACGGAAGCAGCAATGAGAGAACCTCTGCCGTGTTCCCTCTTTTTATCAGTACTCTCACCTGGAACGTTTCACAGAAAGCCAGTAAAGGTGCCGCTGGGGAAAATCTCTCCAAGGTGGAGGGTCCCACCTCCACGTTGGCCTCCATGGTAAAGGCTGGTCAGGAGAGGCTGAGCCCCAGTCACTCAGGTGGGCTCGAGGAAAGACAGCCTCTGTCTTCTGAGAATGACTCTTTGGAATGGTCTAAAGAAGGTGGTGACGAGAGCTGTAGCTCCAGTGCCCCGGTCACTGCAGACACACCAGCCAGTCATAGTTCAACAGCGAAGTTTCCTCAGGAGAAGCCAACAACATTAATTGCTAATCTTGAGTGTCTTGAGGTGACTGGGGAGAGTGGGGACACACCCACTGTTACCATTGCCACCAAAGGCCACCCACCCAAATACCTCCCTGTTTCAGTTGCTGGGAACAGCCAGGTAGGTCGCCCTGATGAGAGCTCACCTCGGGCACCAGCTGACAGTATTTCTCAACTTCCTTCCAATGCACAGTTGGGTCATATTTTAAATGGTTCTACAACTGAATCTTCAAAAGAGCTGGCGTGCGTGGCTCCCAGTGGACCAGGAATCCACGTCCACATTCCTCAGCTCCCAGAGGGAGAGGATTTCTGTAGCAATTCCCCTCTTCAGATTGATAACCAGTCTGGAAAGAAGAGCCAGACCGTGGACAGAGCAGACACTAGGAGCCTTGAAGAGAATTTCCAAGAAAAAGGAAGTGAAACAACACAGAGGGTCCAGCAGGGTTCTCTTGACGAAAATTTCCAAGAAAGCTTGCCCACGACGTCTGCTGTACAAGGGGAAATAAACCTGGGACTCTTGGACCACTCATTGGCCAACTCCAGGGAGGGAAGAGAACAGAGCTCGGGCTTGGGGACTCGTGTGCCCATGGTGGCTGAATCTATAATGGAAGATGATAGTCAGGCTCTGAGTAATGTTCCATCTCTCTCTAATACCCTTCTGGGGGAGTCTAAAGAGAGTGGTCCAGGATATTGGGAAGCAGGTAAAGAGCTGAAGATTATAACTCTAGAGGCTTCCATTTCAGAAACTGGGCTACCAAGACAACTGACAGATTCTAAGTGCAATGAGTCAGAACCTAGTCTCATCCCTGGTAGGGTCTGGGCTGTATCTGACGTTCTAAAGGCTGATGCTGCCGTGCCTGAACTGGACCCCTCTGAGACAGCATCAGCCTGTAGTCCTCAGGCTGAGTCTGGCTCAGCAATTGCTAATAACAGAGAAATCCATAAAGGTGAAGACCTAGCTGGCCATGCAAATTGGAGTTGTCTTTCCTCCCAGTGTTTGAGCCAACCCAGACTCCTGGAGTCCTCTGTGGACCCTGTAGATGAAAAAGAATTATGTGTCACAGACTTGCTATCAGAGGCTTCCAGAACTGGAAGGAAGGAAAATGTTAACAGTGTAAGTCAAAACCAAGAGGAAAGCCAACTCAGGATGGATCGCCCTGCCTTCTTTAAACAGTTCCTGACCTGCCCTAAAATCTTAGAGTCCTCTGTAGATCCCACTGATGAAACAAGTGTGGAGTGGGCCAGGGTGGAAACACCAGAGCCTTCTGAATCCACACTGGGGGCCATCAGAGTGGAGAGTAAATTGAATGATGGAAACTTGGGCCAGAGGGTAGAAGTCCAACCATCCATCCTGCAAGTTCCGTGCCCCCAGCAAAGTGGGGAAACCATTCCAAGTGAAAACAGCATCAGCCGAGACCAAGGGCACAGTGGGAAAGAGGAGGCAAGACAAAGTCAACATGACGAAGCAAAGGGGGACGTACAGTCTGCCATTTTGCCTGTCCCGGGTCCTGTCAAAGGTGGGGAAACGATTCCAAGGGGACGCGGCAGAAGCCAAATACAAGAAGGCAGTGAGAGGCGCTTAGCGGAGTCTGAACAAAGTAAAAATAACAAAGCAGAATTAGTTTCCCCCACTTTACCTCTTTCTAGCGGTCTTGCAAGAATGACTCCCGCCTCTGGAGTTGATACTCACAGCTCCACAAGTCAAAGTCATGACCTCCCTGAGAATGATTTAGTGGAGCCCAGAAACCATCAATGTGCGTTTTCTGACTCAAAGGAAAGGGGAGCTATTGAGAGTGAGTGTGGGAAACATGTGCCCACTTCTAGTTGTCTCACTTGGGGGCCTTTTACTTCACCTCTTGAAGGAAGCATCACAGGCTTTTCAAGAAGCCACAAAGTTGAACATAAAATAGAGGAGCCCCCAGTTGGGGAAACCAAACCCACAAGCACTTCTGGCTCCCCGGTAGCAACACTCATGTCCAGAGAATGTGCATCAGAGAAAGCGCCTAAGATGCTGCAGGACCCCTGCCAGCAGGGCTCCACCCTTGGCCGTGAGAAAATGTCAAGGGAGGAGAAGGTCGACCCTGCGGTGGCCCAAGCTGGCTGCCTCCCCAGGGCCCCTCCAGCAGTGACTGGGTCAGAGGAGGTCAAGGGGAAGCAAGAAACCCCAGGGAGTGGATACTTAGCTGAGGGAGTAAAGAAGAAAATTCTGTCCAGGGTGGCCACCCTGAGGCTGAGATTGGAAGAGAAAGAAAACGCCAGAAAGAACTCAATCTTTCTTAAAAAGAGTCCTAAACTCGAAACATCGGTATCACGCACAGATGAGAAAAAAGACTCCAAAAGGCCACCTTGCAAAAGCGAAGGGAGAGGTGAGGCTGTGTTGCTTCCTATCATTATTAAAGTTTGGGTTTGTTGACCTGATGTCAAGTTCGTGTGTCCTCCTGAGCCCTTGCAGTTAAGGTGCGTGTCCACTGGGGAGGCGTCGGATGCTATGGCTGTGACCAGTGGCCTGGCATGTAGGCCCTTGGGTCTCAAACTTGAGCAGCCTCAGGGTCCCCTAGAGGGCTTGTTAAGACAGATTGCTGGGCGCAACCCCAGATTTCCTGATTCCGGAGAAAGTGCATTTCTAACGAGTTCTTGGGCTGCCTTGTAGGTATGCTTAATTGAGGGAGCGTGATTACTACGCCTTTCTGTTTAATTATCCTTCAAAAAAAATTTTAAAAGAAACAGAAGCATTAATCAGTGTAGCTAATTAGTGTAATTAAATAGACCACATGCTAAACAGGATTTACAGAAAAACATTTAGGTACAGTCCAGCAGTCTCCTTTTAATCTTTTTTTTTTTTTCATTAGAAGTGGCTGATTGGATGTTGGGTTTTCTTCCAAATTTGAGTATAAAGTTTCTTTCCAACTTGCCCTCCCCTTTGAGCCGGAAGTCCCCACGGGTCTCTGTTCCAGGTTTCAGACCACTTGAGGCTCAGAGCCCCGGTAACTGCAGTCAATTCTGCTTCGCTTGGGGAACCGAGTCAATGCCAAACTCCATCCCATCACCCAGATTTCAGCCTCTTCTTCCTGAGCTCTTTCCCTTCCCATGAAACCTGGCAGAAGTCGGAAGAGATTGCAGCGAGGTAACGGGCCTGCCCGAGCCGGAGCAGAACGCTGTGGCCCTCCCTAACCCCGGGGGAGAGACTTTTCCTCTTAGCTGAGTGCTTACTGTGGTCCCAGACCTCAGCAAACGGGCCCACAGCCCCTGCTGCTGAAAAGATCGAACACAATACTGCTTTCCGAGTTTTAAAACATATTTAGAGAGAATGAAACCATGTTTTCAAGAGATCTCAAGTGGTTTCAGCCCAGAGGAAAAACATCTTATTTGGAATTCTTGTCTGTTTCCGTGGGAGAAAGGACCATCCAGGTGCTGTTGGAGGATTTGATCTCTGGAGGGGCTCAGCCTCCCCAGGCATGAAGAGCTGCAGCCACAGGGAGCACAGCCTTCTGGGGGGGGGATGGGTAGGAGTTAGGACTGTGTGTGTGTGTGTGTGTGTGTGTGTGTGTGTGTGTGTTGGGATGTTAGGGATGACTTGGATAACTCTGAAAGAAATAGAACAAACTTGAGGAAACTTTTTTTCCACATTCAAAGCTTAATACAACCAAAGCTTTATAGTCACAGGGGACTTCTCTATCCTTTACCCTCAACACTTGGCCAGAATATACACAGCAGATAAACCTAGTTTCCCTCTCGAGCCTCATTTTACCTCCCTCTGTTTGTTTTTTTTTTTCCCTCCATCCCACACAGATTGGTGTCCTATCCCAAAGCCCTGAGGCCTCCTGACCAAGCCAGCATCCTATCCTAGACCCTCATTTAGTTCTGCCCATTTTATGCCTTTCCCTGAATTCCCCTCCCCCAATTTTGTCTTCAGAACTTACAACGGGTTGTGGACAGGGTTGGCAGCCTTAGAAACACTTAGGTATCAGCAAATCACCCAGGAAGGGCCCTTGAGGAAATATGTCCCAGGTGGGGCCGTGGGCTTGGTCAAGACTCTGGAGCAAGAGCTTGACACCGTGGGCCAGAGCACCCAGCACCGGTAGCTAGGTAGGGCCAGATGAAGTGAAATGAGTTTTGCCGTCAGTAAGGACTTGGTATATTTAATCTTTCTCCCATAATATTGTTAGTACCCTGAGCTACTCTCTAATGCAAGAATTTGTTACCCAAGCGCCCCATTATTACTTCCTGGGAAGAAAATAAGCTTTTAAATACGCACTGTTATCCAAGCCAAGTCTGTTGCCAAGAGATGGGAGGCACATTTAACACATTAACGATTTCACAGTAGTGGAATCTGAGGCAGCAGAGCAAACAAAGCATCGGTATTGATGACTTTTGGCTTGGCTGTGGATTCTATAACATTTTGTTACCAAAGCTGTGTAATTATGAAACTCAGTGTGAAATAGACCGACACCACGTTTCCAGTAACCTCTATCTGCCAAATTATTCTGACCACCTGGCTGTGTTAGCCATCCTCCTCTTGTCTAGGCTGCCGCCCAGTGGCTGCCCTGAGTAAGTACACATTTACCTGGTGTGCCACCCTCTCGTCCCTGATTTAAAAAGAGCTCAGCCTAACCCCTGGGAATTGTGTATTGCTCCTATTTCATTCAAGTAGACAGTTCTCCTTCGCCAATGAAATTGATATCCTAATGGATTGCAGTGATGTCCGGTATCTTTCTGCAAAGATAACTGTGATCAAGGGGAAAGATGGATGAATATTCTTCAGCAAATGACTTATTGTTGTTGCCTTTTACACCTGGGGGCTTAGCCACATTACTTGACTAGTCCAGATTTTATTCTACTTCCTAACCCCCAGCTTTAATTTTGACCTGGATCATCTGGTAGTCATCTAAAAGCATCTTTATTTGGCCCAGATCCTATAGACTCGGTATCTACAACCCCCATCCCTCCCATCATTTTTTTTTTAAAGTTTCAAGTTCTGTTTCACTTTGTGCATTGCAGACCTCACTCAGGAATTTTAAGTAATGAAAAGTGGGAGTTTTCTATTACTGACTTGTTCATTTTCTATCTGTTTAGGAAAGTGCCATCTCCCCTCAGACACCAGATTTCCTCATCCACGAAATGGAGGGTAATAATTATTATCCCTGTCTCTTGGGATTGTAGTGAGAATTAGATGTGATAAAATGGGAAAGTCTCTTGCCCACCCTAAAGCTCTTTGCAATTCTTATAAGAACACTGACCTACAAGTTTCTTGTTTCCAGCTCCAGTATTACTGAAAAAGATCCAGGCTGAGATGTTCCCTGAACACTCTGGAAATGTAAAATTAAGCTGCCAGTTTGCAGAGATTCATGAAGATTCTACTATCTGGTGGATGAAAGATTCAAAGTCGATAGCCCAAGTGCAGAGAAGGTGCGATATCCAACCCCCCCCCCCGCCCCGCCCGGTTACTTTTCACAGTTGGTTGTTTATTTCACAACATGGTTCTAAAGGAAAATAGTAAATTATAGGAGGTAAAGGGAAGATTGAAGCAGAAACTCCACATCCGAAGTATCCAAGAAGAGTAAGTAACAAAAGGACAGGCACCTGGACAGGGAGGGTGGTGAAGTGTTCTCGCCTTGCCTTGGCTACCATCACGTTTGGTGGCCTTAGGAAGGCACAAACCTTGCATTACATTTTTTAAAATCAGGGGAACCTGTCCAATCATCTTCTAGTCTGAGGTTCTGTGGTCCCAAGATTAAAGAGCTCTCTTTTATATGCCCGTGCATTTTGCTGTTCTCATAAATTCCCATTAACCTGACAAAAAGCTAAGAAGGTAAATCAAAAGGAAAAAACAATCCGTGAGGTTACAGAAAAGTGGCACCTACCCAGGGTGGTAAGCTGCCACCTCTAAGATGGGAAAACCAGTTTATATCTGGGGCCATAGGTTAGAGGAGAGGAAGAGGAGGAGGGGAGAGTTGAGAGTGAGCGTCGTTGCCAAGAATACCCCGTGTGGAATGAAGCTTCCTCAAGAGCCTTTCCAGCAACAAATGCTTGCTCGAGTGAACTGGTGAATCAAGCTTCGTCTTTTGCACCTGAGCAGCTGTGACTCATTCTAGAAACAGATCCCCTGGTTCGATGGAAACCAGCCTAACTCAAACAATTCTCAGAAGCTCCTTTCTGCCAAAGGAGGTCCTAGTTCAGCTCCCTGAGTCACGGGAGGTGTTCTTAACCCACTAATCTTATCACAAATAGGCTGAAAAAGTGAGAGAAATCAGTTTTCTGTAAAATTAAATCAAATGTCTGCTTGGAACACATCTGGAAATTGTTCCAAAGGCAACTATGGAAGACTTGAGCTATAGTTTCATTTCTGTAACATCACTCCAGAAAAATCCAACTAGACTATGATTGTAATAAAGCTGCTTTGCCTAAAAGGCCATCATTACCCTGCTTGTCTTATGTAAGGCTTAAGAGTTACAATGAAGAATAAATGGCTTGATTTTTCAAAAAAATCAAGGTGGTTCCCTAGAGCTTTATTTAAAAAAAAAAAAAAAAAGTGCTAATTATTCATTTAAAGTACTTTCCGTAGCTGTCAGCCAAGAAAATGAACCAGCGTTTTTTGCTCTTGATCTAAGCTGAAAATTGGCACTTGAATCTTTCAGGTCCCTTTTCCATCTGAGGTGTCTTTAGAAAACCTAGCCTCCCTCTAGAAAGTGTGTGACCTAAATAGGCATGCCATCTACTAATGACACGTGGCCAAGGCCTTTAAGTTCTTGGTGAGGTTGGCTTCATTCTTCTTGGTAACACTGGCTTAGGCGCACCCATGTGCCCTCTCTGTGCTACCACTGGAGATTTGGGAGTCATAACTCCTTTGATATTAAGTCATTTATATTTCAGGTGGATTTTCAAACGTTATCAAATTTTCACCCCTAATTCCGGTTGCATGTTTCCTTTACATGTCCCTCCAAGAAATCTCTCACTGCCTTGTCAAGATATAGTTATCAAAAAGTTGATCTGTCAAACAAATGTAATAGGAACATGTAACAAAGATCTTCCTTCTCTAACTCATTAAATAATAAGATGGGAAAGCTGTTTAAAGGAACATCTGAGGAATGAATTTATACAGTTAATCAGGCAAAAGAATGCTGGAATGTTTGCAAATGGATACGAAACTTGTTAATGTTCAACAGGTAATAAACCTTGGGAGTTATCTTTTGTAAGATAACTTTTGTAAGTTTCTGTCCAGGAGAAGTTATAACTGGGTGGGTTCTATTGGGTTGACCAAAAAGTTCGTTTGGGTTGACCAAAAAGTTCGTTCGGGTTTTTCTGTAACATCTTACAAAGATGTTTAAAGAGTAAATAGCAAAGTCTGACAGAGGAGCATCTCCTATAACTAAATTCTCCTTGGGTGAGCCCATTAAACAGTGACATACAAAGGACACTCAATCATCCTTTTGCCTTTGTCCCCAGGTTTAGGATACTTTTCCTTAATAGGCTAAATTTTGGAAATTAGGTGTCAGGACACCTTCTTGTGGCTAGGACAAGGTGAATGTTCTCTGAGGAAACCAAGAAGAAAGCGGTAGCTTGTGCAATGGTGGTTTATGTCTTGGTTCCATGAAGATCTCAAGCTGGCATCCTTCAGTTCTACCTTGGCCGTCAGCACCTCCTTGGTAACCAGGAACCCATTCTCCACTCTGGGGAGAGAGGTGCTTGGGAGTGGCCTGGGCTTTAGAAAGGGCCATTTTCCCCATGGAGTGGATCGGCTGAAAGCTGAGCACAGATCACATCATTCCTGCCGGACAAGCAGGGAGGGAAGAGCTGGCTGCCATTGGAGGCAGGTTCTCCTTGGTTGGCCGTTGGAAGGACGTCTCCACCCAGGCTGGAAGGTGGGCAGTGGGTGCTGGCAATCCTCACCCCTGCTCCCTAGGGCTGCTGATGGATTCTGGGGTCTTCTGAGAAGCCCCCAGTTTAGATGCCCTTTCCCTCCAGCCGATTTAGTTCTTGGCTGTGTTAACTCTGGTCACAATTGGAGCTTCTTTTGCTTGCACTTGTCTCCCCAGCTAAGCTCCACTCCTGTTTGGCCCTTTGTGCATTTGGCCGTTCCTTTCCCTAAAAGCAAAAACCTGTGTCCCTTACAGGGTAACAGGATGTGAAACTGAGCTTTCCCCCTATTGATTCAAAAAGGTTCAAGACCACTTCTTTTCACTTCTCACAGTTTATATGGGTATTTTCTGTTTGTCTATCATCTCCTCCCAGACTGGAAGACCCTCACGGGTGAAGACTGTGCCTTTTTCCCCATCACCAAATCCCCCGGTACTGGGCACACAGCAGCTGACCCCCGCTGATGGCTCGTGGCCACTCCCCAGACTAGACCCTTCAGTCAGGCTTCACGTGCCAGGTGTCAGTTGCTCCTCATGCACACCCAGGAGGGGATCTTGCTCTTTCCTCTTTCCCAGGCAAGGAAACTGAGGGTGAGAGACCAGAGCTCAGCTCAGGATTTGAATCCAGGTCTTTGTGACTCCTCAGCTACCCCTCCTAGAAGAAGACCTCTGTGGGCCAAGACAGAAAAAGGCCTCCGAGATTCTGTGCCAAGCATCAGGATTTCTTGGCCGGAAGGAACTTGTCATGGGACCATTCTAGTTCAGCCGCCAGCCTTTCTGGCCGATCTCGACTGCCCCTTTCAGGGACGCAAACGCTGTGCTGATCAACAGGCCACTAGAGGAGGATACTGCACGCCCCCCGCCCCTCCCCCCGGTGACTCTTGGTATTTGGCAGCCTTTCCAGGAAATCTTCCCCTTATAACTGGGCTTGTTCATGTCCACTTTCAGCCGTACATTCAGGATGTGCTTGGAGGAAGTATTATGATTTAGTGGACTTTGTTTTAAGCCACGGGTACATTCCAGAAGAGGCATGTGTAAATCGGAGGCTTGAAGTCTACTGAAAAGCTAAATGATAAGGAACACTTCTGTTGACTATGCAAACTGAGATGAACGGATTTTGCTGTTGAACTGTGAAATGAACCAAAACATACACTGCACACACATGACCTTGGTGAATGTCTTAACAAAATTCACCATAGAGAACAAAACTAGAATAATATTTGAGTATTTTTTTGGCTGCAAAGTAAATTTTCTGTTTGAGACTTTGGAACAAAGATTGTGGCTTTAACTCTAATCCCAATTATCCCCGATTTGAGGGCAGGGATCACAGATCACTTTGAGGCAGCTTATCACAGTCAAGAGGAGGGTTCCAGAGTCAGGCTGTCTTGGTTTAAGTCCTGAGTCTACTCATCAGCTGTGTGACCTTAGGCCACTTGCTTAATCTCAGTGTGCCTCAGTTTCCTCTTCTGTGAACTGGGGACAGTAATAGTATTTGTTAGATTGCTCCAAGGATGGCATGGAAGAGACCTTAAAGTGATGAGCACGATGCCTGACACATACCAAGTGCTCAATACACATCAGCCATGACCATCATCATCGTCACCACCACGTTTTTCTGTTTAGAGCACAGTCTTGGAACTTAAGATTGGGTGGGCAGATGGATGGATGGTCTTTGCTAGGGGAGCACACTATTAAAGTCTTCAGCCCATGAGTCCTTATATACAACAAAGACCACCTTTCTATTGTCTCTTACTGTGTCTGGGTTTGGAACTTTCAGGCTTCCTTTGAGCCCAGGACACCTGGATTAGTAACACAACTGAGGAATTCTGAGCAGAAATGTTAACGAAAGCCCCCAGAATTCACATTTTACATTCTTTGCTCTACTAATGGCAGTCAAACCTCCCAGGTGTTTCCGTGCATTCATATTGCATATTGAAGTGAGGATGTGAAGCAAAATCATGCTGATCGTCGCCTACAAATAAGTCAACTTTTACAGCTGATCACGATCTTGTCCTTCAGCCAGCCCGTTGGCTGAACTCACGAGGGCAGGGAAGCGTTAGTTTCTTTCTCCTGTTAGAAAAGTGCAACTTCAGAATGATGATGCATGCCCACGTTCATGTCCCCCACTGCAGAGCAGGAGACAGCTCCACTGTGTCCTTGGCCATCCTTCAAGCCAGTCAGAAGGACCAGGGCCTCTATTCTTGCTGCATCAAGAACAGTTACGGGAAAGTGACTACGGAATTTAACCTCATCACAGAAGGTAAACCTCAGCGTTGCCGTTTCCAGTGAAAACCACTAGCCCCTACCAGTTCAGAATGCTGATTTGTACTGAAGGCATTCTCTTCTCTGTCATCTTCCAGTTCTCAAACAACTTTCAAGTCACCCAGATGTTAAAGGTAAGCTAACCTGAGCTGGACGTCAGAGGAAATGGGTGCATCCTAAAGCATGAAATATAGGCAATGGTAGAAGCAACATTCCCATCGACTCTTTGAACCAAGTAGGAGAGAGCTCAGGAATGCCTGGGAAACGAATGACAATTCATAAGCTATTTCAACCTGATTGCAGGGCCTGTGATAAGTGCGTTAGGCTCCAGATGTCCAGAAGTGAATTATTAAAGAGATCAGACTGTGCAGTTGTTGGGACCATGTTGGCGGGGTGGGGGGCACTTTTGGGGTTAGACTTTCTCTGTGAAGCACCAGACTTGCATCCAGCCCATCTGCATGGGGTTTCTCAGCCTCTGGCACTTACACAGCATGTTTTTTTTGTTTGTTTGTTTGTTTTAAGGGTTTCCTTTTCTCCACATTTTCACCAACACTTGTTATCTCTTATCTTTGTTTTTGAATTTTATTTTATTTTTTTATACAGCAGGTTCTTATTAGTCATCAATTTTATACACATCAATGTATACATGTCAATCCCAATCTCCCAATTCATCACACACCCTCACCCCCCGCCCGCTTTCCCAGCTTGGTGCCCTACGTTTGTTCTCTACATCACACAGCATGTTTTGTTTCTCCAATTGTTTTACTTTTCAGTTCGACTAGCTGAGCAGATTCCCAAAGAGTCAGGTGTCTAGGAGAATAAGTCCATTCATTTGCATCCTAGTGGAAATGGGAGATGGATTTTTGTGCTTTCCTTTGGCACTTGTGCACTCCTGGTGTAGCAAAAAGATACCAGCTGCCCTTGAACATTCAGGCTGCCTCTGGGCCACCCACTGAGTCCATGCTGGTCATGTATTTCCTCTTGGGGAAAATTATCCATCCCCAACACACGAGCCCATCCGCACCCAGTGATCTGCTGCCAAACTTTTAACAACCTGCCAGGGGGTTGGGGAGGCCCTGATTTGTACAGTTTTCCAATTTCTGTGGTGCAAATACTCTCATCATGGCCAAGTTTAAACTGCCAGTGTATACTGTATGTGCTGATTTTCTTTTAAGGCAAATAAAAACCCTGAAATCTCTGTGAAAACAAGACAGTACAGATAATCAAGATGCAGTAACGTCTAGTGATTAAAGGCGAGGAGCTGGGATCTCGACTTAGAAATGGTCTAGCAAATACTGTGATATTTATCCAAAACAACAGACTTAAATACCAACTCTTCACAAACGATTCAAATGCTACATGTCTTTAGTGTGTCATGTACTTGTGTAATTTAAAATCCTTCCCTGTATCTGTCCCCATCCCCCCAAGAATCTAAATATGGAAAAGAATGTCCTTTCTTATATCAAAAAACAAAATGACCTTCAGAAGAAAGGTTTCTCTGTTTCATCAGCTTCTTAGCATCACTTGGCATCCCATCCCAGATTCTTGCTCTGACCTGGTTAATTTAGGTTTGCAGAGACTTGTTTCTCAAGGCTTTGCCAGTCAGGAATGAGACCCCAGTGAGGATGAGGCACTGGTCACCGCTATTGTAGCCCTGTGACTCCCACCATTGAGTTGGGGTCTAGACCCTGAAGACATCACCTTCTGCCAGCTGCTTCTCCATGAGACTGGGGGTCCAGTTTCAATGGCTTACTGGGCTGGGGAGCCCATACCTTCCTCTGCCTTTCTGTGTACCTTCAGATGAAGAAGTTTCAAATGATTGCTTTATCACCTTTCTTATCTGGAGGAATCTCTCACTAGACATTTTATTTAAATCTCTAGAGGAGGAACATATAACGTTTTACAAGTTGATCACTAACTAAAAATCTAATAAAAGCCCCAAATGAATGGTTCAAATAAAGCTAGCACAACTTAATGATGGCACACGTGGCTTTCAAAGAAAAATTCTAGGATGTATATTTCTTGCATTGTTTTATCCTGGTTAAGTAGACATTTCTGGAAATTATGGACAGGATTATTGAGGATGGTGGAGTCCATGCTTGTCGTATATCTTTTCTTAGGGAAAATTACTCACCCCCACACATACGCCCATCCCTATGCAGTACGGCACAAAAAATTTTCCTTTCTATTACTAAGCAGAGAGTCTGGAACAACTTTTGTCTTTAGTTAATTAAATTTGAATTTTAAAACACACAAACTTTTAACTTTCAAGAACAATTGAATTTTAGAAACTTTGGGACTTTTGAAGGAAAACAATGTGGTAAATATAGCTCAGATTTATTGGGCTCTGGTGTATATACATAAAACATTTCCTATATTCTTTCAGAGGTCTTGGGGGCAAAATTGTTAATCAATCATGTAACTAGAATTAAGATTTGGGTTGTATAAATAGCATTCCCTCTCCATTTCATTACCTAATTCTAAAATTTAACGTAAACTATACTCTTCTCTATAACTTTCTCGTTCTATTACTTAGCTATTTCACAGATTTCATCCTATCTCCTTTAAAATTTATTTGGGAAAATGCCCCATTTACCTACCTGTTTTCCTGTTCCTCTGCCCCCATTCTCTCTAAACCCAAAATAGGTTAGTCTTCAGGAGCCTTCTGCTAGCCCTTGTGAAAGCGTTGCCTTGGAGCAACTCTCTGAATACTCTTTCACTGACACTTTCACCTACTTTTTCTATTTGAAAATCCCCTACCTGCCTCCTTTCTTTCTGACAATAACTAGGTCTAGACACTAATCAATACCCTTTAAGAATAGTCTGTTCCCTTATACTTTTAACTGCTCACATTGGTCATAGACTGCCCTTAAAACATATGATTTGAAAATATTTTTCAAAGAGAAAAATATTTTGCTAAATGTTCTAAATAGAAGGGTGAAGTGGGATTTTCACACAACCAGATAGATGATGTCTATCTCAGAAAGATGAGTTTTCATCGACTTTTGAGGAGTGGAAGGTGGTTTTTTAAAAATCTAAACAATCTAATTTCATTGAAAGCCATCTTACTTTCTTCTCTCAGCCAATCAGAAGTCTGACTTGGTCATCTCTAGTTTAAAATGCAACATTCTGATTGAATTGATTGTCATCTGAAACACATGCAGAATCAACTCAAACAGCTGATAGAAAACTCAGTACTTTTTACAAGTAGATCCAAAATGATTCTACCTTTTTTCAACTTCTCTTCAGAGGGAGTTCTTTTTACTCGTTTTGGTTTTTTCCCACTTGTTTCTTATGACTACCACAGTCATTCTTAACAGAGGCAGTATCACCTCCAAGAGGACAAAATTGGGTCTTGGGGAGGCAAAAGAAAACTTATTTCTGTGTATTAAGCACAGATAACCATACCAGATACACAGTACATCTGTGGTATTAAAATTTTCTGTGGAGCAATTGGGGGAAAAAAAGACTGAAAAGAATCCTTGCAGAAGGCAACAATGAAAAAAAGATTGGGAAACATTGATCAACAGATCAATGATCTAGCAGATCAGTCTTACAACTGGTACTTCCTCCCTCTTCTACCTTTCATCTGTCTTTTCAACTTGCCTTTAATCACCTTGCATGATTCTGTTCATGTTTTCTGGATCTGTCTACAGTTCTTTTCCTGGTCTTCCCAGTTCTGTTCTCCTCTCAGCCAATCCACTGGGGCCTCACCTTGATCTTGTATATCCTCAGTGAACCATCTCCCCCATCTGCCCTTCGAGCTATGCCTCTGTTGGGAGTTAGCGTGGTTTCCCCTCCTAGATTCTGTAGGTCAACCTTGTCATTGACCCTGTGTGGGAATGCTCGTTAGCCAAGGAGCAGGATCGGGGGATGTTTCTGTCCAACGGAAGTTGTGTTATATCTTTAGTATATGAAGAGATTGAATTCAGCCAACTCATCTTCAGAGGAGACTTCCTCAGTGACAGCTACTTCGGGGGCCGTCTGCGCGGTCAGATTGCCACGGAGGAGTTGCACTTTGGGGAAGGGGTCCACCGGAAAGCCTTCCGCAGCAAAGTGATGCAGGGCCTCACACCGGTCTTCAAGCCCGGCCACGCCTGTGTGCTCAAGGTGCACAATGCCCTTGCCTACGGGACCAGAAACAATGATGAGCTCATCCAGAGGAACTACAAACTCGCCGCCCAGGTGGGTCCATCTGCCCTGGAAGTGCTGCTTGAGCTGTGAGACGGACCCATGATACCCTGAGATGAAAATCAGACTCAGAATTGATGGGGGTGTCTCCAAGAGGGTGTCTCTCTCCCTCTGGGGTATGTTTATGAGGGAGTCACTAGATTAAGGCTAAATGCTGGAGATCACATCTCAGCCTCTGAGTGATTTCTTGGCCTCGTGCCAGCCAGTTGGGACTAGTCTATGTCTGGGGGCACCTCACCAGTTCCTGCCTGGGCTGGGATCACTTCTTAGGAATGCTTCCTAGGAAGCCCCATCAGACCCCTGGGGGTTTGAATCTACCTGGACTCAGAATGACATGGGAAGTGGGGTGTCCAAGTTACATTGGATGCCAGGATTCCCAAGGATCCTCAAGGACCGCTAAAATCAACGGTAGTTTCTGGAGTGTTTCAGTTTGTTTTAGGGAAGAGGAAGGAGGGTGGGGTATATTCAGAAGGGTTAACGTTTGTCCTGTTTCCTGCCTTCCTGAGTTAGGTTCAATGTCCACCCGTAAGCTATGAAGGGAGATTGACCCAAGTCTCTAGCTAAGTTCCCTCCTATGTTACTGAGTCATAGGACCCTTGAGGCAAGAGGGGAGGGGAGGAAAACACGAGCTTCTCCCCCTGCATCTCCACCCCTCCCCCACCCCCCATCCATGCATTTCACTCTATGCCAGCGCTGGCCAAGCTTTCAGGAGAGCTGGGTCTAGCTCTTTCACAAACTAAGTGCCCTTTGAATTTTTTTTTTTTTTAACCTATAAAACGAATAAGCTAGACTCAGATGAGTCTCTTGGGTGCTCTCAAACACTGTCCCTCCACGGTTATCCCAGTGCTGTGTGGGACTTGGTACTCATGAAGACAGCCCCTCTTCTCTGAGCATAGGATTTTGCCAATTGTACTCCTTTCTCCTCCAAATCTATCCTTCTTTGTTCTTCTCTTTCACTGAATATTCCTTCCATTTCAAGTGCCCTCTGGCCCAGTCATGGAAAGTCCCCCAGCATCCAGACTCCCACTTACGAAAAGCAAACTGGATTCTGCTGTCCACTCTGTAGGGCTTTTCTAAGCCAACAATCTTGGCGAGGTGTTCATTACTTACAACTCAGGTTACACCTTTGAAGAACCTCAGATGGGATAGCTCATGGGAAATCCAACAGTCCCCGTGCTCTATCTGACATCCTGCCCAGGGACCAGTCCCCTTAGCTCAGGGGTGAACTTCAGCCATGCGGGTTCTAGAAATTTCATAGTTCAGGGACACCTAGCCCTAGAGACCACTTGCCCTTCACCCGGATGGTTCCTTCAGGTCTCAGAGCTCCTCTGCAAGTGGCCAACTGTAGGCTACATTCATTGTTGTTTCTGTGCCCCCAACGAAGGGATGGGTTTGGAAATCCATTGGGTTAACCTATACTGGGAAATTTGAGCCTTACCGGGCAATGCTCTCTGAATTTCTTCTAATCACTGGGCTTTCCCATGTACTTGGGTGATCTAGGAATGCTACGTTCAAAATACCGCCAGATACTATGCCAAGATCTATGCCGCTGAAGCACAGCCTCTGGAAGGCTTTGGAGAAGTGCCAGAGTAAGTATGATTCCCTCTTGTGTTCCCCCCCCCTCTAATTTGTTGGGGACTTGCGGGGCACTGAGGGATGAGAGGGTGGGAAGAAAGAGTAGGACACACGTGTCAACTGGTGTCTGTCTGTAAAAGCTCTGAGAGGGCACACACAGCTGCTGTCCTGTTCTTCACTGAGTCACCAGAGGCTTGCAGAAAAATACTTGCTAGATATTTCAGTAAATGTATGGATGGATGGAATAATTAAATAAATGCATATACCATGTTAAATAGAAAATGTATCTACTCTCATGGGTATTACAGTGTCTAAACCATAAACAAATATAAGAGAACAGGAGCCCTGTAATGAAAATAAATATGGTGGTGCGTCAGGGAAGAATAAGCTGGGTGATCACGAACATAGGAGCATAGCACCCGATTCCTGGAACGCTACAGAGGTAAACTACACTGACTTTTATCCGCTCATCGACTAAACATCGATTGGCACAAGCACATGTTGGGGTGTCTGGAGCTTGTATTTACTGATCTGCTTATCTGGTTGAGATCATACATGGGAAGAGAAAGGGCTGTGCCAGTGCACGTTGGAAACTTCAGACAGACCAGTCATTTACATATGAGTAGAAACTGGGAAAGGAGAGGAAAGAAGGAAGGAACTCTTGTCTGCATTCTCTCTGTTAACTCACGAAATGGAAAAAAAAAAAACCCCTGAGGTGGTATGTTGGGCATACCATGTATAAAGTCTAATGCCTGCTGCTCTTCTCCAAGAAATGCTTAACATACTTAGTATACAAACAATTCTCAGCAACTTCAAGAAAAATTAACATAATGCAAAGAAAACCACTTTCAATTGCTTTTCTGTTAAGTACGCCCGGACAGCAATCTGGACTGGGTTGTCATGAGAACTCGCCCTGTTCTTGCTTCTCCAGCCCCCTGTTCCTGCTCTGTCCTCTTCAGTTCCTCTTCGAGGAGGAAGAATCCACCCGTAATCAGTCCACCAGGCACGGAACCACAGCGCCCTCCCGCAGGGGCACACCCAAGCTTTGTGCAGCTTGACTCATACACAACTTGGGGGCTTTTCTAAGGAAAAGAACACAATTATGAATATCAAGATGTGTCCAGGGACTTGGAAAGGGTCTGTGCGGGTGAAGGACAAGGGCTTAATCAGCTTCCCAGCAAATCTGCCACCGCCCTGGAGACAGATGAGGATGTTTGGTATCCAAATACATTTCCTTCCTTACTGTGGGAGGATTGTGAACTCATGGACGAGGACAGGACATGGAGGGATAAGGGTCCAAAAAAAGCGCATCTGTGCCTGATTCCATGTTCACTGAACCAAAATCAGGATCCTATACTGGAAACACACAGCATTCTTTTTTTTTTAAACTTCCTTTAAAAATTTTGAAACCACAAAAGTTGGTACAACACCTGTATATTCTGCACCTCATTGACCAATTGTTAATAGTTAATTCAATATTCTTTCTATAGATTCTGTGTACATATTCCTATATAACCACAATAGCTATCAAAACCAACACATTTAACATTGCTATAGTATCACCTAATATCAATCTATATTAAATATCCAATTATATATCCAATCTATATTAAAATTTCCCCAATTATTCCAAAGCCACCCTTTTTACTAGAGGAACTGTAACTTATCATTCATTCCAGGACACTTAAAAAGTTATGTATAAAACTTAAAGTAAAAATAGACATCTTAAGTGCATAGCTCTGAATATTTACATATAGCTATGTCTAAGAGACTGCTACCCCAAACAAGGGGGTCTCTTAATTATTCGGGGCCACAGGTATAATCAGGACTGATTGCTTCCTTGTGAAGCGATGCATATTACATCTTTTTGGCAAGAAGATTGTCAGTGATATACTGTGTCACATCAGAAGACACATTTCTGTTTGAACCATTCCTGGCAATGATAGGTTTGAATATTGGTTAAGGTGAACATAACCAAGTTTCAAGTTTTGTCTATAAGCCCCGTCTTCCCCAGTGTAGAAACTTACTGGAGGCCCTTTCAGGTAAATTAATTCCATTCAGTGAATTCATATTTGTAAAATGTCTCATCTCCTTCCTCCTCTGCCCTCTTAGGGCCGGGGCTCTTTGCAGAGAGAGCCACTTCCACTGTGGTTTCCTGTCAGGCAGTTCACAGGCTTTTTTTCCCCCCTGCAACTGGCCAGGCTGTGCCCCCTGTAAGCAGGAAGCATGGAGAGTGTGGAGCGGCCCACAGTTCAACTGTCAAGGGGCACCATGGAGTGGATTGTAGTCACTTCTCTATCGTTAACTATCATTATAGCTGAACCCTTTTTCCGGATGGTGTAGCCTCACCGCGGGCTTTTCACTAATACTTGATTCCTATGAGCACACTCAGGGCGCAGCATGTGGTCCCCCAGGTGTGGGGTGGAAAACTGCCGGCAGGAAGGGAGAAGAGTGCAGACCCCCTCCTTGGTTTTTCAAGAACCCAAGCCTGTCCGGCATGAAACCGTAACGAGCCCAGCCCTAGTGGGGGAGCAGGGAGACTTTGCCCGTGGACCACACACCAGCCGACCACACAGGCCTCCTGTGATCCCACTGAGACCGTCTTCCCGGCCCGGCTACAATTCCGCTCCAGGAAGCAAGCACAGCCTCTGGGTCAGAAGCTGACACGATTGTATTAACTCCCTCAAGGAGAGCAGTAGGTCCTTCAAGGGCGGGTGCCCCCTCCTCAGGATGAGCAGCCACTTTAGGAGAATCGGTCCCATCAAAAGACATCTTTTTATCAGCACTTTCCAGAGGCGGTTCCCCCTTGTCTACCTTTTATCTTCGGGATGCTGATAGGATCCTGGCCTCTTCTGCTGTGGCAGGAATGTTTTTTTGAGGAGAGCGAGCATGTTCACAGGGTCGCTTCTGTCCATCTCATTTCCGGCCTTTGGTTCTCAGTGGTAATCACGGCACCAAGCCTGCAAAACGTCTTGGTAAATCAGGTTGACGGTGGTGGTGGCGAGGGGAAGGTTAGAAGATAATGGAGGTGTGGGCGTCTTCTTCTGAGGTCTTAGGCTGTCACAACACTGTGGCATCTTTTGTGGACAGGAAGCTTTGTCATTTTTCACAGATCATTTCTCTGGGTCCCCCTTGCCGAGTTGGCCTGTGTATTTGCTTCACCAGAGGCCCCTGTTCCTCTGCGGCTTCTGCTGACATCGATTTGAATTTGCAGCTTGCGTGTTCTTCCTGTGACTCTGTGAGAGTTCCACTCCTGCTCGTTTGCTCTCTCCGTTTTACCAACCTTGACTTCCTTTCTGAGCATGAAGATTCTCCTTGCTTCTGAAATGGCCCCTGGCCCAAGATCCACGCGGCTTTCTCAAAGGCCTCTGTGCTCGAAACCGTGTTAGCAAAGGTGTAAGTGAGCAGGATTTGAGAGGAGAGGGCACGGGGGGCGAGTGTGTCTGTGTAGGGGTGGGGATGATTCGGACGCCCACCCGTCAGCCTCTAGATGCTCCACTGAGCAGGGAGGACGAGCGGGGCCCACCGAGACGTGGCCACTCGGCAGATGGCTGTGAGGGGAGGGGCAGAACAAAGGGGGGAGGGCCTCAGCACGATCCCTGCAAGGAGGCAGCCAGTGAAGGGAAAGGGCTCCCAAGCGGGGAGCCAAGGGAGGGCCGCCAGCTGGTCCCCGCCATGCCTCAGGCTCCCCTGCAGATCCAGGGCGCGGGGCTGGGTGATTGGCCTGCCTGGGGTGGGGATGTGTTTATTTCCAGACCGCGAAGCTGGCCCTACACTTCCCTTTTCTGGGCGGGTGGGTCTAGAAGAGAAAACCCTCCTCATTCCGGCAGCTTCCGGTTTTGAATTTGTGAATGACAGGAGAGTCAGCGTTCTTCATGCAAAGGATCCCCCTGGGCAGGGACCATGCCTAGTTAACACCCTGAATCACAGCCAGCTCCATCTCTGGTTTTTAGGGCTACGGAACGAATAAGAACCCAGGTCAACTCTGAACACCCTTTCACCCTGCGGCAGGGTCAGTGGCCAGCTGTCTTCAGGGCGTCCTCAGGAGGCAATCCGGATGCCCCAAATCCTGCAGAAATGACCAAGTTATCAGAGGGAGGCTGGGGACACCCCAGGCTGATTTCAGGGGTGCTGGGAAGGGCCCACTGCCCCAGATGGGCCCACCAGCCCCCTGGCTAATACTTGACATTTCTTTAATAAAAGAAGACACAAATGCTTTCATCCTAGAAGTAGAAATAGTGCTTAAAATGACTCCCGCCGTGATGAGTAATCAGAGAACGTTGGTGTTTGAAGGGTCGGCCACTTGGTGTCTCAAAGGACATTGTCCCGGTCCAGATATGCCCCTGAGAGAGGTGCTCTTTCCTCTTCTGAAATGGGGCGGGAAAGGAGGCATCCTTCTCACATTTTCTCAAGGATATACTCGTAAATGGCAGACGAGGATAAATATGTTCCCTTCAAAAGCTCTGGGGGCTTAGTCTGAAGTAATCTGCCTGCAGAGTTGTTTCTTTGAAATGATACCTTCTGTGTCTTTAAAATTCACTTGAATTTTGTATCCTTCTTCCCTCTTTGTCTGCTTAATGTAAAAATGTTTTCACAACAATCTTTGGCTCAAGTTGACACCTGTGTGTAGCCTCCAGCTGAACTCCCAGGAGAAGGCAGGATGTGGGCTGAATGGCACAGGCCCGGATGCTCTCCATGATCTGGGAGAATCCTCTCTGCTCTGTTCTCACCCCTGGGGAAGCAGGCGGCACCCTGTGGTGTGAGTGCAGACCCGGCCGGGGTGCCCAACTCAAGCCTCCCTTCAAAGCAAGAGGCCTTCACCCTCATCTCACTGGAAAAGGGGACCCACGTTCCCCCAGAGAGAGAAATGATGGTATAGTGTCTGTGATAGTATTTTTGAAGGGAGAAAGGAGGCCACCGGCCCTGCTGCCCTCATGACTTTTCCTAAGCTTGGATTTGGTTACTAAGTGTTGCAGAATTGTTCTATATCTTTACCTGTAGACATCCTGACTCAAAAGCTGGGCCACTTCTGAGGCCTTCTCATTATAGGGCTCTTTGTGTGGTTCTAAGAGAACAGATACCAGCCATTCCCCTCCCCAACCCAGGTGGCCATCACTGGATGCAGGTGACTGTCACACCATTAACGTTTTTTTTTTTTTTTGGAACTTAGACCCTTCCAGAAGCCTACTTTCTGAGCCTTTAAATATATCGACAGTTGTTAGGGGCCTGCCTTAGGGACTTATACCTATTTGTTTACCCATTTGACAAATAATCTGTATTAAAAATATTTTTTACATTAATGAACATCAAAAAATCAGCATCTTACCTTTTCCTTGGGGTGGCTATCATGATTTCTACTTTAAGTCCTTGAAAATGACATCTATGTGATCAACACTTAACTAGGTGACCTCTTCTCTGACTGTCTACAAGTTTGTCAGATCAGATCCTATGTCAGTTTAATGGTTGTGACTGGGAGGGGTGCTACTGGCCTCTAGTGAGAAGCGGCCAGAGATGTTGCTAAACATCCTATAATGCACAGGACAGCCCCACAATGAGGAATTATCTGGCCCCAAAGTTCAATAATGCCGAGACTGAGAAACTTTGTCCTATATAAACATTCATTCATTTTTGCCAAACGCTGGACATTTACCATGCGCCAGGCTTTGTTCCATGCTAGGTGATGGGCGCTTAAAGAATACAAAGAAAATGCAATAGGTTCTTGCCCCTCATAGCCAGTAGGAGTACAAGGCATGTAGGACAAAACCCAGTGTGGTGGCATGAAGTGCAAGGAGTTATGGGGACATGGAGGAGGTAGGGGGTCTGGAAAAGCTCCCAAGAGGAGGAGGGTGTTGAAGAATGAGTAGGAGTTTGCCAGATGGAGAGCAAGGGTGGAGAACTGCCAGGAAAGGGAACAGCGTGTTCAAAGAAAGAAATGAAGAGCTGTGAAAGAAGGTTTTCAAGGAGATGGAAAATGCTCAGTAAATCTAGAACACTGGCAGGGTAGAAAAAAGGGGGGCAGAGAAAGAGGTCAGAGGCAGGTTGGGGGCCAGAATGCAAAGAACTTTCAACGCTCAGCTAATGAGCATTGGGACGAGAGGAAGACAGGGGCTAACCAGAAGCTTTCAGCAGGGGAGCCTTGAGCAACGGAGCAGACACGTTGCTGTTGTTGTTTTTAATAGAGTTTAATCTTTGGAATAGTTTTAGGTTCACAGCAAAATTGAATGGAGGGGACAGATTTCCCATATCCGCTCAGGCTCCACACATACACAGCCTCCCCCATTATCAACATCCCCCAGCAGACGGGAACATCTGTTATAACTGAATCCACATTGACACATCATCGTCACCCAAAGTCCACAGTGTACGTGAGGGTTGTACATTCTGTGGGTTTGGACAAATGTCTAATGATACTATAACGTATGATAACTATAATGTATCATACAGAGTAGTTTCATTGCCCTAAAAATCCTCTGTGCGGATGTGGCTCTTAGAGCTATCTGCCCATCAGCAATGGATGTCCAAGGACAAGGCCCAGAGGCTGGACGTGGTGAGACCAGTCTGAAAGTTGTTTCTGTTGCCCAAGAAAGAGGCAGTGACAGTGGAACTAAGCCACGGCCATGGGGAGTTTGAGAGGAAAGAATGGGCTTGTGTGACATTCGGGAGGCAGGTGTGTTTAACCAGACTTCATGGAAGGAGTAAAAAGGGAGAGAAGGTTGACTATGAACTTGGGAGACTGGGTAGACAATGCCGCCACTTGAAGACAGTAAAGGCAGGGAGAAGACTCATGTAGGTGTAAGGCGAGGTGAATAATTTGCGTAGGCCGAGTCTGAGGTTTGTGGTCTCTGTGGCCCATCAGACTGCAGCAATTCGGTCATCTAAGCCTGGAGCGGAAAGAGAAGGGAAGCAGTGCGCTGGTTTGCTGGGCATCTGCATACAGATGATCACTGCACCTGTGCAAGTGGTGGGCTTACCTGGGTAGAGTGCATAGAACAAGGAGAGGGAAGGACCAAGGATGGAAGCTCGAGAAACACGAACATGCAGGGGTCGGAGTCAGTGCTGAGCAGGGGCCGGCAAATGCTCAGGGGCAACATCAGTGGAACAAGAGTCAGGAGGGGGCACTGTCCCCAGAGTCCAGGCAAGAGGGTGATTCTGGAGGGAAAAAGGGGTCAACACTGTCAGAAGCTTATTAGTTATCTATTAATGACCTACCCTGTATTGGACAGGGAACTCTAGTCAATACTCTATTATGGCCTATATGGGAAAAGGATCTAAAGAGAGTGGATATATGTATATGTATAACTGATTCACTTTGCTGTACAACAGAAACTAATACAACGTTGTAAGCCAACTATACACCGATAAAAATTAAACAAACACTATCAGATGCTGCAGAAGTATCCTGGGGAATAATTAGAGGCCATCAGAATGGATGACCACAGCAGGCGGGGACTTTGTAAGATGAAGGGTAATGGGTCAAAGAGGGAATTGGAATTGAGGCCATGGGTACAAATGGAGGCGCCCCTTTCAAGAAGTGAAGGAAACAAGGAAAATCAGAATGAAATCTAAGGGCAAAGTCCCCCCAAAGGAAGGGCGGTGCTGGTTGTTTTTAAGATGGGGGGAGACAAGAACATGTTTGTGACCTTGAGGCAGAGGGAAGAAACAAAGGAATTCATCAACAGAAGACAAAACTTGAGACCAGGGGTGGGCAAACCCTTTCTGCAAAGGACCAGATAGTAACTATTTTAGGCTGTGTAGGTCCATAGGCAAAATCAACGCTATTATGTAGATGCTTATGTAACAATAAAGAAAACCAATATCTACAAATCTTTATTGATGAATTATACAGGTTTACTAATAGAAGAATGGAATTCTTTCTTTTTAAGTAGCATTTTGCTAACTTTTTAAAGTAACTTTGCTTACATTTGGGGTTCAGAGTTAGTGTTCCCTAAAAGCCAATCAATTGCAAATGCTCATCTGTAAAAACCATTCTTGTGGGCTGTATGAAAACAGGCATCCGACTGGATCTGTTCCCTAGGTAACAGGGTGCTGACCCTGCTGTACACGTATTTTCCTGAGGTGAGTAGTGGGTGAGGTGGATTCATGTATATCCTTTCACGAGCTCTCATGCAATTTATTCCTCACCTGGTGACAAAAGGGAATGGGCAGTTGTGACACCAGGTCTGTTCGGTGCTGGACTAACTGCATCTGGGAAGGGGGAGGGGGAGGCAGAGCCTCACTGGGTGGGACTCAGAAGCATCGGGGAGGCTTCAGGCCAGGCCAGGTAGGGTGCAGAGAGGACCAGGAGGTGGGACTCGGACTGGCTTGTGTGGGTGTGGATGGAGGGAGACTGAGCTGTGGGTACCAAACACAGGGATGGGGTTGTTGGATGGCCTCTCCCTCTTGCCTCCCACTCTGCCAGCTTATTCCTCCTTAGTCTTCACAACTCAGGCCACACACACCTGACTACTGACTGTCTTTATTAGCTGGGAGTTGGGGGTTAGGTGTCCCTCCTCTGGGCACCTCACCAACGACTGCCCTTGGAAAGTGGGGACTGTGTCTCTCGTCTCCCCTCCCCTGAATCTTTGAGATCCTGGCACAAGCTATTCAGCAGATTTTTGTTGAAGGGAAAGAATGCGAAGGTAGAGTTGCCAATCAACTCTACAGATGTTGGGGTGGAGGCAAATGACTAGTTCAGTTTTTGCCATGTTAAATTTTTTTTTTTTAATTTATTTTTTGGCTGCGTTGGGCCTTCGTTGCTGCGCGCGGGCTTTCTCTAGTTGCGGCGAGCGGGGGCTACTCTTCGTTGTGGTGCGCGGGCTTCTCATTGTGGTGGCTTCTATTGTTGCGGAGCACGGGCTGTAGTTGCGTGGGCTTCAGTAGTTGCAGCACGTGGGCTCAGTAGTTGTGGCATGTGGGCTCAGTAGTTGCGGCATGTGGGCTCAGTAGTTGTGGCTTGCAGGCTTAGTTGCTCCGCGGCATGTGGGATCTTCCCGGACCAGGTCTTGAACCCATGTCCCCTGCATTGGCAGGCGAATCCTTAACCACTGCGCCACCAGGGCAGTCCTGCCATGTCAAATTTGAGACGCCTTTTAGACATCAAGTGTAGATGGAGAGTAGGCAGCTGGAGATGTGAGTTGGGAGTTCAGTGGAGAGGTCTGGGCTGGAGATATAAATGTGGAAACTGCCGACATATGAACTGTATTTAAAACAAGGAGGGTCACTAGGGAACGTGTGCACAGTGAGAAGAGCTATCCCAGGGCGTGCCAGGGTGTAAAAGTTGGGGAGAAATGAGGAACCAGGAAAGGAGACAGGAAGTAGCCAGTGAAGCAGAAAGAAAACCAAGAGGAAGTGAGTTTCTGGAAGCCATGGGAAAGTGTCTTAAAAAGAAGTGAGCGATCCAGTGTCCAGTGCCATTGAGGGCGAGTAAGATGAGGGCTGAGAAGGGACAATTAGACTCAGCGACATGGTGCCTGTGGTGCCCTTGACCGAGGCTTCTTTAAGCAGGAAAGTCACTTTGAGTGAATTCAAGACTGAATGGGAGGGAAGGGATTGGAGACGGTGAGTCTACAACTGATTTGGGTTTTGATGTAAACAGTGAGTCAGTAGTGGGGGTGGGCTGTGAGGTCCACAGGCTGAGTAGAGTTATTACTCTCTGTTGCCGTTGGGAATGAGTCTGTAGGGGGAAACCCTGGTGGGAGGGAGAGTGGGGAACCATCCCTGGAACAATATCCTCGAGCATCGGGGAGGGGTTGGGATCCAGGGCACCAGTGGAGAGATGGTTCAGGTAGCAGCAAGGAGGGCTCCTCCATAGTAGATGGTGGGCAGGCAGAGGACATGGGCACTGACCTTGGGAGGCAGGAACACGTGGTGGGTGTAGCTGTGAGAATTTCTCATTGTTTCAGTTTCACAGTCAAACAGGAAGCAAGGTCCTCGGCTGAGAGTGAGGCTGGGGAGGAGGCGTGGGCGGTCTGAGGAGAGAAGAGCGGGTTTGGGTTAATCATCTAGGATGGTGTGACGGTGAATGGGTCAGTGCAGGATCTGATCACCTCTCCACTTCCAGGTGCCATCGTTCTCACGTGGCCTCCTCCCTGTGTCCCGCGTCTGCCCTTGCACGCTCCGTACCACGCAGGGTGGCAGAGTGATCCCTGTCACACACAAGTTTGATCATGTCACTCCTGTATCCAAAACCCTCCAGTGGCTTCTCTTCCTGCTCAGTACAAAGGGCAAAGTTTCTCAAGTGGCCCAGACTCCCCAAGGTCCAGCTCCCCATTTCCTCCCATCCTCACACAAACCACCACGGTCCCCTTGCTCGACGCTCTCCAGCCACATCGGCCCCTCGCTGCTGTTTGAACACGCCCCAGATGCTCCTGCCCAGGGCCTCTGCCCTTTGCTCTTCCTTCTACTTGGAATGTTCCTTCCATAGACATCCTCATGGCTCTCTCCATGCCCACCTCCTACAAGTCTCTGCTCAAATGTTCTTTACGATCAAGACCTTCTCTGACCTCCCTAAATAAAATCGTAACCCCTCCTCCACCCCCTGTGCTACCTCTCTCCTCTCCACTGCTTTATTTTTTTTCATATAGCACCGAGCACTAGACGCTTGTTTATTGCCTGTCTCCTTCATTTAAATGTAAGATCCTTGAGAGCAGAGTCTCTTTTCTTTACTGCTGTTTTCTGGAACAGTGTCTGGAAGAGTGTCTGACACATAGAAGCCACTGAATGCATATTTGTTGACTGAAAGGAAGGGTGGATGGAAGGGTGGATAGATGCTGGATGGATGGATATATTAGTCACCTGACCAATGGGTCATTGAGGTATGCCTGTAATGAAGACATTCATTGCTACATGAGCAATTAAACTCCATCCCAAGGAGGAGTTTCTCACCAACTCTAGGAACAAATAAAAGGAACACTTCCTTTTATCCACTAAACAGTCACTGGGGGAATTTGTAGTCTACAGCTGATGGAACCCAAGGATTTATCCTGCAGCTCCCTACTCCTCCAGGTCAGGATAGAATATCCCCGCCATCTTTATTGCCATCTGAGAACACGATGCGTGCCCATGTTCTCTTCCCTTCCAGGATCATTCCTATTTTTCTTATCCATCGACCTGAGAACAATATCCCATACGCAACAGTGGAGGAAGAGCTGATTGGAGAATTTGTGAAGTATTCCATCAGGGATGGGAAGGAGATAAACTTCTTGAGAAGAGAATCGGAGGCTGGTCAGAAATGTTGCACCTTCCAGCACTGGGTCTATCAGAAAACAAGTGGCTGCCTCCTGGTCACAGACATGCAGGGTGAGGAGAGCGGCTTGGCCTGGGCTCCAGGGATGCTGTGGGCCTGGGATGTTCCTGGGGGGGTTGGGGGGGGCGGGCGGAGGGAGAGGTCTGCTGGGTACAGACTGTAAGCACCTTCACCAGCAGAAAGCGTTACTAATGTCTCATCAGAAACAAAGCAACAAAGGAGCCCGAGAAGACCAACTCGATGGAGTAACAAAGTACATTTTAATAATTCATTCCAGTAACACCTTCCCATTGCAACAGGTAACCAAAAACTGGCGCTCTATATCCTCAATAGGTACAAATTCAGACATACACATGAAAATCCAGATGTACCAAAAGATAAATTAAAATGTAAGAATTCATTCTTAACAGGTGAAAGGATCTTGCACAGTTGCTTTAGATTTCAAGCTCCGCTGGTGAATTTACAGCATGTTTTCAGTTTATACCCACATTTTGGGGAATACATTTGTTGTATGAAGTAGGGATGTCATAATTAGGTTTCCCACAGAGACAGCCCTGAGGCAAGTTGCAGTTTGGGGCTTCCCCAAGACCACCCTCAAGTTCATTAATTTCCTGGGAGGACCCAGGGAACTCAGGAAAGCCATTATGTTCGTGGTTAAGGTTTATTATAGTGAAAAGATACAGACTCAAATCAACCAAGGGAAGAGACACACGGGAAAGAGTCCAGGAGAGACCAGGTGGGAATTTCCAGTTGTCCCCTCCTGGTGAAACCATGGGGACAGTGCTTCTCCCCTCAATGATGTGGGAGCACTGCCAACCAGGAGAGCTCCCCTGAGCCTTGGTATTCAGAGATTTTATTCGGGAGCCATCACTGCCTGCTCGTGAGACTGACCTCTGCCTCTAGCCTCTTTGGACACTCTTATCAGAGCTTAGCAGTTACCTCCAAAAAGTTGGGCAAAAACGAATCCTTTATTTAGGCAAGGTTAATCCTTTATTGCACGCAAATGTTCAAGTGCAAATATTTGGGAGGGGATCCCAGGAAACATTGGTAGGAGACTGAGGGAGTGTGGCAGGGAAGGGAAAGAAAGTCGATAGGGTACCTTATACCCGGTTACCACTGTGTATTACTGAAGCTCATGCCTGCTGGGGAAACTGGGGGAGGCTGGGCAGAACACACTTCTCAGAATTAGCACACCCAAGGAGTGAGGGAGCAGGGGTATTTATACTCCAACTCCCTTTAGTTACCAGGAGAAGGCTGCTCCAGATGGGGGTGTTAACTCCCCTGCGTTTGCCACCTGCACATGGGCAAGCCACGCTGAGCAAAGCAGGTGCCTGTGATCAGAGCGTGTTCTCAGGCCAAGAGATGCTGGTGGTGGTACCTTGACGTAGAGCTGCGTGCATGGAAGGAGTGAGGATGAGGGTGATGGGCAGGGTCCCAACAGCTTCTGCCACAGGGGCTTTCCTATTCCTTTTCCTTTCCAAATAATAATGCTTTAAGAAAAAAATCTGAACTATAACTGAGTACCTACTTATGTCAGACATTGTCAGATATAAGAATCCCAAGCTCTATACAGCATGGTGGTGAAGAGCAAGAATGCCTGTGGGTTCTATTTCCTGCACCTCCACTTTCTAGATGTTAGCCTTGGGCAAACCACTTACCTCTCTGTGCCTCAGTAATTTCCACGTGGGGTGGTTGGGAGGATGAAATGAGATAGCAAGACATTTAGCGCAGCATGGACACATAGTAAGAGTTCCCTATTTTTAAAAACTTTTGAAATAACCATAGGCATGAGAGATTGCAAAAACATACAGAGGGGTCCCCATGTACCCTTCACCCAGCTTTGCCTAATGATAACACCTTACGTACCTACAGTACACTATCAAAACCAGGAGACTCACATCGGCACGATGTAATTAACAAGACTACAGACCTTGTGTATTTCACCAGTTTTTGTCTGCACTCATTTTCCCCTATTTTTTGTTTAATCTTCGTAATAACCCTGCCAAAGAGAGTGTTATGATCCCCATTTTACAGATGAGAAAACAGAGGCTGGGAGCTAATGATCTAATCCCCGGCTCACTCAGCTAAGAAGAAGAGGGGTCCAAGACTCCAACACTGCTTCTGACTCTGAACCCCAAACTCTTTCCACTAAAACTCAAATTTACAAATTTGCAAGATTTCCAAGTATCCCTTAATGTCAAAGACTCCTGTGAGGGACTCCTCTGAGGTCAGCTGGGAAGTGCAATGTTACAGACTTGCAGGGGAGGCTGATCTGCAAGTTGAAGCCAGCCATATCCACTCACTTTTGAAGAGACTTTGCTGCCACGCACAGACAATACGGTCTTAAACAGACAGCTATTTTAATTAGACTGTCTGTGCAACTGTTGAGACTTCCCCATCTTTCCTCCTTCAGAGTTAATTTTGCATTAAGTACAGTTCATCTACCGAAAAGCAACACCCCGGAGCTTCATGCACGGTTAATTTTGCTTCCAGGCACTAGTAAACAGCTGTAGTGGAACGTTATATCTCCCCGTAAATGACATGTGTGGTTGAAAGTGTTGGCATGGTGTTTCATAAGGGTGTTTATTTACTCTCTGCTGCTGCTGGGAAGAATCTTACTATTGTCATCATCACTGTGGCACAAGATAACACATCCATTCTCTAGACGATCCCCACATTTTATAATTTTACTAAGACACTGGAATTAGGATTTAAAAATCCCAAACAAACCCAAGCTCAAGTCTCACTTTCTCAGACTCTTAAGTTATTCTCTCCCTGGTTGCCTTGGCTTGTTGATGGGATTGTGGCGAGTCCTGCAGGTCAGTGGGGTGAAAGGTGAGCCTGTGATTTGGCCCTAAGATCTGCACACACCAGAGACCACTGGGCTTCCTAAGAAGCTGTCACCCAAATAACCCAAGAACTCAAGTTATGGAGAACAAACTGTAATACTGCCTTCTTCCTGCCTTCCATCAGAAACAACCTGTAGATGACTATTATCCCCAACTTGGTTTAATAGCTGCACACTATAATCTAAATTATTATCCTATAGAGACCCTTAGTAACCTTTGTTGAATTGCTGGCAAACTATAAAACCAAGAGAGAAGTTTCCTTTTGAAAATCAAATTCTAGTTTTCCAAACATCAGTGACAGCTGGTAATTGTGAGAATTGAGGAAAAGCAATTCCCAAGCTCAAGGACCTTTTGCCAAATGACTCTTTAAAATTGGACTTCTATGCGGCTTAGAGCTGTACTTTTTAAGTACAACTTTTCCACGAAACAAGATGTCCAAAGAGGGCTTTTGCAGTTTGGAGTCGGTTTTTTTTTTTTTTTTAAAGCCCAGTTCCTATCATAAAAACTATGTGAAGCATTTCTACATGTATTTTAGTTGTTAGCAGCTTTGAAAGAATGAGATGAATTAGTTGCCAACTGTGAAAGAGGCTTTTAAAATGCTTACTGGCTCCCCCAAAGTGCTGTGTCTAATTTAGCTCCCAGGTGCCCTGCAGAAAAGCAGGGCTCTTTGCTTCTGTCTGAACAGCAGCATGACATGTATTTTTGCCTCACTCCAGACAGACATTGCTGAATCAGAAAATTAACCCTTTAGCTGTCCTTTTCTTTTATTTAATTTAATTTTATTTATTTTTGGCTGCATTGGATCTTCGTTGCTGCACGCGGGCTTTCTCTAGTTTCGGGGAGCGGGGCTACTCTTTGAGGAGCACGGGCTTCTCATTGCAGTGGCTTCTCTAGTTGCGGAGCACAGGCTCTAGACGCGCAGGCTCAGTAGTTGTGGCTCGCAGCCTCAGTAGTTGTGGCGCAGGGGCTTAGTTGCTCCGCGGCACGTGGGATCTTCCCAGAGCAGGGCTCGAACCCGTGTCCCCTGCATTGGCAGGTGGATTCTTAACCACTGTGCCACCAGGGAAGTCCCTAGCTGTCCTTTTCTGAGCCTCAGAAAACAGTGCTCATATGAGGGAGACCCATGGAACTAGGTTGCCATCAGGCCTGACCCCCAGGGTTGGCTTTTGCCAGGGATGCTGGTTCCTTCGTCCACAGCCCAGACTGGCTTCTGGGCCGCCAGGCCCTTCAGTGAGCAAGTCGCCGGCTGGCCTTGGGGAATATAGTGACCACAGCCTGGCCCGGGTGGGACAAGAGTCGGGGGCCAGAGAAGAGGAGGCAAGGCTCAGGTGGCATAGCACCATGGACCCCATGCCCTGCCGTAAAAGGCCGGTCACTAGATGGCACGGGTGAGATTAAGGCAGTGGTCCACGGAGTCGGAGCCAGTGCCTACAGCCACGACCCTAGAGAGGCAGGAGCAGAAATGGTAGCTGGTCTGGCAAGGAGATTCTGGAAAGGCCAGAGGCTGTCCGCGCTCTGAGCATCAGAGAGGATTGCCTTCCTCCAGACCTGGGTGAGAGAGGATGGCGGTTTTCAACTGCAGAAGGTGACAGCGACCTTGCCCTTCCCCACCTTGCAAGACAGTAGGACTTTCATTCTCTTTGAATCCCTGGTTCCTTAGCCACTCTCCCATCTGCTCCTGCTGGGAGGGGAGAAGCAAAAAGACTCCTGAGTGCTTGGGATTCTACCAGGGATGCCTATGGCTTTTTTAGGGACCAGCGTGGGAAGCTCAGGCAGCTGTTTTGTTGATTGGGTATCCCGCCCCCCATCCCGCAACTTCCAATGGCTTAATGGAGAGAGGTTGGGATAAGCATCAAAAGGTTAGACCGCGCGTGACATCTCCAGGCCAATGGTTAAAAGTCTACACATAACTCAGTAGTGCTTCCCTGGGTCTAAAGCCGACCCAGAAAACCTTCAATCCTGAATCGGGATGCCATCTTTCTGGAGATGGGAAACTGTGTGTCTGGAGTCTGACCTTGGACTGAACACAGGCCACCTTGAACTCTCTCACTGTTGAACTTAGCCAGCCCAGCCCTCACCCACCCCACCTTCTGTTGTATAAGGGCTTCCGCTTTTGATGAAGAACACGGAACAGGCCTAAGCCCAAATCAGAGCGTTTCTGGGGAGAGAACTCCTGGGACAAGTGACAGGCCTCCCTCCTCCAGCAGAGGCAGTGGACCAGGCAGGCAGAGGACAGCATTTTCGTTTCCGGAGCTGTAAAGGGCATGTGTTGTGAGGCAGCAGGCCCCACCCCTTGCTCCCCTGACCGGCTGCCTCAGAAGCCTGCCTTGCCCATTATGGTTCCGTAAAGCTGGATGCACGTCTGAAAGGCTGTCAGCTTCTGCTGATGGAAACAAGGAAGAAAGTATGTGTTTATGCAGGAAAGGAAATGATGATGGGGCTGACGCTACCCCTCCCTGTGAATAGATGGTCCCTCTTTTCTGAGGAGCCCCGTGTAACACCAATCCCGTCTTTGCTCTCTCTTCCCATAGGTGTAGGAATGAAGTTGACTGACGTTGGCATAGCAACATTGGCTAAAGGGTGAGTAGAAGAAAAAAGTCAGGTGCATATCACTCATCTCTGGGTTTCCAAACACCTACGGGACAGATGCTGTTAGGCTGATGTGGGCAGAGGAGGTTACTTGTCCCAACTGCGAAAGACAGATGTTCTTGGGATGAATTCAGTTCACTTCCCTCACTTACCTAAAATATTTATGGACTTTGTTCTCCCAGCGAAACACATTTGTTTCCTAACTTTGAAACAAATAAGAACTCTGAACACATTTCAAGATTGATTACTAACAGCAGGGCCATGGTTGGGGGGAAAAATGCCAGCATTATTGGGATTCCTTTTAACTAGGAATATTCCGTTTTTCTACATTTAATATCTTCACTATTAGAAGCTTCTTTAAAAATTCTATTTTTGCAATTGAGTGAACTCAGTTTGCATATTTCTAATGTATTTTCCCCATACTTTTCACTAAAAAGTATTTTAGGCGGCTCCCAGACTCCCATGTTGATGATTGATTACAGGGGCAAATGGCTATGGAAGGGCTGTGATTAGTGACTATGGTTGTTGTCAGTGGTATTGATTTCCTAATTTAGCATAGGGAGTTGCTTTGCTCACTGTGGGGTGTGCCCGGACAGCACTAAAATAACATTTTACTGGGGTATCTCTTGAACAAACTTGCTCTTCTCTCTGCTTTGCTTGACCACTAATGAGGAGAGAGCAGGCTATTTGAGGTTCTTCGTGAAAATAAAGCTCCAGGTTGGAGCTACCATGCTTTCTCCCACTGCTGCTCTTACCATGTACTAGGACCGTTTGTAAGGAGGAAGAAATGGGGCGGGGGGGGGCAAGCAAGTGACTTTTAGAAGGGGTGGCGTGTGTTTTAAAATGGAGGTTTTAGTATGGAGTTTTCTCATACTAAAAATAGAACTACCATATGTCCCAGAAATTCCACTGCTGGGTATATATCCAAAAAAATTAAAACCGCTAATTCAAAAAGATACATGCACCCCAATGTTCATAGCAGCATTATTTACAGTTGCCAAGATATGGAAGCAACCTAAGTGTCCATCAACAAATGAATGGATAAAGAAGATGTGGTATATATATATATACAATGGAATACTACTCAGCCATAAAAAAAAGATTGAAATTTTGCCATTTGCAGCAACATGGATGGACTTGGCATTATGCTAAGTGAAATAAGTCAGAGAAAGACATTGTGTATCACTTATATGTGGAATCCAAAAAATACAACAAACTAGTGAATATAACAAAAAAGAAGCAGACTCACAGATATAGAGAACAAACTAGTGGTTACCAGTGGGGGGAGAGAAGGGGGGAGGGGCAAGATGGGGTAGGAGATTAAGAGGTACAATCTATTAGGTATAAAATAAGCTACAAGGATATATTGTATAACATGGTGAATATAGCCAATATTTTATAATAACTATAAATGGAGTATAATCTTTAAAAAGTGTGAATCACTATATTGTACACCTGTAACATATAATATTGTACATCAACTATACTTCAATTAAAGTAGGCTTTCTTATGGTTCAGATATGATGAAGCCGACAGATCAGGAGACAATTGCCACTGAAAAGAGTTGGTTATTCACAGTTCCCAAGAGGAAGGGGCTTGCCAGGCCATGGGGGGCCACATGGGGAAGCACCAGGGTCAGTCAGGAGGCAGAAGGAGTGAGGGGAAAACATGGATGAGAGCTTTTACTGTGGTTTTTGAGGGAAGGAATAGGTGGGGCTGGGTAAGCAAGCTTGGAATTGACTAGTTTGAAAAGTTCCAGCAGGCTCTGGGGTGTCCGGCTGTCTGGGGTCATCTGGTACCTGCCCTAGGGTGATTAGGGCAGATGGATAGTGGCCCAGAGTGTGAGACCCCAATAGAGGAGGTGGTGGGAGTGGGCTGCAGATTGGTTAGTTGGCATATGAAAGGCATTCTAGAAGGCCAGTCATTTACTATCTCTAGGAATTGGCTAACCCTGGGAAGGGGAGTCTCTTCAGGGCCAGCAAAGCCCCAGATGTCCAAGTGTCAGAAACACGGACAATAAAATAGCATGATTAATATAGGTCACTCTCCTACAGCTGGGAACAACTTATTTACTTGAGCTTTCCGGTTATTTCCGACCATCGGCATCAGCAGTGCTTTAACAAGTACACTAATTTTCAATGAGTGTATGGAGGATGGAGAAAAGTAGAGGGATTTGAAAAAAGTGGAAAGGAGACCACTCTCTTTTAACCTCCAGATCAATAAGTCTGATTCATGAAGTTCTCACCCACTACGCAAAAGCTTCTAATTTGGTTTTAGAACTAAGATGCAGTTGGCATATTTTCCTTCTCAAAATCTGCTCAGTTCCAACACAAAATTGTATTTTCCTATCTCCACACTCCATCCCCCTTGCTGACCGGAGCCCTGTCATATGGGTCAGGGAATCGGGTCATGGCCTTGGGCTTGTGAAGAGAGCACATCAGGAGGGGAGTATGATGCAGTGGGGAGAACAGGGCTTTTAGAAAAAGACTTGGGTTCAGTTCTGGGTCCTGCCACTTACTTCTGATTCTTCTAGTGGTAGCCTTTCTTCTTGGTGTCATAGGAATTTGGCCCATGTGATGAAAAGGGTGACAGTACAGCCTGATTTGCCCAGGACAGTACTATTTCATGCCTGCCATCCTAGCATCCTGTCTAGTTACTCATTTGTCCTGGATAAGTTTCTCCATTGAGAAAATATATGGTACCCCTATTTATGAAGGGCTTTTCCTGGACCCCAGAAGAAATTCCCAAGTTAAAGCTTTCCTTTACAGGCTCCATATTTGCAGAACATTAAAAATTCAGGCCTCATCCAGACCTGGTTTGAATGCTGGGCTCTTATCTTACCAGCTCTGTGGACATGAGACCTGACATTCTCAAAGCCACTGATCTACAGAATGGGGACATGGGGTTGGCTTGAGGATTCCCCAGTTCATCTGCATGCAGTCCCTGAAGCTCAGTACATGCTTCATAAATACCTTCCCCCCAACCCATGCCCCAGCCTGACCCCAGGGTAGGCAAATTCCATACCATTATTTGGAACAACTGTCTACCAAAACAAAGCAGAAACCTGCCCAAGAAGTTTCAAAAACTAAGACAAGCATAAGAGTGATGATTTAAGATATCTTTTAAAAGCATCTTAACAGCTTCCAGGAACCCAGACCATATTTTTTTTTCTCCTAATTTAAAAAAGAAATCCAATCCCTTTGGTTTTGTTCTCAGCTTTAATGTGACTTATCTGGCCTGGGACAGCTGCCCAGCACCCATTAGAGCTGGTAGCTGGAGCCCAGTGCCAAACGTTGTCTATTAAGTGTTACTTACTGCCTCCCTCCCAAGGAGGGGGTGGGAGAGAAGGAAATTCTGAAGTGTCTGAGAAAGATTAGATATTAGGAGTATTAGATCATCTTGTCCATTGTGTTTTAAAAAAACTTTTATTTGAAGTTTTCTTTTGAAGTCACATTTTTTTTTTTTCTCCAAAGAAATGTTTCTTAGAAGCACAGTTTTTGAAAAACTGATAAAAGGGGAAGCTTCTCTGACCAGAGGACAAGGGGCGGGGTCTGGGAGATGTCTTCGGAGGCCCCTGGGGGCTGGGTCCATCCCGCCTTCTTACTTGCCAAGTGAGGGGCAGGAGGTGTAGGGAAAGGGGGCAGCCTGCTTACAGGCACAGCCCTATATGGAGTAAGGGGCCCCGAGGGACAGGAGGCGAGGTTCTACTGAAGAAACTCTAGTGAAAGTCAAAGCTGCAGAATGGAGCCCAGGCAATGGGAGAGACTTGCAAAGGGTTCAAGTGCAAAGGCGGCTTACAGACAGGCAAAGAAGTCTAGGTGGGAAGCAATCTCGAGCAGGGGAAGGAAAGACTGGGGAGCCTGGCAGATGCCAGAGGGTTTCCAGAGAGCAGGAGAGGAGATTGGTGGTTGAGCACTGAGCACATTCTCTTAATTGTTAGCAAGCAGCCTGCGCAGGCGTCCGTCATCCGTGCTGGAGAGGGAGAGTGGCCCGCTCTCCGGAAGCCTAGGGAATGGGTGCCCCCGTCCTAAGACGCAGTGCTCCATGTAGGCAGCATTACACGTGTTCTTTTAATCACATTATAAAGAACACCAGGTATGGACAGAGGAAACAGTGAGGAGGCAAATATGACTTACTTTAATAATTATTCACAATGATGATAATACATTTAAACCAGGAAGAAGAAAATCTCCCCAGTTTAGGGTCCACCCTTTTTTGGCTGGCACTGGTCAGGATCTTCTGCAGGAAGAGGAGCCACTTATTTTCATCTAAAGAAAATATTCCCTGTGACTCAACCTGAGCCCTATGTTTGACTGCGGGCGCCCCAGTAAATGGGACCTGGCTTGTTCTCTTGTTTAGTGAAGCCATGATACTATTTTAAGGGTAAACTATTTATAATCTTATAAAAGAAAATAGGGGACCGTCATGACTTATTCATTTTAATGCAACTTTACTTGGTGGTATGAGCCTTAAAACTGAAGCATGGCATATTGTCCTGTGAGCCAGTGATAAGAATGCTGTACCCCAATCACCTGTACCCCAATACCTACAATCCTTCGGCAGTGTTGAGTACCAAAACTTCACGTTACAAAGTGTGGCAAAGAGGATTGCTTCAACATCGAATAATCCATTTTCTAGGCAGACCCAAGATACTCACGGCACTGTCGAACATATTTCTGATTTGAAATCGCTCGAGCATTTAGAGTTCTCTGAAGGGAGAGAAGGGAAAAAAATGCCTAATTTCATACCCGAAGACTTGAAAATTTAACCTAATCAAACTAAAATCAGTGTATACCAACACTTGTTGGGGAGCAGAGCTGCACATGTCACAGTGGGTCCTGCAAACACACACCTGTCCCCAGCCAGCAGTTGAGTTTCTGGGGAGATGGTGATATTGCGATTCAGCCACCAGAGGGCACCAGAGCCAACGCTTTTGTCTTCTGTAATCTCTCCCCCCAAAAGCCCACTTCATGTTGGTGAAAAACAAAGAAAAGTACCCTGAGCAGATTTCTTCCCAGTCTGTAAGCATTGAACCAAAAATAGGATCGATATGAATAACCACAAAGGAACCCCTCCCTGTGGCCACCAGGCTGCCAGCCAGCATCGTGGCTCTACCTTTGGAAGAAAGAACAATCAGGCATAGGATACATGGCATGTGTCAGGCATCCCTGACGTGGAAACCAAATTCAGGAGACCCTGGAGAGAATCACGAATGGCTTGTTCTTGCTGAGCGGCAAATGTGAGGTGATAGGGCCCAAATATCAAGGCAGACGCACAGTGAGGACAACTGCCTCAAGAAAGCAGGCTCTCCTGGCATCGGCGTGATGTCCTATGAGCCATGAAGCAGGAAAAATTAACACAGCCTCCCACATTCAGTCAGCTGAGTTCCAGAAAAAGGATCTGCCATCCATGCCAAGAGCAGCCCACCATGCAGCCCTGTGTGCTATGAACAGACAGAGTGGCGGCAGCCACCTGGGATGCTTAACCCAGGCACCATCCCGAGACACCACCCTGCCCGGAGAGGAAGGGCTGAAACATACTTGTGTGTGGAAGGAAATGGGATCTAATATTCAAGAAACACACCCTGAGATAGGCTCGTGGGTGTGCCTGTGTGCACACGGGGGCGTGTGCTGTGTGTGTGTGTGTGTGTGTGGTGACTCTGGGCGACTATTTAATGCAACGCATGAATCTTCCAGGAGGGGAGGAAACAAAGAGATTTGGAACAGAATTTCCTGACATCCTTTAAGTGCTTTGCACAGCAGGCCCGTGTCGCTGTAGATCCCGGATGTTCTAGCTGACTCACCAACACCAGGCTTTAGGGGACCAGTCTCACAGGCCTAAGGGACCTAATAAAGGCACTTTCACACCCCAGATATCTGCCTTCCCATTCTGTCACTGTTGTCACCTACCCTGGAAGGCAGCCTGCATCTCATTTAAATCCGATCAAGCCATTAGGTAGCAGAGCTACTTGGCCAGTGGCTGGTTTATTTGGCCAGTCTTTGCCATCAAGCAGGTGTGGAGGCCCATGATGGGAACACTTATTCTCTGCACAATTTTGACGAGGCTGGTCCTGCTGGCAATGCTCCTGGTGTGTGTTCAGAGTCTCCTGGGCCCAGGAGTCAGCCAGGACCCAGCCTGTCCACAGAGCGGGAATAGCATGGCAGTCTCTTGGCCTCCTGTCCAAAGTCTTACAAAAGACAGTTCTGTTGAAGTGGCTGGAGTTGGAGCCGTGGGCTTCCTCCCACTCCCCGACACTACTCACTATTTATCCCCCTGCCCGGTCCATGCCCAGAACCAGAGGGACACAGCCAGGCCCCTAGTCATTTGTCTTCCAGATTCAGAGACAAGTCTGAACTGAAAGAAGATCTCGAAAGATTGATGGACTCGAGACCGCCCCCTGCAGGACAGGCCGGTAGACAGCAGGAGGGAAACGAAGGATGAGGACGTGATAGCCAAGAGTCAGGGGTCACAGAGCGCCTGAGAGGGTAGGGCTGGGTGAAGGCCAGAGTTGTCTGGGAAAAAGCTACAGTGCCTTCAGGAAGGTCTACACAAAGTGCAATGGTGGGGCTCCAGGTTACAGCGATTGAAGAGGGAGATGCCACTAGAAAAAGGCATGGGGGGTACGTGTGTGTGTCTGAAAAGGCCGAAGGGACGGAGCCCATAGAGGTACAGACTGCGGGGCTGAGTGGCGTCCGTTCCAGAGGAGGGGCCCCTGCCTGAGGGTGTCAGGGCTCGCCCAGGGTGGCCGTCGGAGCAGGTGATCTTCTGAGGAGACTGGTGCTCTCGCCTTACCTCCCGGGCCCTGTGGCCCTGAAGGGGCTCCCCGTATGCAGGTGGAATGAGGGTGGGGCTTTGCGGGTCGGAGCTCTGTGGCCTGGGACAGCAGCTCCATCTCAGACTGCCTGTTTCATGGCTGTCTTGCCCCCCGTATCCCCTCCTTGGCTCTCTTGGATCCCGACTTCAGATTCCATTTCAGATATTAAGGCGAGGACCGCGTGCTTCCTGCACAGCCACGGGGACGGGCCTCATGGCCTCGAGAATGGACCCATAGTAGACATCTGGGGCCCCCTCTTCTCCCCTGGGGCCCCTCTCTGCTCCCTCGTCCTAGGGCTCGCATCACAGAGGCCCCCCTGGATTTGGGGCGCCTTCAGAAGGCGTCAGAGCAGAAAGCTGGCAAGCGTGCAGGGCTGCTGGAATGGCCTTGCTAGCAGAAGCAGAGAACCAGACTGTGGGCGTGCCGCTGCCCTCCGGCTTTCTCCCAGCCTGGGTGGATGTCAGGGAGGAAAGTGCCAGGGCTTGTTTCCATGGAGGCACTGTGGCTCTTGCTTAATGGAGGCCTGAGGGCAGGGGCTGTGGCGGCCTCGAGAAGGACAGAGAGGCTGGCAGCCATGCGAAGGAGCCAGGCTTTGTTCTAAGGGAGGTGGAGCCTTCTGAGCCGTTTTGTGACCATGATCTGACTTACACCCGGGGTGGCCATGGGATGCCTCCCGGACAAGGCGAGAAGCAAGGACGACCACCAGGAGGCTCTGGCGATGGGCTGGGGTAGGTGGTGTTGGCTGGACCGGGGTTCCCATGGTGTTTGGGGGCTGAGGTCCCCTGTCTAGAGGGGACCTCCAAGGTCAGCTTGGAGACGGGAGCAGAATACAACTTCTCTGGGCAACGGATTTGGTTACAGTACATTGTCCCCTCCTGAAGGCCCAGTGACTCTTATGGTAGCAGTTTGCAAAGTGGTCGTGTGAAAACAAGATGGCTGTTGTCAGATAATCTGGGGAGACCTGGCTTGAATAAGTGTAGGAGGTTTCCTCCGTGTGAGACTTCACAGGGTCTTTCAAGAGCCAATGTGTATTTTGAACCCCAAAGGGGCAAGGAGAGCAATTATATAGCATTTTTCACAGTATTTACAACACAGAATTATTATTTTTTTCAAAGCATCTTGTGGGGCTCTTGTTCCTTGGAACATATTTTGGGAAACACTGAGTACCCACAAGAAAAATGACATAGCATGGCTTATGAACCTTCCACAAACGGCCTCCGGCCTCGTCTTGCCTCAGGATGCCTGTTCTTGCTCAGAAGGTCGTCTGAACTTTTGTCCATGCTGTTACCCCTGCCAGATAAACCCAGAGCCATTATTCCTCCATGAAACATCCTTAGAACCCACCAGGCAGTGGGGAAAAAATCACATCCCTGGGTTACTGTAGCCCTTTATCACAGCATAATAATTATTTGTTTATGTGTCTGTTTCCCCTGCAAGATGCCAGCTTTCTGGAAAAGAGCCACGTACCTTATTAATCCTTTTCAATCCCCCTACAATGTCTGCCATACAGCTGGTGCCCAGTGAATGAAGAAATGAATGAACAAACATGAAGAAATGGAGATATTGATGGAATGGCAGGAATTACTAGATGGTTCCAGAGCGGGCAGCTCCCTTAGCGCCCTTTCTTTTCCACATAGGTGACAATCGATTCTATCTGTTCATAAATTCAGCCCTGGCTTTATTTTGCACACAGACACGGCACATGCCGCCCACCCCACCCAAACTAAGGGGTTTATTTCAATTCCTCCCCTCCATCCTCAACCTGAATTCCAAGTCCTTCTAGCCGTTCCTCATAAATTAAAATTTTCTTTAGAAAGCATCTCAGACTAAAACCTCTGTTATAAATAGTTTCCGGCTTGCTTCTAAAAGGGTTACCAATGTGGGGATTCTCTATAGGTTTTTCTTGTCTCACTGAGTTTTCTTTAAACGAGTCCTTTATTAAGCCAGACAAGAACCTTGATTTCTTCCACGCAGCCAGAGGTGGGAGTTCCTGTAGCTTTGCTCCACCCCCTCCCTTCTCAGGGCGTGTTTGGAGGCAGTAAATTGCACAGGGAAGCTGTGCTAAGCTGAGGGAGAAGCCGACCATTGCTGTCAAGTGGTGGTTTTCCTATGAGTCCGAAAGGCTGTGCTGTCCATTATCAGCAAGAGAGGAAAGAGGACTCGCTTTTAAGCAAGAAGTCAGCCTTGCATGGTTTCCAACACATATTGAATAAATCTGTGTAATCCTCAACAAAATATTAGCCAACAGAATCCAACAACACATAAAAAGGACCATATACCATGATCAAGTTGGATTCATTCCAGGGTCACAAGGATGGTTCAACATATGCAAATCAATCAGTGTGATACACCACATCAACAAAAGAAAAGACAAAACCTACATGAGCGTCTCCATAGATGCAGAAAAAAGTGGGTATAGAGGGAACATATCTCACCATTATAAAAGCCATTTATGACAAACCCGCAGCCAACATAATACTAAATGGTGAAAAGCTGGTTAAATCTGTGTGGAGCGAAAGCAGGATGTAAAAATAGCCTCCGAGCTCCTCCTGAAGTGGATTGCGACAGTGTGATTTTACAAAGTTGTATGACACAAATGTCAAGAAGGAAAGAGATCCGTTTTCCGATTTAAAGAGGTTTCTGAAGTCAAAGAAGGATGATGTGAGATCATTCACACTTTAGTCTATCTCCTTGCTACTCCAACGGGGGTCCCTGGACCAATGGCATCAGCGTGGGTTTCAGAGCTTGTTAGAAATGCAGCATCTCACACCCCACCCCAGACCTTCTCAATCCAAGCCAGCACTTTAGCAAGGCCCCTGCGTGATGTGTATGCCCCACTCCCATCCAAGGGGCAAGATATTTACGAAAATACTCTGCTGGATGATGTTTAGTAGAATAAATTTATTGTTCCATGCTTGGAGATCGTGAGAGAAGATGGATAATTGAAAGCGATGGGCTAGAAAATTATACTCATTTGAGGATAAGGATACAAAGACTCAGTTAATAAAATTCAATAGAACTAAGGTTTCTAAAAATGGAAATGTGTGAGAAAGTTCTCAAATACAGGTTATTTTTTCCCATTGTATTAGATTCCTCGGGCTTCCAAAATGAATCATCACAAAACCGGGTAGCTTAAAACAATAGAAATGTGTCCTTTCCCAGTTCTGGAGGCTGAAAGTCTAGAGTCAGGCAGCAGGGTTGGTTTCTCCTGGAGGCTCTGAGGGAGAATGTGTCCCCTCCTCCTTCCTACGTTCCAGAGGTTGTTGCCATCCTCAGCGTTCCTTGACTTGTAGATTACGACTTCCATCTCTGCCTCTGTTGTCACGTGCTATTCTCCCTGTGTGTCTATATCCTCTCCTCTTCTTACACAGACGCCAGTAAGATGCCCTTATTGGATTAAGGGCCCGCTCTACTCCAGTATGACCTCATCTTAATGACATCTGCAATGACACTATTTCCAAATAAGGCCACATTCTGAGGTTCTGGGAAGGACATGACTTTTGGGGGAGACACTATTCGACCCAATACATTCATCCAACAAGAACAACAATGGCGAGTGTCTGCAATGGGGACCTTGCTGGAGAGATGTCATGATGCTTCAAATTTGTGGTCCCCTCCAATCCTGAGGGTGGCGGATGGCACACGTGGCATGCAAGGTGGACCACAAGCAGGAGAGCCTGGATTTTTCATTTCTTGGGTGTACGGGCACTTGGTGTAATTGAACTTGTGTCCTTTGGAAAAACTCTGGGTTAACTGATCTAGGAACACAAACGATGTTGCCCTATTTTCTTCCCAGGCAGCAGTAATGGCTGTGAGTTTGGGAGAATAAGAGGTCAAACAGAAGCCCAGCAGCCCTGGCTGAGACAGAGACCAAATTGAGAAAGGAGAAAGATTTTTAATTCTGCAGATGCTAGGTAGCAAAAATAGTCTACACCTGAGATAGCTGGGGAGGGATGTTCCATATTGCCTGGGAGGCCCATTTGAGAGTCCAAAATTAGATGGAGAGAGAAAAGGAAGTTTAGCAGTGTGATCTGGAGATGCCCTGGGCCGAGATGAGGTGGCTCTGAGGATGGGGCCGGCATACATTCATTTCTTCCCTTGACCTTTATTGAAAAGCCTCCCTAGACAGGTATTCTGGACATAAAGTAGTGTCCTGGGGGAGATCAGCCTGTGCACGGGAAGGCATACCCTGAATTCTGAGAAGTGGATGTAGTTCTCACAAGGATACAGGGAAGATGAAGGAGAGATTTCTTCTCATGGTGTGAGAGAGGGGAGGCTCCACAGAAATGCACTCGAGCTGGGGCTTGAAGGAAGCCAGGGGCTGAGTCAGGGGCTCCTTGACTGAGCAAACCTGCCTTCATTCTAGGGCCTTGCCCCGTCTGCGTGCGGCCTTCTGTAGTAAAATCGGCCCCAGTCTCTGCTGCCTACTCTGGCTTTCCCGGAGGAGTCTAAAGAAGGTGCTAGATTCCTAGGAAGAGATCTGGGCTCCACCCAGCTGGGCTGCCCAGAAGTCCTGCTCCTTTGTCCCAAACTCAGCCATTCCCATTTCAGAAGGTGGGAACCATTATGTAAGGGCTCATTTGTTAAGCAGCATTACACACTTGGCCGCCAGGCTGGGCCTAAGAAGCAACTAGCAAATTTTCTGGGAGGTCGCAGTGTGAATTAGTGATTCTCCTCTACTGAGACTAGGTGTTGTCTGAATGCTTACAAGCCTCAAGGCAGCTTTAGACAGATGACCGTGACTTGTTTCCAATGTGCTTCCATAGGGAGGCTGCCTTTGATCATCCTAGTTTGAGAAGCTCAGGAGTCGGTGTGAGACAAGTGGGGCCTCCCTGGCAGGAGGATGGGATTAGGCTTTCCATTCCATCTGACAATCACAGGTCCAGGTGGCCTCACATCCCTCTGGGGTGTGCTCAGACACCAAGGAAATGCAGGCAGGCTATTGCAGCTATTCTCATGACCTCCTACAGGAGAAGATAGAAATGTAAAGATGACATGGTTGGCAGTGGCATTTCTTTCTACCCTGCTAGAGTCAACACCTGTCTTGGGCTGACTTTTTCTTCAACGAGGGAGTTTGGCTTCTAAAAACGGAGTCATTTTTCACAAGAAAATGTACTGTGGGCTCCCAGGGAGAGGGGGAAGAGCCGTTTCCCTTCAAGGAGGAGGAAGGGCAGGCTGGATTTGTAACAAACACGTCAGGATGGAGCTGCTCACTGATGCTTTGGCTTCAGAGATGAAAGAAATCTTTCAGGCCCTTAACAGCCTAAAACCCAGCTTGGGTTTCCTAGGGAAAAGCGCCCAAGTCCCAGTTCATTCAATTCAGGTCTGTTGGCCTTTATGGTTTCTACCAGCAAATGAAGGAGGCCCAATTTCTTGATTCATATTAGCTACAGATTCAGCGCGATGCCAGCATTGCAGACTTCCTTTTGCCAGTTAGCGTTTGGCCCTATCAATCAAATGCAGCAGAACTCGCTCACACCCAGCAGGACCAGTTTCCTAGGCAGGCAGCCTGTGTGGTCACATAAGGCCCCACACTCAGATGGGCCTGGGCTTCGTTTAATGCATGTTCTGCTGTTGTCATCTTGAAAGTCTTAATAATTATTGCCCAAGGAACCCATGTTTTCGTTTTGCACTGGGCCCTGAAAATTATGTCGATGGTCTCATATGCCATCCACACCCCTGCATATCCTCTTTACCAGGCAAATCCCATATCCTTCAATCTCAGCTTCAGCATCCCTTCCACAGGAAGCCCCTACCAGCTGCACCAATTATAACCTTGACAACTATAATACAGCCTGGCCGGCATTAATTGAATATCATCCACTGTACGTCATGCGCTGATCTAGGTGGTTTGTATGCATTTCCTCATTGTCATCCTCTCAGCAACCCTTCACCAGCTTTCTTGCTGGATTTTGGAGATTTGGGGGCATGGGGACTTGTCCATTCAGGAGGACACTTACCTCCCATGATCGATCGAGATGTGAAAACACAGTCATTGACGATTTGAATATGAAATGTCCCAACCCAAAGGAACAGCCCCTGAGACTACTCCAGGCAGGTCAGCAGGGTCCCTCCAGGAGCCTACCAGAGGCAAAGGCCCAGATTCTTCTCCTCCTGAGGAGAAGATGCACTGTCACAGGAGAGAGCCCTTCTGTAGGAGGGAGACTCAGAGGGCTGCACCCTGGTCTCTTCTCTCACACCCACTTGCTTTGTTGTCTTAGGCTGGCTGCACAGCCTCTCAGCCTAAACTCCTTCAATGATAAGTGGAAGGGTCTAAACTCAACTTCTTCCAGCCCCAAAGTTCTAGATTTCTTTATTCAGAACCTCTGGATGGGATGGGATGGCTTTCAGATCACCAAGAGATCTTCTAATTTTTATGGAGATGGTCCAGCACTAGTCACTATGACTAAAAAAAAAAAAAAAAAAAAAAAAAAAAGCTATAAAATGCTGACATAGCAGAACTGTCAACCCCTAGAACATTTGTCTGATCATAATCTTTGGTCTTTACTGCATGCCAGTTGGTCTTTGCCTTTACTTCATTCCACAGGTTTTGTTTTTTCTATCAATAGTTATGTCAACCATTTGGCCATTCTTGCCTAAAGTAGGAATAAATATATTTTCACACACCATTAGTTTCCCCGCTGAAACGTTTCTTTTAATGTTGGTGAAGGGTCCTGTTTAAAAAAAAAAAAATTGTTTCCCTCCACCCAAACTCACAGGTACAAAGGATTTAAAGGCAACCATTCCATGACCTTCATTGATCAGTTTAAAGCGCTACACCAGTGTAACAAGTATTGTAAAATGCTGGGGCTGAAGTTGCTTCAAAACAACAGCCAGAAACAGAAGAAGCCAAGCATCGGGAAAAGCAAAATTCAGCCAAACTGCACAACCGTGAAGAAGACGGCATCTGGGACCCCAGCAGAAAAGAAAACCTAACATCTCCTGTTAACTAACGGTCACCGGCTGGCAGCACACAGCCTTGTGGGTAGAAATTTGAAAACACCCTGGAGGGAACACAGAGCCTGCAGAGAGCAGCGTGACAATCCTTATTCCCAGCTGCCTGTACTCCGAGCTGCTTCCAAAGCCGTCACCTGCTGTCTTCACTGGGATGATTTCGGAGTAGGATTTGTGAGCAGGCCTGTGGAGAGACTGAATCCATTGTCAGTCTCAAAGAAGTCCATCTTTGTCTATACCGTTAGCCTTTGTACCAACCTCACATTATGTGTCTGTGTATTTGCACGTGGCTGTCTCGTTACGGACTTGGTCCTGAGCAGGGTCTGTCCACAGCCCCAATCCTCCCCACCCCCATTCCTAACCTCAGAATTTCTGGACACATCCAGCTGCTGTATCAACAGAAAACGTGAATTCCGTCATTGGGTCTATCTGTCGCACTAGAGTCGATTATGCTTTTGTAGCTGGAGGGGGGCTTCTGAAACGTCAGGCCACTTCCCATCGTTACTCACATATCTGGTTAGAATGTTCTGTTTAATTAAATTCATCTTTAGACAAAAAGTGTAAGATGCATGTATTAGCACAGACACTTTTCTTTAGAATTTGTGCCCTATTTCACATTCCTCCAGGATTAGTAATTTCCTAATACGTCTCCCGGAGCACAAAATATTTGCATCTGTGTTTTTCCCCATTCTTATAAACACTACTTCCAGTCTGATCCACTTCCTACTTTGCTCTCTAAATCCAAGCTCCCTAAACCCAGGGCTGCCCCATGTAGGATTACTCTGGAAGATGCGTACAAATCCTGGCTGGGACACACAAGCTCACAGGGTCCTGGTCCCACCCACCCATTCCAAAGGGGTCTCCTTCCTACCAGTCTGGGTCCTGCCCAGCTGTGGAGCAGAATGGCCACAGCAGTTCACATTGGGCAAGAGGAAACGCTGTAAGGACAGCTCAGGGACTGTTTCATGCACCCCAAACTATAAGAACATCTCAAGCCCCAACAGTGTGTTGTTGTTATTGTCTAAGTAATAGACTATTTTTTTAGAGCAGTTTTACGTGTACCAAAAAATGAGTGGAAAGTACAAAGAGTTTCCATATGGCCCCTTACCACCATTCCATATTTCCCCCTATTATTAGCATCTTACGTTAGTGTGATACGTTTCTTATCATTGCGGAGCCAATATTGACACATTAGGATTCATTAAAGTCCATAGTTTACATTTCAGTCCACTCTTTGTGATCACACTCTCTGGGTTTTGACACACATGCAATGACATGTATCCACCATCACAGCATCACCCACGGTCATTTTGCTGCCTTAAAAATCCCCTGTGTTCCACCGGTTTCTCCCTCCTTCCCCGGAGACCAAACTCCTGGTAGCCACCGGTTCTTTTACTGTCTCCATAGTTTTGCTTTTTCCCAGAAGGTCACAAAGGAGGAAACCTACAGGATGTAGCCTTTTCAGATAGCTGGTTGTTTTTGAAGATGATTCAACTACTCCCTGACCAGAGAGGATTATTAGGCCTCCTCCTCTGAAGAGGCTCCTCAAACTGAAAGTGGACATGAACCCCCTGGGATCTTGTGAAAATGCAGGCTCTGATTCGGTGGGTCCAGGGTGGGGCCTGAGACTCTGCATTTCCATCACGCTCCCAGGGGATCTGCGGACTGGCCTGGGACCACACTTAGGAGGGGTGTCTAGATCACAGGGAGGAAGGGCCTGAAATGTTGAGGGGAGTGACTAGGCCTAGAGTTCAAACAGCAGTCGGCTGGAGGAGGCATCCAGCTGCTTCAGTTCTGGGAGGGAGCAACGTGGAGACAAAGAGGAACAGGGCAGCAGCGCTCACAGCGCAGGGTGGTCACCGTGTGCAGGCCCTCCCGGGCAGCAGGCTTCCACAGGAGGCTCCTGGCTGCTTCCGCTTGGGAATACTGCTCTCCACAGGCATGGGGTTTAGATGAAAAAGAGAACATAGATGCGATTTTTGTTTTGAAAAGAGATTTGAAGGAGAAAACGCTTCAGCTACGCACAGTTCATCTTTTCAGAAAATCTGTCGTCTCCAGCTTTCCTTCTGAAATGACTCCCCCAGCTACAGATTACAAAATGCTCATTTTTTCTATGAGGCAGCCTGTAGCCTGCTTTCCCTGCAGAGATCCCGCAGAAATCCTGCAGATGTATTTGGCAGTGGAGTTCCAGAAAGTTCCATAAGAACAAAAAAGCGCAGGGCACATTTTGATTGAAATTAGTGTATATACATCAGTGTGGGTGTGACCAGAGACCCTCTCTTTGGTAATAATTTGTAATTATAAAAAATATCAACACAAGTGTTCAAAAAAATTACGGAAAGGTACAAAATGAAAAGTCAAAGTCATCCTGTAACCCTCCTCCCGCCACCCACCCCGAGCTGGCTTTGAATTTGGACTTGGAGAGACAGTGGAAAGGAAAGGATTTTCTCCCAGATTTGGCATTTTGCAGGCAGCCCACAGGGTGGCTTGGATGGAGCTGCCCCTGCCTCCTTTTACAGATGCTTAGCTTCTTTTTCAAAGTGCCCTTATTGTTTATCATAATCTGATTTCATCTGTTTATAAACATTTGGAGGACCAGGGACAGAAGGGGTGCCCACAGTGGGATTTGTCACAGCCAGCGCTCCCAGGGATGGCCTTTGTGGGGCTGTCTGGCCATCTGTCCAGCCACCCAAACCTTGCCCTTCTGTTCTGAGATGAATGGCAGTTTTCCTCGCACAGTCAACTAACAGGCTGAGTGTGCCGTGCGCTCTTACACCAAAGGAGTTTTTCTGGGGTCTCAGAAATGCCCACACCCATTGCCATTGTTCTAGCTCACTTTGCACCACATCCAGTTCCTATGGTTTTTCCCGTCTGTCTCTGGAAGTGTGAGGTGCTAGGAGGTCTATAAACACAACAGACACTCAACCCCGGATGAAGCTGGGACAGCCTGGTGGGTCCAGCTGGAGATTTGGTGCCTGATGCCTGCAGGGTTGTCATATGCATGCAAGCATCTCCGTTTCCTAAAGAGCTCCACAGCGGAGCTCCGTGAAGGGCAGATGACAAAAAGAAATGACACCTCCTTAAAATGGGCTGGTGTTTTCAACAGCAGGTTTATCACTAATGAGGATGGCAGAGAGATGAGAACTTCTTGCCAGTGGCATCCTGTTCTGGAGACGTCTGGTTTGGGATCCATGTGAATATTTCACATTATCTTGTTGTATCAGCGCCTCCCCAACCATGCTTCTGATAAGCCTCCTAATAGCAAAGGGTTTCAATAGATTCTTATTAAAAAGAATGCCAAAAGAAGTAACAATTATTTTCTAATTATAAAGTGTTCTCTTTTCTAAATATGCATCCTGTTTTGTGTGTGTGTCGGGCACGTGTTCAACTGTTTGCAGATGGGGGGAGCTGGCCTCGGCCCGGTCCTGGCCTGCTTCCTTTGTGTACGCTCTGCTCTGCTAGCCCAGTGTGCGCAAAAGTGAACAGATGGGCATTTCTCCCCCATTTAGATCTGCAGATGCCACTTGGGCTTAAATAGTTCTAAAAAATCAAAGAGACACAAAACCCTCTTCTGCCTTCCAGCAAAGGGTATGCTTTCCAACTCTCTGCTGTAGCAGCTCTGAAATCCTCCGAGAACTGGCTTGTTCTAAACTGTTCTATAAAAGCTGAAAGGCAAGACGGACCGCCAGGTTCATCTGTGTGGTCATGTGAGCACAGACTTCAACTTGACAGATGCAGTGAACAAATATTTAAACTGCAAATGGTACCACAAGATCAAGAATTTTTAAAATTCTATTTTTTATGAGAGGCCCACATGGACCAAGGTAGAAATCATCTCAGAGGCTTTTTTCAAACATTACATGTTCTTTATCAGATACTAAGAAAAACCAGTCTGTCAGCTTCTTAGGGACACAAACTTTCATTTTAGCACCAGAAGCAATTCTGATGGGATGTCTCACCTCCATCTTCCTCTCCAGCCCATCCCTTCCTCTTTCTCCGTCTACCTCTACATGAATGGTAAGGTAGTGGTTGCTTCCCAGAGTTACGTTGTCCACAATACTTTCTTTGGTGTCTGTATTAGTTCCCTGGGGCCGCTGTGACAAAGTACCACAAACTGGGTGGCTTAAACAACAGAGATTGATTGTCTTATGCTTCTGGAGGCTGGAAGTCCCAGCTCGAGGTGTTGGCAGGGCCATGCTCCCTCTCACGGTGATAGAGGAAGCTCTGTTACAGCCCCTTTCTTAGCTTCTGGTAGTTCCTTGACCTATGGCAGCATGAGTCCAATCTTCATGTGGAGTTCTCCCCAAGTGCGTGTCTGGGTCCACATTTTCCCTTCTTATTATAAGGACACCAGTCATACTGGACAGGACCCTTCCTAATGACCTTTTTTTTGACTTGATTACCTCTGTAAAGGCCCTATCTCCAAAACAGGTCACATTCTGAGGTCCCTGGGGGTTAGGACTTCACCATATGAGTATTTGCAGGGACAATTCAACCCAAATTGTGTCCTTGTCTTTCACACAGGAGAAATGGGACTGTTGCCCCTTTGAGTTGTGCAGCGGGTCAGCTGTGAAAGTGAGGAGTGTCACAGCCAAGCATATTTATACACTGACAATTCCCAAATTATCTCTCTGAACTCCAGACCCATCTATGTAATAGCCTCGTCAACATCTCCATCTGCATCACATCCATTGAGCTCTTATCTCTTACGAGAATCTGATTGCTACAAACCTATTCCAATACCATTTGTTAATAAAGGAGCTGGGAGTGACCTAATCTCCCCGAACCCAACTCCCTCATCTGATAAATTGTCACTGAATCAAACTTGTGTTCTTTCGCCCTCCTGTGGTAAAGCCAATCTACTGACACTGGGTTGTGATAAAGGAAAGTGCAGTGTTTATTGCAGTTGCCAAGCAAGGAGTACGAGCAGCTCATGTTCAAAAGACCTGAACTCCCTGATGGATTTCAGGGAAAGGTTTTTAAAGACAGATCGAGGGAGAGTTGTGGGGCGCATGCTCAGCTCGTGGACATTTTTCTAATTGGTTGGTGGTGAGGTAATCGAGAGTCAACATCATCAACTTCCTGGTTCCAGCCACTCTGGGGTCTACGTGCTTGAGGTCAGCATGCAGTTAATTTCCTCCACCTGGTGGGGATTTCAGTATCTGCAAAACAGCTCAAGGATATGGCTCAGAATATTATCTATAGCCCCTGAAGAGGAACTAAAATTCTTTGTTTTATGGCTAAACTCCTATTTTGTCTTGCTTCACTGTTTTCCTTGGTGTCTGCAGTTTTCCCTTCTCTGACTAAATTTGCTCTTTGGAACTCAGGGAAGGCTTAGGAGGCTAAGGTTTTTCTATAAACAAGAGGCAGAGAACACAGCAGGGTCCAGCTTGGTTACAAAATGAGTAATGATACCTAACTTGCAAAGATATGAGAATTATTTACATATAAAAATAACTGACCTAGCGTGGCTTTCAATAAATATGAATCATTACAACTTCCAAGCTTTTATATACTTCTTAGCTTGGAGAAGTTATTTATCTATAAGTATCTATATCTCACTCATAATAGAGGAATGAGTTTCATGAATCATTCTACTATTCACGAGGGCAAAAATCGTACAATAGAACATCACCTAAAAATGACCTACAACTGTAAATAAACTATATTTTTCCTTATCATTGATATTCAGAAAAGAGGAAAATGAGAAGAAAGCATGTCATACAGTGGATTGATGTAATGCATTTTTTTCAGGCTTCAGTTTTCAAGTCATTTTACAATGTTTTATTGGTCCCAGGCTATACAGTCCCTCTATTAAGGGGGCTGAGCAAATCAAAGTTTTAATAATTTTGCTGCACGTCTCTTAAAAACCCTCACTTTCAAGCATCAAGGAGCATTTGCTGCCTAAAGACAGTCCAGGAATTGCTGAAAAGCCCAGCTGCATTATCTTCCTGCTGTTTTTAGATAAGCACAGCTTTGATCAATAGCCCTTCCAACCACCAGTTCCTCTTTCATCTTCCTTCTTTCTGGAAGAAGTGAATTTTGAGCAGGGCATAAAAAGAAGTGATGGATGAACAGAGAGAAGAAAGGAAGGTAGCCCCATGGGGAGAATCTCAAGAGCCAGGGTTCAGAAGCAAGCAGAAAAAGAGCACCCCTGGGTGACAATAAGCGAATTTGCCTGAAAACACAGGGGGTTTCCTTTGAATAGGGAAAAAGGAGGAGCAGGCTGGGGGCATGATGGAGGCAGGGGCTCTGCTGATTGGTCAGAGGCCGGCTTGTTTTTGTGGATTTATAAGGCGCTGAGGGCTTAGCACAGGCACAGCTTGAGCAGCTAGAATACGGAGAGTACAGTGCTTGCCCAGGAAGGAGTCAGGGTGGAGGAGCAGAGAGGAGGGCGCCTTGCCATTTGAGGCATCTCTGTGCCAACAAGCAGGGGAGGGCACCGGGAAACCGGAAAGACATCGCTTCTAAAGGGCTCAGAAGCAAGTCACAGGCAGCCTGGAGGGACCCAGAGAGGGAGGGGGGACACAAGGGCAAGGCAGAAACCAAACTAGGTTGTTCCATTCTAGCATCCGGAAACTTCCTTCTCGAGGCAGCTTTTCCCAGGGCTCTACAGGGCAGGGACCAACCCTGCATACAGGTCATCTCCACCCGGAAGGAGAGCAGGGAGGGTAGCAATTGGCCGAGGTGGGAAAATCCTGGCAGATGAAATTCAACAGAGGCAGCCGCTGTTTGCAGGCAGTCCAGCTGTTTCTCAGAATCAACAGACCACAGAAAAGTTCACCCTCGATTATTGATTCACTTGGCACTGCTGCAGCTTCCCAGGAGGGTGTCCTGTTTTGTCTTTATGTCTGTATTTACACATCTTGCTAACAGTGCCTCGTGATACAGTCTTGAAGATCGATAGGGTCTTTGCTATTGTTTCCAGGTCTGTGTTACAGGAAACCAATAAATCAAACCCCTCACTGCAGCAGAAGGAGGGTTTAAATTAGATGTGGTCCTGCGGCCATGAGTCATCTTCCTCCAGCCTCCCTCCCAATGATGAGCTTGAGATAAGGAAGAAAAACCACCTCTACCCCAGAGGATGTAGTGAACCAAATGGGATGGTGCTCTGCTTTCCTGCCCTCTGCCCTCACCATTTCACCTCTAGAGCTCCAATCCCCTGGACAGTCATTTTAAGCCCTAAAGCCCTCGCTTATCTGAGCCCTAGCAACCTCCAGGAAGAATATCAAAGTAAAGAAGGGATATGCAGAAGAGATCCCCAGACCATCTTGGTTGCCCCCTGCCCCCATTTTGCTGGGGTCCCGCTGTCACTACCCTCAAGCTGGCTTTCGGTGTCTCTGGCCTCAGTGCCTTGGGCATGTTTACTGTCTTTGAGTCAGAGACACCTCACTGGGTGGGTCACTCCACGAGTCAACATTGAACTTTTCAGGATGCTTACAAGACGTTTCACCAAATAACTTTAGTCTGTTCTATTTTTATCCTTTTATCTGTATTGCATAACAGCTTAAGAGAATCGCCACAGTTCGTATAACTATATGCATATATTTACACCATTTACGGATACACAGTAAATACTCTAGGGTCCCCCCCACCCCGTAAGCTCCTCTTAGAAAGGACCGTGCCCGGGTGCCCTCGGAATACCTCCCCATCAGGAACCCGAGGCTCTGCCTCCACAGCTGCGTGGCCTCCGCTCAGTTACTCTGGGAAATGGGCAGGGAACCTTGGCAGGAAATGAATCTCGCAGCACAGATACTTGACAGAGTATGTTCGTGAACAAGCGCCTTGAAGCCGTTCTGCCAGAGCCTGGCCAGCAGCTCTCCTCGGAAGAGTTTCTCTGGTCCACGACGCGGTGTGCATGGCTCAGCGCAGAACTTCTCACTGCCTGGAAGAAAACGGCCTCCGTGGAGCAGCCACTAGGGGGGGCCCAAGAGCCTCGGCGGAGCCTGCTGGTTCTTTACACGGTTTCAGAACGTGGCAGAAGGCAGATCCTTCCCGAGATGCAAAGAGAACATCCCAGTGGAACCAGCTGAGGACTAAGAACACAGGCATCGATCACAAGATATCGGAGAGCAGAGGTGCCCCCACAGGAGGGCCTGAAACACAGACTAGAGAGCTTGGCGTATATTTAGGCAGATGGACCGTTGTTGCTTAAAATCAGAGCTCCTCAGCCTCCTGAGGGTCGAGGACCCTCGCCAGGGTCGGATGACAGTTCTGGACCCTCACCCTAGAAAAGTGCATCTATGCGTAAAATGTCATTGTCAGTTTCAGGAGGTTGAAGGATCACCCTGATTCCATCCCTGGACTTGGGATTTAATGCATCCATCCTTAGGGCAAGAGACATGGTAACATCTCAGGCTGGCATCTGGCATGAGATATCCACAGAGCAGATGTTCAGATGATTAAAGACAAGGTGTTTGGCAGGAAAAGAGCCCAGTGGATGACAGAGACAGGCAGCCGCATAATTGTAACAGGACGGATATTGGCCAAAATGATATATTGATTAGCAATTATATGGTCCAATAAGTGGGGACATGTCCCTGGAGACATGCATGCAATTCTTGGCTTTACCAATCATTTGTGTATCCAACAAATATTTATCACAAACCCACCATGTGTGAGCTGGGGATATAGCAGGCTCCCTGTCCTCACGTCCCTAACACAGTGTGGACACAGAAAATAAACAAGTGCTCTCAGGTGAAGAGTGCTACAGTGAGGGGGAAGGTTTCACTGAAAGGACAACTTTGAATAGATACAAGAATAACCTGAAGGAGTGAGGTATGCATATGTCTGGGAGAAAGTTTCTGGATAGAGGGAACAGCAAGTGCAAAGGTCCTGGGGCAGGAGCACACTTGGCATGTTTGACGATCAGCACACTGACGGGCATGGCATGGATGATCAAGGGGAGCAGCAGGAGGAGATGAGGTCTGTCTGAGAGGGAGGTATGGGATCCTTGGGTTTTGTTCCCAGTGGAATGAGAAGCCACTGAAGGATCTTGAACAGGGAAGTAACATGATCTAATTTAGGTTTTCTAAAATGAATCGGCTCCCAGTGGAGAAAGTGAATAGGCATGGTCAACACTCTCATGAGAGTAACAATCAGTCATATTCTCCTGCTTTATCAGATAAATTATCCACTCTTCCTTGATCTTGAGGTGGGGTCAGAAAACTTTTTCTATAAATGGCCAGATAGTAAATATTTTAGGCTTTGTGGACCATATGGCCTCTGTCATAACTACTGCACTCTGCCTCTGGAGCTTGAAAGCAGCCTTCGACAGTATGTAAATGAATGAGACTGGCTGCATTCCAGGTGACCAGCCATCCCAACTTGCCTGGGACGTAGGGGTTTTCCAGGATCTAAGAGTTTCAGTGCTCAACTGAGATAGTGGGGGCAAATGGGGGTGGTTGATGAATTCCAAGAAAACTAGATAGTGTGGGCAAATGGGGATGGTTGATGAATTCCAAGAAAACTTTATTTATGGACACTGAAATTTGAATTTCATATATATCTCACATGTCATGAAATAATCTTCTTTTGATTTTTCCCCAATAATTTAAAAATACAAAAACCATGCTTAGTTCACATAAAAACAGGTGGCAGTCTGGATTTGACCCACAGGCTGTAAGTTGTCAACCCCTGGTCTTGAGGACCCATCAGTGAAAGTCGTGGCTACTCACGCCTTGCCTCCTCCTATGTTTCCCCTCCATCCTGATGCCAGCCCCTGCCCACCTCTCTAGCCTTATCCCCTGCAGGTCACCATGTTCCTGCCATACTAGCTGGGTTTGGGTTCTGTGGCTGTTCCAGACTCCACCCACTTGAAGACGTGACACATGCTGTCCCTTTATCCTGAGAATTCTTCCCCTAACTTTTCATCTGGAGAATGGAAAGCTCCTGCTCAGAGTGAAGGTTACATATTACTCTCTGTGTTAGACTTTCTCATACACACGCCCTTTGTTTTTTCTGCCCCAAAGGTTGACCGGCAGCCTATGTCCTGGCTTGGAGTGAAAGCTGCCCCAATGGTAATATAACCAGTTCTCTGGCTCAGGGATTCAAACTGGAGAGACAGGGAGGGAGAAGTCACTTGATAGCACATGAGGAAACTGCAAAGACACCCCAAGGAGGCAGGCAAGCAGAGGCCATGAAGTAGCAGGGCCATGAGACCCCAGGGTTAGTACAGCATATGAGTCCCCAGTAGTTGCAGGTGAGCAGAAACTGTAGGCAAGGACGGAGGCAGATAAGGCAGCAGGAAGAGCAGAAAGATGGAGCAAATGAATCACCATCACGGTTGAGACTTGATTTATTTCTACAGTCTGGGGAGTGACCAGACATCCCAGTCTCTGGCTTACTCATGAATCCTGACTATCTGTCCGCTTTCCACAGGCCTTGCCTTATGACTGCTTGTGATTCCTGTCTCCTTCCTGCCATGAGGCCGCTTCCAAAAAAACTCTCCCCAGCTCAATGCCTTGCACATAGTAGGTACTTGAGAAATATGCAAGGATTTGTAAGATGTGAAATTTGTAAGAATGAATCACTTGAGATGATCTAAGAAAAAACTGCTTCTTGCAATCAAAATTTCCTAACACACCACCTACATTTTGGGGTCGTGATGTGTAGCCACTTTCTTGGGGATGAATGCAGGGCCCTTTCCATGTCTTACGCAGCCCAGCACATCACTCACTGTAATTGCTGAGCAAAGGATCCCATCTGAGAGCCTGAGCTCATGCAGAGACATAGGAGGGACCAGAAAAGTCTCAGGCACGGGTTGTTAGGGTGCAGGGAGAGGAACCGTACATACAGTAGCCACACATCCAAAGGCTGGACGAGAATGTCTCACTTCTTTGTATCCAGCCGCTATTGAGAGCCACGTGGGAAAGCAGACAGGACGTGCTGCCCAGAAGACGGGAAGCCTTAAGAAATGAGAAGGACTTTAATTAGTTCTTGACTGGGCTAAATGTGCCAGAAAAGTGAAAAGGAAGAGACTTTCTCCAGGTGGAACAAAATTAGTTCTTGTCTGGCAAATTTAATGGGTCAACAGACACTCAACAGAACAAGTTATTCCACTCCTCTCCCTCTCCCCCTCAGGCCTTTGAAAACTTACTTTATCAAAATTAAAGCTAGATTCTGCTGTCAGGGGAAGCTCTTAATGAATGAATTTGGAATACTCAGTTAATGCACTTGAAATCCTTTCAAACCACTGCAGTTGTGATGTGCAGGGGCACATCCTACCTCTAGGGGGCAGTATCCCAAGGAGAGAGGCGCCCCGGGCTGAGAGCACCGGGGACGGGAGGATGCTCACTTGGGCACTTTAGCTGGAGATCATAGCACTGGCTTTTCCCTGGTTCCAGAAAGCAAGAAAAAGTCCCAGTTGAATGAGACTTAAAAGGCGTTTTACCTGGCTTTTTGGAGAAATTAAAATTCTTCACATGCATGTGCACTACAGACACACTCACACAAGCACACATGCGCCCTCACACAACCCGCCTCTCCCCCAGTCACCTGCCAAACAATGTGCTTCTTTTGCTTAAAAGGTGATCTTTTTTCTGTAGCTGTTTGGCTGTATTTTTTTTAATACATTTATTTTGCAAATAAAGTCAAACTTCTAAATTATCTCAGAACGATTAAAGACAATCGGCTGTATTTTTGAGAGGGGAACTCCCCACCAGATACATTCCAGGTTCGGAGTTCCATTGCTCTCCGGAGGGAATTGCTGGGGAATGCTTTGGAAACTTGAAGGTAACTCAACCTCTATCGAGGTGAAAACATCCACTCTTCACTTGCCAAGGTCACGACTGAATTTCTCTTTAATTGGGTGGCTGCCTGAAGACCCAGAGCGCTGTCTCTTATTCTTATTCATTCCTTTCTCTCACACCACAGATGGCGTTTCTTCCTTCCCGCCCCCGTGTTATCCGGTATCTACTTCAAAGAATCTGCAGCTCGGCTCTGCTCTTACTCATTTGCCTGCATCCTCACTAGACTGCATATTCTATACACTATATTCTGGGGAGAATATCTTATTTTTGAATTCTCAGTGACTAGCTTAACACCTGACACATAGTAGGAACACATGGTTGAATGTCGGTTGAATGAATGTCTTCCTCATCTTGGCGTATCCTACGCACGGTGTTTAAATACTCTAAGTACGTGATAAATTTGCACCACGTAAACCTTTTTTGCGGAACGCATATGGTGGCCTGCTTTCTAAATCAGGTTATCTTATGACCAGACCCTTTGGAATGAATCTTCATTAGCCAACTACATTTTGGTGAACTTGTATGTGGCTTGAAACCCTTCCTTTTCCTTCGGAAATCTTGGAAGGAAACTTGAATATTAAAGAAAAGTAGATGTCCCCACAGGCCCTGGGGACTCCTTCTACCTCCCCACAGGCCCTGGGGACTCCTTCTACCTCCCCACAGGCCCTGGGGGCTCCTTCTACCTCCCCACAGGCCCTGGGGGCTCCTTCTACCTCCCCACAGGCCCTGGGGACTCCTTCTACCTCCCCACAGGCCCTGGGGACTCCTTCTACCTCCCCACAGGCCCTGGGGGCTCCTTCTACCTCCCCACAGGCCCTGGGGGCTCCTTCTACCTCCCCACAGGCCCTGGGGGCTCCTTCTACCTCCCCACAGGCCCTGGGGGCTCCTTCTACCTCCCCACAGGCCCTGGGGGCTCCTTCTACCTCCCCACAGGCCCTGGGGGCTCCTGCCATGGCTTTGCACCCAACGGCTTCCTTGAGCCTGTCCCAAGGGAGGGGAAACAGAGGGGCAGTAAGGCATCCAACTGGTGGCTCTGGGGTTGGCTTTTCATGATAGGGAAAGAGGCAGGAAGGGAGGAAACAGCCTAATGATGGAGTGCTGTGACGTGAACCCATCCTGCGTTGTGAAAGAACCAGCTCACAGCTTCCCCAGCGCCTGTGAGAAAGAACAATTCTTCACACACGTACCTGAAAAGCATCCTAATCCAGCCCCTAACTCCTCCTAAGGCCCCTCCACAGACCCCATGCCGCTCATGATGCCAGCACGTGGCAAAGTAAAAGCTGCGAGATCTTCCCGTTACAGCATTGCCCCCAAATTCAACAAAGTGCCCTTAATCTACAACCTGTTGGCAACTGAATCATCAAAATAAACAAGAGCGATTATTTTCCCAACAGTAACAAAAAAGATTACTCAAAGATTCAGTGTTTCTTCATCTGAAAAGAAATAAAGGGCATAATTAAAGTCTGTGGGCACCCTGACTATGGCTCTATGATGCCATCTACTACCCCGAGGCCTCAATGTCTTTGTTTAGGTGACTATCCAACTCCTATACTGAGAGCAACTTGGGGAAGGGACCTGGTCTCCTCCTTTGTGTCCCCAGAGCCCAGGACACTACCAGACACAAAGTCATCACACAACCCATATCTGTCCAGTGGATGGTGGATGACGCAGGGAAAGGAGAGCACATAATCACGGACCCATCCACCAAAGTCTAGAATACCAAACTAGGGAGTGTCCCCTTGAAACCTGAAGGAGACACTTCTCAGATGAACAAAAGGGCAGGGGGCTTTACGTGGCATCTAGTCACTCAGTCAGCAAGCACTGTTTGACTTCCTTTTGTGCCCACTCTTTGCGGGTGACACTCAACAGACCACCACAGGGATGAAGTGGCGAGGCCTGGGTCCACCTTGGGCGCAGACTGATGGGACGGCCTTGGGCATGTTCCTTAACCTTTCTGGACTTCAGTTGCCTCATCAGAACAAAGAGGAAACTGGTTTCCAGTTCTAACAATCTATTGTCTTCTGATTCAAGGAAGTATACCAAGAAGAAAACACAGATTTAAGAAGCGTCCAGGAAAAATGTGTAGACTAGCCAGGTACATATGAAACTGCTATGCTGTTTCACAGAACCTCCTTTGGGGCTGGATGGAACAGTGGACAGGCCCTGAGTGACAACTGTCACATTCAAGGTACACACTGTTCTAAGGTGAAAGGATTCACAGGTCCTCACTGGCATGGGTCACAAAGTAAGGCCTGTCTCGAGCGGAAGAAAACTTCTTAACGTGGCTGCCTAGGTTCTCTGTTGCCTCCCAGCTTGCATGCGATTTTAACAACACTTCCTAGTGAACACTTTCATCTTGCAAACAACATTCGGAGTCAGTAAGTGTCCCCAGGAATGCTTATTGCAGACAACCAGCAGTAATAATCCCAGGAGGAGTTGGAGAGATGCAAGCTGGGCTGGCGAAGGATGCCGTGATCAGAGATTGGGGCGGTGGGAGTGGTAGACACGGCTTCACAATGTGTGTTCCTTACATGCAGATCTGCAGAAAGAACGGGTCCCTAACCCCGAATGCAGCACGGACCCAGGCAGGAATTGTAATAAGCTGTTATGTGAGTCAACCTAGTAGAAAAGATACAGAATGCCCTTTTTTTCTGGCTCCCTGTTTAATTCCATCTGAGCAAAATCTCAGGGTGAGTGGGAGGGAGGAGGAGGAATGCGTGAGGCCATCCTTGAGTTGTTGCTGAGCCTGGGAATGATTCAGAGCCTGAGGCTCTGGGTCAGCCGATGCTGCAGCAGTTGGCTGGGTCACTAAGTTGCTGGTCCGTGTCTGGATAGTTTGGCCACGCCCTTCCTGATTCCAAACTACTGCTTAGATGTTCCTTCCCTTCCCTTCTCTTTCACTTCACGGTTACAGGGTTTCACAGTATTTGGCTTTCCCTGCATTAAGAGTACTCTCAGGGAAAGATTATCCTATGACTCATCCCTCTCCTATTCTACACGCTTCCCTCAGAATCCCTTGACAAAGCAGATGCGGGCCTGAGGATACTGATCCAATACTGGTATGATTAACCCAGTTTCTACACAGGCTCAGTCGTGAAGCATGAGGTTCTGTGGAATAACCAGGCCAGGGAAGGATCCAGGTAAAGGATAGAACCTTAGATTTAGGAAACCCACGTTCAGTTGTGGTTGGCCTGACCAGACCATTCTCAGTTTGCTGTCTATGGAAGGAGCCCCGATCCGGGCATCTCTGCCTTGCGTTTTCTGGGTCAAGTGAAACAGTGTGCATGGGGGTGATTTGTGTAACAGTAGAACCCTCTATCCACTCTCCTTCCATTAGCATGCACTCCAGAAAAACACAAGAAAGGAATGTCAGTGGATTAATTATTTCAGGGGGGTCTGGGTCTCCTCTTGAGCGTGGATGATGCCAGGAGGGAGGAAATGGGAGGGGAAGGAGGCGCAGGCCAGGCAGGAATGGACCTCCTCTTCTCCAGATGGAAGCTTCTCAGGACCTTTACCGTGTATCATAGGCACGTGGACTGCACTCACGTGGTCTTTTCCAGCAAGGGACTTGGAATTATTTTGCAAAGTTTTGTTCATTTGATTCCCTAATAAATGTAACTGGAACAATCAGAATGGTCCCAGACAGAATGTGAGCCAGTGAACGCCCATTTCTGGAAATGATATCAGACACGTTTAACTTAAAAGTATCCCCAGTGCCTAGGGCAGCACCTGGCACATGGTAGCCACTCGACACATACTTATTTGATAAATGAAGGGTTGAATGAACTGGCCTCTGATGGTCCCTCCAATCGTTTCATTTTGATTAAACATATACTAGTTCATTTAGCCAAGTCACAGGAGAGAAGTTTTAGCCCAGCATAAACAGAACCTACTTCTTACTTTAAACACCTCTCAGAGAAAGAATGTGTTTCAAACCAGACCACCCGGCTGGTCCAAGTGTCCCAGAAGCTACATTGGGTTTAAAATGTTTGGATTTGCTATGACAGCCCACACACAGTTCATGTATAATTTCCTGATGGAAATTCATCGAAACATAAGGAAGAAGGACCTTGTATACAAATTCAGTAATCAGCCTGGTAATTGATTAAAATCAGTAGAAATCAAACATGTTCTAGAATTTCTGAAAGGTCAGTTAGGCCATGTATAAGTTTATTAGAAAGTTGTCTTTTTTATGATGACAAGTAGAAGACCCACATAACTTAATTTTTTACCTATAAGCATGGGTTTTACGAAACCTAGATTTAAACCGGTTTTAGTTTTCCACATCTGCCATTTTCCTAAGTATTCATTTCAATTCAAGAAGCATGGGCTGAACAATGACCACATGCCTAGCCTTGTGCTGGGTGCTCTGGGGGACGCTGCAATCTTTTTATTGACTCAGGAAGACAAGAAAATTCATCATCAGCTAAATTATTTAACAACAGCATGTGAGAGGCAACATTCAGGTGACGTATTGGTTACGAGCACAAAAGGACCAGAATTTCCTCAGTAATTACACAGGGCTGGGAGCACTGCTATGAGATGAACCTTCTTGCCCCTACCAAACGGATGTCAAGGCATTTAGTGAGCGGAAGGATGGCCTAACAGTAGCTATTTAGTGTGATAATGGCGTTTGATGGTTTGGACACAAACACCATTGTCACACTCCACAGCTCTGCTAAGGAAAATCGGTAGCCGTGAAAGGGTTAATTTCACCTGCACATTCCACCACAGCCACTGAGCATCATCAGAGAGCCTCGCCAGCTCCACAGAGAGACCTGAGCAAAGAAAAAGAGGGATAACGGGTAGGAAGCATCTTGAGCAATGGAAAGAAACAAAGATGTCGGACTTATTGTGTTTTGGAACAGCCAGGCTAATAAAGGGACCCACTGCCTTGTGGTCTGCTACCACCCACAATGTCCTCCCAACAACAGGAAGGAAGACTTCCTCTGGAAATGAGGGAGAAATCTGTTTGCGTCAATTTTCTAAAAGGGCTAAGACAGAAAGACTCCCCAGAGGGAATCAATACTTAGGAAACAAATACTTAGTGGAAGACCACATTATAAACTGTACTGGATTCATTGATCCTTGCTGACTCTCTCCTCACCAACTATCCCAGCCCATCATCAGTAACTGTGGTCAATTCTGCAGTCTAAGAACAATTATTTTGCGTGGGAACCTACCATTTAGACGAGCTGTAATCCACTGTCAGTAACAGCTGTTGGATACAGAGGCATCCAACAGGGCTCAGATGTCACATCTTACTCACCGCAGTGGTTTCCCACTACAGTAGCGGGTGGTAGATGAGAGGAGGGAAAGACAGGAGGAAAATGGAGAGAGGGGAACTATTCCATTTTTTTGTTAACAATACTCCTTTTCTAGCAAAAGGGAGCCTCCTGTGAATAAATCCCTTCTGGTTTACTTGATTTCCTGTTTAAACAAAAAAAAAAAAGGGTTTCTGACTGATGTATGAGCTCCTGCCCACAGTGGAGCAGGAGAGAAAATAAAGCATTTTATCTAAGCCTTTCTTTTCCCCAAAATGCTGGAAATGGAGAGGGATGGAGGCCAGTTTACTCTTTCCCCAAGATAACTGAGTTGTTAACCAGAGCATTGCTTCAGCCATAAAATGGGACCATTCTTAATTTGAAAATGAATCCTTCTGCCTTTTTTTCAGTAAAAATGTCCCTTATTCACATGTAGACCGTGAAACAACCCTCTTCACCCTGGACCGTGCGGTTGAGAGCACACCACGGAAGCCACTCAGCTTCCAGTTTTATCGAGATGTCTAGCATGTTCATTTTAGGTGTACAACATCAGCCTTTTTTTTTTTCTTTCCTTTTTCACTGTGTTGATTGCTCGTCTTCCTACGAAGTGACTGATCTCCTTTGGTTCCTGTCTGTGACCCTGGCTCGCCTTTTCAGGGTGCAAGGTGGCAGGAAAGTGCCACCTGGCTCACTCTTAGACCTGCTGTCTTCAGGGGGAATTTTCCCCTGGGCATTTGCCAAGACTCACACCCAATACCAACTCTAGAGTTCCAGCTGGCCCCCTTTGCTACCGCAAACCCCTGGCACGCTGGGTGCAGCCGCAGGGGACACACTCGTGTGATTAACCATCCCTGGTTCTTCCCTTCCCTACAGTGCCTCCTAACAACTTAGCCGGGCCCATCTGCTTTGTCTTTGCCCGAGGGACTAGAACAGAAAGCCCCCCTTCTTGGTCACTCCAGGGATGTTCTGACCATGGCGAGAGGCTCCAGAAATCTCTTAGCTCAGTTGGAAAGAATCATCGGGAGGTGATCAATTCACTAGTGACAAAGGTCTTGGTGGGACACGCTTGGAGAGCTCTCTATCGGTCAAGCTCCTGAGGTCATTTCACTTCAGAACCTCATAGCAATGTCTGAGCCCTCCTGCACTTCTCCGCGTGGGCCTTGTATGCCTTGAAAGCCTGAAGCTTTCGTTAACCTGCAAAAGACAGAAAAGGGAAGGAAGAGTAAACAGGGGAAAGAAGAAAAGAGAAAAGAGAGGAGGTAGTTAATGGTAAATCTTACCAAAATCCTCCTCCAAATAAACCTCTATTTCTTTGGTCCAGGAAATTCACGGCAAGGAAAAAGTCCTTGAATTTGTAGGAAAGGTTTTCTTTTCTACCCATTTGTAGAAAGGTTTACCTATAAGGTTGTCCAGAGAGGCATTGTTTATAACAGTAAAAATTGCAAACCACTTAAATGTCCAATTATAGGAGAAGTGTGATATATTAATAGTCCACCCTAGTCATTGAAGGTGATGTTGTAGAAAAATGGTTATTGACTTGGAAAGAGATTCAAGAGACGTTATTGAATGAAGAAGTAGTTTACAAAACTATATCCACAGTATGAGCCCCTTTCTGTGAAAAAAAGACATACATGCCCAGGGCAGAAACATCAACTGTTAACCATGGAATTATGGTTTTGTTTTTTGTTTTCTCCTTTTGCTTCTCTGCATTTATTCATTCTATAATTAATGTAATAGTTTTGTAATGAGAAAAATAATTAGAATGTAAACATTTTTAAGAAGTATTTTTTGGTGTGGATTTCCTAATAAAAATTCCTTCTTGCAAAACATTCTTCTGAAACTGGGAGGTTAGAATTTACCCTATTCCTACTCTGCTTGTCAACAAGCTTGAAAAGTCAGCGCTGGTCTGAGAGATGGGCCACAGGCTAATTTCCTAGCAAATTATTAGCAAAATGCTTTATTAGGCAGTACCATTATTTTACGGTATTATGGCATCAATCAAACACATTTATTGAGTGCCTATTGTGTTCTTGGACTTGTGAACAATTTAAAAATATAATAGCCATCATCTTTTATTACTTCTTTGATGGTTTCTGCAGGAGCGGTTGAATTCTGTCAACCTGCAAAGCAGTTTAAATGGGCAAGTAGAATGTTTTCATTTTTTTCAAATGCCATCCAATAATATGTCACTAATAAAAAAAAAAATTGGAAGTGGTTAACGCCAGGATCTACTTGGATATAGTTTTAAAAATTTAAATAGTCACTTCTCATTCTACAGGTTTAAAACAATCTTTCATATTTTCAGATTTAACAACTGAACTTAAATAGCTCCAGCTAATAAAAAAAAACGAGAAAGTTTATAAGCTGGTTGGGAAATAATTACACCTGTTATTTCCTGTGAAAAAATTAATCCTTAAAGGCAAAGAGGTTGGAAATTAATTCAGGGTGATGTATCCAAATGCCAGCAGTTTTCCACAGCTGGAAAAGGCCTTGGGGGATCCTGTTTAATTTCTCTCCTCTGATCTCAGCTACACAAATCTCCCACCATCTCTCTTTGAGCCTTACTTCCTGAGAAAGGTTGAGTACCAGGCATTCCTAAACGGCTGTTTATTAAAATGAAACTTCTGTGCAGTGTCCCAGGCTCCCTTCCCTCACCTTCCCAACCTGGACAGAATCTCTAGACATTTCTAGCTGCTGTGGTCAATTCAGATTGCAGTTTTCCCATTGAGTTAGTGGGTATGAAAAACAGGCAAGGCTGGATTTACTCTTTTTAAAGTTGGGCGTTTCTTTTCATAAATGGGGAGGGGGCAGGAAGGGGGAGTTCACTGAGAAGAAAGCCTTTACAAAGCCTAATCCTCTAGCGAATTCACCAACCTGTAAGTATTCTGTGTGCATCACACCTCCCTGTAAGATGTCTGAGATTCACAAGTACCAGGAATATCACAAAACTCCCTATGCTTTCTCAGGTCAGATATGGGCACGAGCAGCCTGTCTTTGCTTTCACATTTTATTTCCCAGGGTCTGGGAACATTCTAGGGCCAACTCCAGAGGGCTGAGAAAAGAGTGCCTTGAGGACCGTGAAGTGTCACTTTGCTGCAAAGCTAACCCATCAGCACCTAAGAAAGATTCTTAAAAAGCAAATGATAAATGGAGATGCTTTTTCTTAATTCCAAATCCACATTTCCTGTCATTTCAAATAGATGTGTTAAAGACGTCAATTTGATTCTTTTAGACTATTATAGTCTAGAAGACAAAAGAAGTCAGTAGCATAGGCCGGAGTCTTGTCATTTTGAAAGCACATGGAAATTTTAAAATAGAATGTTCTTTTCCATAGGGAGCAAGGAAGCATTTCTTTTCTCATTGAAAGCCATCTAGAGGGGAAATCGGGAAAGTTTATGCACGTGTCCATTATGCCCGTTATCACCAACCAGAGGTGAGAGGGGATCATTGGGCAAATTCTCAGCCAAGTTGAGGTCTCCATAGACTCTTTTCAAAGAGAACTGCTGAGGCCTGGGGATTCCTAGGAACCAGTTTCATTTCTATGCAGGTGTCCAGCTATTTCCAGTGCTGTCCAGGGAACAATACCAGTTGGACAGAGGAAGAGCTCCAATGTTGGAGTTTTAGAAGTTGAAGAACAAAATGTAGGGAACCCTGCGGTTGTGCTTGCCCTGAAACAGGGGGAAGGGAAGGACTTCTGGTCAAATAAACCTCCTAATTCCAGGTATCCTACAGGTGGAATCTTGTTTGAAGGCCTTGGTGTTATTGTTAAATCAGACCATCATAAAACAGGAAATAGCTTCATATACAGTCACTCCAAGGCCAGAAATAAAAGTCCATGGCACCTCCAGGCCCTAGACTCCTCCCCCTCCTTAGCCTTATCTTTTCCCTCCACTGGGGGGAGAAGCATCTTTAGGAAAGTCTCCAGTTTTCTTAGGCTCTCTGAAGAAATAGAATAATCATGGCAGACAGATTCAAATGTGGTGTGTGTAACATGTCACATTGCTTAGGTGCTGTAGGGTCTTTTTAAACACCTGGGTGGCAGCTCACCCTCACTTCTCAAAGTCAGTGGCCCCCCCAGAGGAACAGCCTAAATCACACAGGGGAGTTGGAAGATGCCGGAATGTGTGTGGGGAGGCACCTACCTTCCAGTCACCTCGTGTCTTCTCTGGGCCCAGGGCCCCTTCTCTGTCAGTGGGATGGTGCCTTCTTTTCTCCCCTCTTCTGGCTGTATGGGGGTGGCCATGGGCGCCAGCCCTGAGCTTCTGTGGGGTTTAGGCCTTTCCCCGCTCCCTTTATGGGATCCAGGGTTTTAAAGTAAACAGTTCTTTCTCTTTCTGATAAGTCACATTGAAGTATCGATTTGGAGGGAGGGAGGGCACGACCTTAGCCCTTAGTCATCGTCACCTTTGGTCAAGCTCACTAAGCAGGACTGAAAGGCCTGCGTCCCCCTCCTGCGGCAGAAATGGAGGCCTTGCCCCTGCTGAACACAGTGTCCCCCTCAGAAACCCAGGTTTAAACCTGTTTAACCCTTTCCTCACAGGAAGGCTGCAGTTTATTACACTGTCACCTCCTCAGATTTCTAGATCCCGAAAAGTCACCTGATCACAGGAACCTATTAAGTATATCCTTGGCTCATCCTCCTTCAAGCTCTTGACCAATATTTGGGAGCCAATCTCACGCTCCCCTTGAACCAATCGTTTCTGATGTAGTTACAATCTACTTACTTGTTCACACCGACAATGATGTATGAAGCTCCTCCTTATCTACTCAGCTCTGGTATCACAATGGTGAGTGAGACCAACGGAGTTTACATTCTGGTTAAAAAAAAAAAAAAAAAAAGAAGACAGATAAAAGGAGAGAGACATACAAAGGCAATAACAACCACCACCATTGGAGGCTGCCCCTGGCCCTAAATGTAGTCTGTCAGCTGCTATTATTGTTAATGTTTCTGATCATTTCTTTTCCTCCTCAGGCCACTCTGCTGTTTTGCCTTCTTACGCTTTGAAAAGAAGCTATTTGTTATCCTCTCTAGTAAGAACCAGTCCTCACTTCAGGTCGCATTTATCCTGGTCGAAGCTCATGACCCTCTGAGGAGAAGAGGCAGCCTTAACTAGTGGGGGTATGTTGCCATTTTGCCCTACACAGAATTGGAAGGGAAAGCAAAATATGCTCTGGCTTTTCTTCTTCTTTCCTAAGAACTGATCTCAAGAAATGAGTGCCAAGTTTGCCCCCATCTTTGGTCCTGCTTCTGGTCCCTTCCCTCCAACCACCTGAGATCAAACTGAGAACTTGTCCCTAGAAAAGACCAGGGTGCTCCGGGAGGGCTGAGGGATTGGCCGTGGCCTTGTGAAGGCTGGCACGTTCATATGGTAAAAGCCCAAATGTTCACCCTGAAGCGGGAAAAAAACATTGGCATGGGTCCTGTGGAGGTCGCCCGGCTCCAGCTTTGTTCAATGGCTCTGGTGTCACCCTGACGCCTCACTGGTCCTGCCTGTGGTAACTTGCTTTGTACTTTTAAATCTGCTTCTCCCGGTTGCAGCAACCGTATTTCTTTTCAGAACTACTGTTGGTTTTTCACCTTTTCAGTGACCCAGAGTTGAAAGTCCCCAGTATAGATATTCTTTCAAACAGCAGGACAGGTTCCCCCCACCCCCAGGCCTCACCGCATGGACATCCGGGTTGCTTTCACCAGCTGTGCTTGGTCTCTGAAAGTTGTTGCGTTTTTGCCGAGACAGTTTCCCTTTCATTTGGAAAACCATAGTGAAGACAAATGTTCAACTTTCAGATGATTTCCTTTCAATTCCCAGCCATGGTACTCGCAAGGATTTTGAATTTCAGAGAAAGGGTAAATCTTGCCCTATTTATAATCCTTAACAAACTTCTTCCAGCAAATCACAGAACACCTGCCTCGGCTGCTTTAAAATGACTTTTTTTTTTTTTTTTTTTTTATATTATAGGGGATGCATTCTTTTAAGATAAGATAGATTTGAATCCTGCAAGGTTGAAGTTCAGCTTAGAATGACTGAAATCCCTAATGTTTGTACTCAGATACAGGCTGCAAAACGGGGCTTTGCAAACAAGAGAAAAACAAAATCGGGTAACTTTCCACTGGTTGCAGCTGGAAGCAGGCTCCGCCTCCTGTGGGTGACTGACGGTGGTTTTCTCTTCCTGCCTTGAGTGGCAGGCTTTTTGAAATGGAAAAAAAGAGGAATCAGTTCCAATGAAGAATGCCAAACTTTTGCCAGGAGGGAGGCTGAAGTTTGAGAACTGGGAATCTGATCTCAAAAGAGTCTCATTCGAGATTCTTTTGCCACTCAAATTTTTGCCTTTGAAAAAGACACTTTATATTTCTGAGCCTTTAGTTTCCTCTCTGTGTAGCAAAGCTGAAGATACTAGCTTGTCATTTGCTCTGAAACTTTAGGTGAAATAGGAGATGAATTCTTTTTTATTAATGAATAGAGGAAAAACAAAGATGGATATAGAGAAATTACCAAGGTCTTGAGCTGTATCGACTAATTGGTTATTTATTGGGGTAGTAAAGAAAAAGAGGCCAAAGGAGTTGAATTTACCATGAGGGAAAGGGCCAAGCACCGGAGGACCGGCAGGATGTTGAGTGGCCACAGCTTCAGGTTGGCCATCAAGAGAATCAAAACCACTTTCGAACCAACATCCCAATCCAGGACCCAAGTGAAAACATAGAGTGTTGACAGCGAGTCCTGGTTTCACCACTGTAGTCACACACAGGCCACCTTCTCCCACTAAGGGTCCTGCTCTTATGGGTGGAAATGGGCTCAGAACACCGTTAGGCATTGGGGGGAGGGGCCTGACTGCAGGGGGCAAAGGGGAAGGGTCATCATTTGAGTGAGTGGTACCCACTCCCGGGAGGCAGTTGCAGACCAGCTGCAGACGTTATGATACTTCCCGCCTAAAGACTTCAACACTTGTCCCCAAGGAATAGGAGTATTCTGCTTAACCCGAGTACCATTATCAGAGCAAAACTAACAGTAATTCCCTAATTGTATCTAATATTTAGCTCATTTTCAAATTTCCCAATTATCTCCAAAATCTCTTTTAGAGCTGTTTTTCTTTTCTTTCTTTCTTTTTAAAAACTATGATCCAGGCAAGATTAATGCCTTGCATTTGGTTTGTAAATGACAAAATTAATCTAGATGCTCTCTAGCCCTCTGTCAAAAATGTTATGTTTCCATCCTAGTTTTTCCAAAGATTGGCCACTCCTCTAGGACTTGCAATGAGAGAAGGTCTAGAATGCAGGTCCTTTAAACCTTCTGCCTGGCTTCCCCTCGCTCCACATGGCCTCCCCGCTCTGAAGGTAAGCAAATACTCTTGAGTAACCCTTCCTTCAATATCCAACAAGAATCTCCAGTGAGCCCTCATTCATTCATTCATTCATTCACTCAAGAAATATTTGTTGAAAGCCACAGTGTCCTTGGCACTCTTCTAGATCCTGGGTATGCAGCAGCAAAACCCAACCAACCAACCAAGAAAACCAGACTGAAATGCCTTCCCTCATGGAATTTACATCCAGAAGGAGGTGAGCAATAAACAGAATAAAGGAAGTCAGAAGTGGATAGTGGGTTTTGGGGAAGGACTCAAGTTAAAATAGCGATAGGCAGGGCCGCCCCTGTTTGAGCAGAGAACAGAAGGAAGTTAAAGAATGAACCACGAGGAAGAGAATTTCCAGGCAGAGGGACCTACACGCTCGAGTATATCTCAAAACGGGAAGAAGGCCAGCGTAACCAGTGCGGTGGGGCTGAGGGGAGAGTTACCAGATGAGGTTGTGTGGCCTCAGATGGTATTTAGAGTTCCGATATGGGCTTGGCCACCCACTATTCACAGTAGGTGGAAGATAAATGCTTCATTTTAATAACATTTGTTACAGTAAAGAAGAGATAAATTGGAATTGGAAGAATTATTCAGGAATCAGTTCCACCTCAAGTTCATTCCCTAATTAGTTGAATCTAAGAATTTTTCAAATATGACACATTCAGATTTTCAAGATGTTAAAACGTGGGGGAAATTTGTGTGTTTCAAAATCAGTGAAATATAGTCATTTGAATATTTTTTCCTATCTGCTCCCCTTTATATTTGACCGTATCCTTACATAGTGTAGTTACTGACCCTGGAGCTAAACTGCCTGGGTTCAGACCCTGGTCCTCCCACTTACCAGCTGTGTGATCTTCAGGGACGTACTTAACCTCTCTGTGTGTCAGTTTTCTCCTTTATAATTTGTGTTAATAGTAGTACCTGTTTCATAAGGTCATTGTGAGCATTCAGCGAATTAATATACATAAAGTGCTTACAAGAGTGCCTGGCACAGAGGAAACGCTCAAGTGTTATTATTAAATCCTCATAACCTCTTTGAGCTATTTCTGATTTTAAAATTGAAACAAGAATAATCAGAGACACAGCTAGTACAGGTCAAGGCTAGGACTTGAAGCTCACTTTTCTGGGGCAATTCTACTTCTCTCTGCAGCTGCCCTACCTAAGGAGGCTGGGTTCTAACACCCGTGACTTTGTTTTTCCAAGAGTAGCTCAAAACTCTGGGCACTGGGGACAAACTCGAGTGTTACACTGATTCTGCCCTGGTCCATGATCTTTGTCCAGATGCTCCATTGTGTTTTACAACCCACTAACCTGTCACCTTGAGCATTTCTACTCCGGTGAGCACGAGAATGTGGAGGGATAGAGCCGGCCTTTGCCGGGGCCTCGCACAGGATCCCTGAGAATGCATCTCGGCAGCCGCAAAGCTCTGGGCCTCTTTCCTGAGAAGGAGAAGCTAGCAGTGCCTTGTGACTAGGAGTCCTTCCTGAAAGGGGACCCAACACCCGAGTCCAATGTTGAGTCACAGACGACAGATCCTCAGGAGAGAGGGGCCAATCCCAGCTCCTCCTCTCGCCCTTGGTGACTTTCAAGGAGTTCTGATGGCACCATCTTCTCCCATCATCAGAGACTTCATGTGGAAAAAAGTCATTTCATGAAATGCCACATGAAGACAGGATTTAGTTGATGCATTCATTCATTTGTTCATGGTCTATCTTAGGTAGCTCTCTACCCAGGCGTGGGCTGGCATCACAGAACTGTCTCTTCCCCCCACCCCACCTCCCCAGGAGCACCGTGAAGCTCCTAAGTATAATCCCAAAGTCATCTAGATGTCTAAGGGGTAAAGCAACAGAAGGACTGTTGTGATATTATGATTAATAATAAATATGTATTTGGTCTTCATCACCAAGTCTGGCACAGAGCTCCTAAAACTCTAAATTTCCTAAGTGGTAAGAGCTCTAAAGGTGCCTTTTGTTATGTTAATGAAGTGACTTTTGGAACCTAGGTAGCCAAAAGATGGGGGCTGGTTGCCAGAGGACGCAGCCACGTGATTAGAGAGTTGGCATTTTTAGTCCCACCCCTGGACCTCCGGAGAGGGGAGAAGGGTAAGAGGTGGAATCACTCACCAATGGCCAATGATTCAACAAGTCATGCCTATGTAATGAAGCTTCCATAAACATCCAAAAGGATGGGGTTCAAAGAGCTTCCGGGTTGGTGCACATGTTGGAGATTTTGGAAGAATGGCTGGCTATGAGAGGGCGTGGAAGCTCTGTGCCCTTACCCCATACCTTGCCCTGTGCATCTCTTCCATCTGGCTGTTCCTGAGCTATATATCTTTTTATAATCAACAGGTTACCTAGTAGGTAAAATGTTTCTCTGAGTTCCATGAGCCAAGCTAGCAAATTAATGCAACCCAAGGAATGGGTCATGGGAACTTCTGATGGCTCAGAAGCACGGATGACAACCTGGACTTGCAACTGGGGTCTGAAGTGAGGGGGAGGGTCGTGGGACTGAGCCCTTAACCTGTGGGACCTGATGCTGTCTCCAAGTAGATAGTGTTAAAATTGACCTGTAGGACACCCAGCTGGTGTCCGAGAATTGCTTGGTGGCGTGGAAAACTTTCCCACACATGCTAATTGGTGGCCAGGATCTTAACTACATACTCTGGACAATCTCAAATGCACCCCGAGTTGGTGGTCTCTGCTATAATTTTCTCGAAGGCCAAGGCCAGCTATGTGAAATAGTTTGTAACATATATTCTTGGGTGGAATCCTTGAAATAGAAACTTGGCAGGAAATTCAGAGCCACTTAGGCACTGTAATAATGTTCCTCTGTGTCCCCCCGTTTCCCTCTAGGTTCAGTCTTAGGCTGAGAAGTTAGGGTGCAAATCCTGGGTATGTGTTCCTCTTATGCACTGGGACTTCTGTGCCCATCCCTGAGTGTGTTTCTCATAGACGCCACTTTGATGGAGAGTTCTCCAGGGAAACACTCTGCCCCATCATTTCATGCAGGTCACTATCTTCCCTTCTCTCCTTGCTCCCTGCCCCCGTGGCCTTTACCCCTTGCACATTCACAAACATTGACCTCCAACCCTGGATCTCCCCTGAGTTCTGTCCACTGGCACCTCCCAACAAAACTTTCTCTACCCTTGTTTCCTCTTCAACCCTCACTTTCTGGCACACTTAGGTATTGGTAGAATCAACTCAAGAATGCCTCTGAATTAAAACAATGTTCAATGGAAAGAATTTTTTAAAAATCAAGTTAATTAATTTGCTTTCTGTCCTGGCTGCAGCTGCTTTCTGTTTCACTTTTGTTTTCGAGTCAGGCAGAGAATGGAATCGGCACTTAGTTTGTTCTCTATTCTAGAGCCACCAGCTCCAGAATCCACTGAGCCAGATGCCAAACTAGTTCTTTGATCAGTGGTCTTATTGTCACACCCGGACCCCTGAGGGCGTATCATGCTGTCCCCTTCATGCCTCTTGTGCTGTTGCCCCACATAGCTTTCCCTTATCACCTCCTAAAGTCCAGATGTCAGGCAGGGGGATTAGTGTGGTTAAGACACAAATCCAGTCCAGGAGTGTTTCTGCTGAGCCCCCATCCTGGGCCTGGCGGTGGACCCTTGAGCACAGAGAGAGAGAGACCACTGATGACTGCTCGTATCAGATGAGGAGCAAGGCCTCAAGGAGCTCACAACTGAATTGAAGAGACACGGCTTTAGAATTGCTTACTAACTCTATTGAGATCATGTGCACACGATCCCCTCAGCAGTAGAGGTGGGGCTCAGGGGTCAGAGCAGGCGTCTCAGACCTGGCCCCTGCCAGCCTTCTGTGGGAGGCGGGCTTCATAAAGCTGGATCTGGGCTTGGGCCAGGCCCTGTGAACACGGGCACAGGTCCCAGCGTTCCCCAGTGGGCATGCTGAGGCAAAGGGCTTACTTAATTCATCCAACCATGGGGAACCAGTGGACCCAAGGTGGTGTCTAGAAGATAGTATCTGCTAGTTGTGGGCACAGGGGATTATGGGTGGCACACAGGGCTACTTGAGTGTCCTCTCTGTGAGCACAGGGGATCCTGGGATAACTCCCAGGGCTGAGCAGCCACTGTGGGCACAGAACAGGAATGTGGGATGGCTCTTTGATAGCTGCTGCGTATGTAGGTGGGAAGCGGAGAGAGGAAGCAGTTCCAAGCAGCAGGAGTAAAGCAACAGCAGTGGAATTAGACAGGAGCGGACAGCTAGCAGTCAGGGGTCTTTGTCCAGAGAAATGTACTGTGAGTGGTGCCTAAGAGCAGGGGATTTGTAGCCAAAGAATCTGAAGTTTGACTCCTGTTTCTGCACTTGTTGGGTGAACTTGAACCTAAATTTCCTCATCTGTAAAGTTCAGATAATAAAACCTACCTTCCCAGACTATGGTGAGGATTAAATGAGACGATGTATATGAAATACTTAGCATAGTGGTTGACACATAGTACGCACTCAAATATTATTATTACTATTGTTGGGCAGGTATAATAGAGAACGTATTGAGAGAAAAGACACTCAGCTGGCTGTTGGTGGGGGGCATGAGATGGTTTATCATCCTGGGAGACCACAGGCCTGTTCCTTCATGGCTCCTGCTCCCCCTGCAGCTGGGACCGTAGACTCCAGTTGCTATAAATCCCCTTCCTTGCCTTGCTGGGGTGTTTGGATCAGAGGTTTGGGGCTAGTTCAGAAGGCAAATCTGTGTATTTGCCTGAGCCCCCAGGATTTCCCTCTGCCTGAGGCTCCCAAGTGACCAGGGTAAGTTCCAGATAACAGATAAAATGCAAATTAAGTGGTGGCAACATACCTGTCTGTTTGTACCTTCTCACTCACAACCATTCCTTCTCCTGTCACTCAGCTGCTTTGGCCCTCGAGAGGGACAGCAGGGGAGTCCCAGGCACCATGTGGGACCTCCTCAATCTCTCCCTGCCTTTTGCTTTAGCTGCCTGGACTGGATTAGAAGTCAACAGGACAGATAAGGCAGCCAGAGTCCCCAGAGGCTGGCTGGGCTCCTCACCCTAGCTCTGCCCCAGGCTTCCCTCTCCCTGGTTAACTGGCCCAGGAACAAATTAATTGTCCTCAGTTGCTTTCCTTGGCCGATTGGCAATCCTTTTGCACATTTCTCAGTAACAAAATACAGCACCCCTTCATCTACTTGTGAGTCTGTTCCTTTCTTGGGTTTTGTAAAGCACTTGCTTGTTTGCTGCTTTGCAAAACAATATATAACTGTTATTGTTTCTCCAAGACAAAAAGAAAATTTGTATTGCTAAAATCAAATTTAGTCCCTTCTGCTTTGTTTTCATGCTTCTGCACAGAAAATAACTTTTCATTTCAATGCTGAATCATAGTGTAATCTTGGAAGATATTTTAAATGGCGAACTCAAAATATGTTGTACCAACAATGCAGAGAGCTCAGTGAGCTGACATCATGACCAGCAATCACTGAGTTCTCTCATGCACATAGATGACAATTGCAACATGTCTGCTGCCTGGCCAATAACACTGATAATGCCGTTAAGTCCTAAAGGCATCCTAATTTCAGAGATGCTAAAACATGAGGGGGGAAGGTGTGCTTTAACAGACAAAATGCAGTTGTTTTGCAAAAACATGATAATATAGCAACCTGTATTTTTCATTCAATATTCTATCCTCAACATACTTCCGTGTCAAGGAATATCTTGTATCAACACTCTTAAAAATAATTTTGGATTCCATTTTCTTTCATTGTGTTCCATTGACTGAATTTATTATTCACTAAAACCCTATTTTGAAGTAAGTTGGGTGCTTCCTTTTTTTTCAGAATTATTATTTTTTTCAGAATGATGCAAAGACCACCTTTAAAGATAAATAATTGCACACATCTTTTGTAATTTTTAAAAGACTTTGATACATTGCATTATTAACTTTTTAGCTTGGTTCCAAGCAAAATGGGCAAAAGTATTCCTTGTCTATGAGATCTTAAGTGGTACAAGGTGACCTTTCTCGATCCTATATTAGGAAGTCACTGCTACGACTCAGCTAATACCTCCTCAGACCAAGAATATCACAAATCTTGTTATACGTATCGACAAACTGTCTCTCCTCAATTAGAATTGTCAGTTTTAGCAACTAAAAACACAGGACATCCAGTTAAATTTTAACTTCAAATAAACAAATATATTTTTTTAGGGTAATTATGTCCCATGCAATATTTGGGGTTTGCTTATACTAAAAATTATTCATTGTTTATCTGTAATGTGAATTTAACTAGGGATGCTGTATTTTATATGGCAACCCTTTCCGAATGTATTCCAGGAGCCTGCCGGATCCTGTGCTGTTACTACACTGACCTGGCTCAGTTCTTTTTGGAGGTTGAAAGTCAGCTTCCTTAGAGTTACTTCATTCCTTAGAGCGACTTCATTCCTTAGAGCACATGATTATTTTAATAAGCATTGCATTTAAGCTTAGCTCTTCTGTTACGTGAAAGTTGATGTAACTAGGTAGGACAGGGAGAACCGGGGAAGGACCAGTAGACTCAGAGTCCTAATAAAGAGATTTGCAACCCAGCTTAGCCCTTCCCAGCTGTGTTAGCTTCATCTCCCAGAGCCTCTATTTTCCTACATAAAAATATTAAAACAATATTATGACTCTCCTCGGTATTGCTGTGTAAAACAGCAATGGGCTGATTTCCATGAAAGGGTTTATAAACTCTAAAACATGATGAGCTAAAAATCATGGGGCAAAGTCCCATGAAGCCAGAGCTTTAGAAATATTGATTTTTCCCCAGGTTTGTGCTGCTGTGATCTCCTCTACCAGTCACCTGTGCTCACCCCCATTTACCCCTTCCCCCCCCCACTACACATAAAGCTCCCCTGCAGGCCATCAGCAAAATCCCAACTACTCTTAGGAATGGTTTAGCTGATGGTGCTGCACGTAGAAGACTAAAGACAACCGGGGAAGTCATCTTCTCCAAGAGCTTTAGGAAAAGCATTCAAACAGATTCTTGTCTTTTAAGAGCAGGGCTTTAATTAGACCGGAGTTTATGGGATGTTTTCGTCAATCCAGGCTGTGCAAAGGGCATTTGGAAGTAATCAATAACCCAGAAAACAGTTTGGAACCAGGAAAAAACATCAGTTGAATTAAGCTCAAGTATATTGGCTGTTTTGGCTGAATGTGGGCGTAGGGGAAGATCTCAGCAAGGACTGTCAAAAGGAAGATCAACTGTCAGTGTTTTGTTAAACTGTGGTGTCTCCAGGGGGCTGGGGATCAGTAGACACCAGATGAATCTTTAGGACAGACAGTAGCAGTTGTCCAGCTCTTTAAAACTGATAAAAATGTATATAGGGGCTTCCCTGGTGGCGCAGTGGTTGAGAATCTGCCTGCCAATGCAGGGGACACGGGTTCGAGCCCTGGTCTGGGAAGATCCCACATGCCGCGGAGCGACTAAGCCCGTGAGCCACAACTACTGAGCCTACGTTTCTGGAGCTTGTGCTCCGCAGCAAGAGAGGCCGCGATAGTGAGAGCCCCGCGCACCGCGATGAAGAGTGGCCCCCGCTTGCCGCAACTAGAGAAAGCCCTCATACAGAAACGAAGACCCAACACAGCCAAAAATAAATAAATTAATTAATTTTAAAAAAATGTATTTAATTTTGGGCCAGGGAAGGCATTCTTAAGCAGCACACAGAGCCTCACATCGAGACTTTCTAACAGATGATTAAAATAATAAAGTCAAAAGAAAATAAAAATCTAGGGAACAATAACAATCTATACCACAGCCTCACCTCTTCAGTTTAGGAAACATTCTTATAAATCAAGATTGACTAATTCAAGATGAAAATGAGGAAAAGAGAGGATATGAACACGGAATTTACAGCAAAATAAACACATGAAAACAGGGTTAACTTCATTCATCATTATAGAAAGGTCGATGAGGATCAATTCTCAGTGAGCTCATAGGTTAAAATTAAAAAGCTGGTCGATATCCAGTATTCGTCACTCTGTGGACAAGCTGCCATTCTCAAACGCTGTTGCTGGAAGTGTTAATGGTTTACTTTTTAAAGGATAATTTGATAGTGTCTATTAAAATTGGAAGTACATCCCTCTTGGTGCAGTAATTCTATTACTGGGAATTTATAGATATATTCACAAAAGGAAAGTAAGACATGTATATAGAAATATTCATTGCAGCATTGTTTGTAAGATCAGAAAACTGAAAAGCAGACTACTGTATGGTAGACTGGTTACATAAGTAATACAGCATACAAAGTAATAATGTAATAACACAGCCATACAATGTAAAATTGTGCAGAAAAAGAAAAAGACCAGGAATTGGGGTAAGGAGGATGATTTAGCCCATGCCTCCCCAGTCCAAAATATATCAGAATACATTTGGTATAAGTAAAAGTATAGAAATACTTGTGTGCATCTGTATATGTATTTATTTGGTGGTAATAGCATACTTTTTCTTCCTTGAAGGATACACAGAATATCATTGATGGTGGTTCCTTTGGGGAGTGGGCTAGTGGTTGGGAGGTGGGGGGATGGACTTTTGCATTTGGGGTTTTACCTTGCTTGGAGGTGTGATGAGAAGCAGAGCTCCAAGGCTGTTGAACCAGGCAACAGGTGAGGACGACATAGTCTCTCGTCCAAAAGCTGAGGACAGGTGCAGTGCGACATCAAAGGATTAGGATTCCTGTACAGACGCAGGCCCGCTGGCTTGCCACGAGCAGTCTCGCTGAAGCTGCAAGCACCAATGGAAGTGACCTTGGAAGCGGAGGGCTTTGATCCTTGGCAGTCCGAGGGCCAGTCAGGGTTGGAGTTAGGGGAGCTTTCACTTATCCTGGAAGGGAGTCACTCAGCCCGGAGTGCTTGCAGCGTAGGTGTCTGGGGTGTTAAGCGGGTATAAGAAGGGGGCCCAATCTAGCAGGGGAGTCATGAAAAGTTTCCTCCAGGAAGCCATGTTGGGCCTGAGCTCTGAAGGAGGGATAGGAATTGTCTAGGCAAAAGGATGGGGATGGAAAGATACCAGGTAGAGGGAACAGCACGTGTGAAGGTGTAAAACAGCGGAAGGCGAGCCCCCGTGGCTGGAGCAGATAGAGTGGGAGAAGGCGCCCGGTGAGACCTCGAGGTAGGCAGGGTGCCATCCAGCAGGACCCGGGGGCACAGGTTGGGGTTTCATCTTTATCCCAAGAGCGCTGGGAAGCTATTGAAGGGTATCACTTGTATCTAGACAGGATCATGTATTCAGCAGTGAGAAGAGGGGGATGGAGAAGGGCAAGAGAGGAAGCTAAGAGGCTTTGGTGAAGTCCATGTGAGGGATGATCACAGTGGGGATGACAGAGCTAGAGCTAAAGTTGGATAGAAGCTTATGGGTGCCTCTTGTGAGCTCCGCTTCAAAAGGGCCACACCAGCTGGCACCACTTCCTTTCTGAGCTGCCTCTCATTGTGGGGATGGGGATGGGGACCAAAGTGAAAAGAAGTGAGAAAGATTCACAGATCTGAACACCAGTCATGGGAGCTCCAGACTCTGTAAGACATGGGTCTGCAGCCCATACTCCCGTCTGTGCTCTGGGCCTCTCTCTACTCCCAGGCATAGGGGTGCACAAACATGGTGATTATTTCCATGTATCAGCATCAGACTTTAATATTGACCCACCACTAGAATAATAACCACTGTGTTCTGGGGGAATTAATTTCCAGATATTGACTACCTCATTATCCCCCCCTTTTCAGCATCATTCTTACTTCTCATTAATCTTTTGGAACAGGACCATCTCTTGGCAAAATTGTGAGTTTTCTATCCCCTCTTGTAGGCTACAGCTATAAGGAAGGGGTGCTTCAGAGAGGCTGCAAAGGCCTGAAAATCCACATGGACACCAAGCCTTTGAATACATGTGGGTGCTGTTGTGATTGATGAAACAAACATTTATTTCAGTGTTGTACTGAATTCAGAATCATTCAGGTCTGAATAACTTCTGGTCATTATGCAGTTTCTTAATCACTAGATCTTAAAAGTTCTGTGGATTTTTTAAAAAAGGGGTTATAATACTTAAGAACTGCTAGTTTAGGGCAAAGGATCTGACATAGCAGGCTGATGTGTTATTCATTCAATAAATAGTTATTGCATACCCATTCCAAGCCCTGGAGATATTCATGAATGACATAGGCATAGTTCCCATCCTCAAAATAGTAATACTAGTAAACAGACAGCAACTGGAACCCTGGAGAAAAGCTGATCTTCAGTAGGAGATAAGCAGTTGGTTGGAGATCAGTTGAGTTGTAGGATGTAGGGACAAAATGCTACTCCTTCCAGAGGGATATGCATTTTGAAAGAGGAGCCTCTAGAAGGGTAAACACAAAGGACTGAATTTCTACTGGTGGAAATTCAGGAAATAGTTTGGCAGGCTGCAGAAAGCCATTTAAAGAGCTTGATTGGAAGACAAATTATAACCTTTCCTAAAATAATAAAATAGTATTCAAACTATGTTAGTACCCGATATCATCAATATGTTAACCACTTAATATCTGATATTGATTATAGGCTGTGCCTATGTAGAGGACTTTGCTTTCATATATTTAAAAATATACAAAATATATTTTTGAATATAGTTGCATCCTGAATGCTACTAGAATGTGAAAATAATGCTCGTTGGGTCTGGAAAGATGCTCCCTTTTGCTGGCTATTAGCCAGTAGTTGGAATTCGAGCCTGACATGCACAGTATAGACATGGGAAAGTCCAAAGGTCATATTACCAATAATGGAAATAGAAACCAAAATCTTTTTTTTTAAATGAAAAGGAATTTGAGACCCAGCTGGCTGGTAAGAGATGGCATGTGGAGATGAACCATCACCCACAGCTGCTGGAGTAACTTGTGGAAGGGGCAGACCAGGCTGGTTAGCTGTCTAGAGGCACCAGGAGTTATTGGCCAAAGTGGCTGGAAAGGAGAAGAGGAGAAATGTAGAAAAGACCAGTAGAGTTGGCACCAAAGAATCATTTCTCTACTTTCTTAGACTATCAATACCCTTTAAATTTTGGGGGGGATCAACCTGAAGAGTATTCTTCCTAATTAATCTGCCTTAAAGTGTACTTTGCTGTTAATGATTATCACCTTGGAAGGCATTCCCCAAACTCCCACTGGGGACCCATCTGTCAAGGCACGTGTTTCCGAGGGAGGCTGAACTGAGTGCAGCCGACTTTGGTTTGGTTGGGAAATGAGAACAGCTTCTAGACCTTCCATAAACCTTCTGTGCTCATAGTCATCGGTTGGGTTGGCGTCATAGCAAACTTTAAGTGAGGGAGAATGTTTCAGCCATTCATTACAAGGGAGAAAGGTCAATCTCCGTGAAATTCCTACCACCTTCCGATGAGGCATCCCAAACTCCATGGAGACTGGCTCTGGCTGGTGGGGATGTGGCTTTGTGACGAGTTCTCCTACCTGCTTGATTTCAGTTTTCTCGTTGGGAAAACTAAGAGGCTGGTTGACAAAACCTCCTTGAAGCTTTGACATTGGGGTTTTCTGATTCAGTTACCTCATGGCAGGTACAGTTTCCCATCCTCTGCTTCATAGCTTCCCTTTTAACCCTTCTCCTCACGGCTGTCGGTCACTTGGGGTGGCTGTACATTTCCAGCCAAGTTGGGCAGGGAGGGTTTATCCCAGGGAAGATCAAGGTGCACCAGGATCCCTTAGTTCCAGACAGACACTTCAGTCGTTCCCTGCTGGGAAGATAGGCCATATCTCTGCCAACAGCATAACACAGATAAGGGAGACCATGAAGGGTAGGGGTGCAGTTTTAGCCTCTGACACTTCACACTAGTATCTAAGCCCCAAAGAAGTATAGTAAACTTTGGCTAGAAAATTGCCTGACGCTGAACAAGGGTAGCAGCCAGTCTTGTCCTCAGAAAGCTAAAGAGGTGTCTGTCTTCTGACCAGAAGCCCAGAGGACAGTGGTCAAAGGCCATCACTGCAGGCTCCAACTAATCAAACCACCTTTTCAGGGCATAGTGAGGGGGAAGGGGTAGGCAACGATGAAGCTTTCCCCTCTTAACTTCACAACCTTGTTGGAGAAACCAGTTTCTTGCCAGGAGAGTGGGAACTAATTATACCACTGTCCCCACATGTGCTGTCGACTATCAAGAGACCACCTGTGCAGGAAGATGAGCAAACCTGGGCAGTTGCCTTTGAGCATGTGGGATTCAGTCACAGACTTGGGTTTTACCATTCCTCAATGAGATGCAGAGAGATCTTGGCACTAACCTCAGTGATATTGTGGATTATGGGGCATTTCTGTCGGCTCCGTCTTTGGCAGGACTGAGAGGTGAGGGGAGCTGGTCTCAGAGCTTCTCATGTCCCCTGTGAAGCCTGACCTCTCGTGGGCAAGCCCCAGCACCAGCACCTTTAAGCTTCTCCCCAGGCGCCACCAGCCCCTACAGACACCTCACAGGGCCTAAGCATCCCACGCTTGCCTCTTTGTACAAATTTGCTAGCTTTGCCTAGTGTCGGCAAGGGCATGAGGAACACACACCATCTACTGTAGGCGAGAGTGTGGATCACCACAAACCGCAAGGCGGTTTGGAAACAGCTATCAAAATTACAAATGCCTGTAGCTTTTGACACACAATTCTACTTTCAGGAATTTATCCTACAATGTGCAAAATTGCAACATTGCTTGTATAGCAAGGTATAAGAACATACCAAATGTCTATTAGAAAGGCACTGGTCAAATTAACATAGGGTATATTTACAGAGTGAAATATTCTGGAGCCATTAAAATCGTGAAATGTGTGGATTTCTAAACAAACCGATAAAATAATTTCAAAGATCTATTCTTTAAAAACTCTTAGAACACTTTTAAAGTTTTATGAGGTTAAAAAAAAGCAGGATACCCAGCAGCGTGTATAACCTGTTTCCATTTCAGTAAACACAGGGAGGGGAGTAAACTGTGTCTGGAAGGACGTCTGAGAAAATTGCTCATGGTGGTTGCCATGGGAAGGAAAATGGTGCCTTGGGGTTTGAGAGTGGTAGAAATCTCTCAGCTAAGGCTTCATCTCCAAAGGCCCCCGATAAAGTTCTCACACCTTTTCTGAGCGTGTAGCCCATTAATGCATTAGCACTTCAATATGGACCAGCTGATCACAGTCTCAGGCAGAAACAGAATGGAAAAGGATCAGACAGTAGTAAGATCTCTTACACTATTTGGAGTTGGTATTATATTCACATGGTTCAAAACTGAAATAATAAAAAGGAGCACACAGCAGCTGGTGAGAGGATAGACTTCGTGCATGTTCGGGGGTGTGGTTACAATGTATGCATGGGGTGCCCTGTGGCATCAGTAAATGGCAGTTTTGATAGTACTCGTGCGGTACTATCTCAGGGTATGAGACTTCTGGGAATGTGTGTGGAAGAAAGAAACTCAGAATATGAAAAAAATTGAGCCTGGGTCCCCTATGCCACTGACTGGTTGTGTGACATGAGAAAGGCAGCTTTCTGACCCAGGTGTCCACATCTACAAAGTGGGGCTGGTAACAGCACCCCACCCCTCAGTGGCTGTGATGTTTAAATGAGACGTCGTACAGCCAAGTAATTTGTACGTGAGTATGAGAGAAAACCCTGTGCCCCGCTCAACGACAGCAAAACAAACAACCTGATTAAAAAATGGGCAGAGAAGCTAAATAGACATTTTTCCAAAGAAGACGTCCTCATGGCCAACAGGCACATGAAAAAATGCTCAATGTCACTAATTATTAGGGAAATGCAAATCAAAGTCACAATGAGACATCACCTCACACCTGTTAGAATGGCTATGATCAAAAAGACAAGAAATAACAAGTGCTGGAGAGGGTGTGGAGAAAAGGGAATCTTCATACACTCTTGGTAGGATTATAAATTGGTGCAGCCACTGCAGAGAGCAGTCTGGAGATACCTCAAAAAATTAAGACTGGAACTACCATATGATCCAGCTATCCCACTTCTGGGTATTTATCCAAAGAATGTGAAAATGCTAATTTGAAAAGATACAGGCAGCCTTATTTACGATAGCCAAGATATGGGACCAACCTAAGCATCCATCAGCAGATGAATGGATAAAAAAGATGTGGTATATATGTGTACAATGGAATACTACTCAGCCATAAAGAAGATGAAATCTTGTCACTTGCAACAATATGGATGGACCTTGAGGGCATTATGCTAAGTTAAATAAGTCAGATGGAGAAAGACATACCATATAACTTCAATCATATGTGGAGTATAAAAAACAAGATCCCAAACAAATGAACAGCCCAAACCAAACAAAAACAAACATGCAGATACAGAGAACAGAGTAGTGATTGCCAGATTGGATGGAGCAGGGTGGGGAAGGGCAAATGGGTAAAGGGATCAACTGTACGGTGATGGATGGAAACTCAGTTTTTGGTGGTGAGCACCCTGTAGTGTATATAGAAGTAGAAACATAATGTTGTACACATGAGACTTATATAATGTTATAAACCAGTGTTACCTCAATTAAAAAAAGACCTGTGCCTAAAGTTCTAGATACAGTCGTTTCGCCACCTCTCCACTTTTCCATTGGCTCTTGTTCCTTTTCCTCTGTTTTTTAAGGATATGTAATCACCAGTATCTTTTATTGGAAGCTGCCTCTCATCCTCTTTAGAAGCTGGTGATGCATGACTAGCAGATTTATTTTTGTAAAAGTAACATGTGCTTTTCCCTTTGCTGGCATCTACGCCCCCTTTCTCTCTGGTATGCAACACGCATTGGTGATGTCCATCACTGCACTGTTTTGTTCGTTTCTTACTTTTGCTAAATGGATGTAAAGGCACATTAAATTGGGCCTTCTCTCTCCCTTCTCAGCCTAGGGGACGGGGTTAACTCTACTGGGCGCCTGCTCTGAACCATCCATGGAGCCCCCCAGTGGAAAGTAAGACCCAGAGCCCAACCCCAAAGCAACCATTGTTATGTTTCTTGTATAGACTATGAACACAGACACGTGTATATTATAACCACCTTTAAAATACAAATTGGGGCCATAATATTTAGGGTTTTGAACCCTGCTCTTTCATTTTATAACATAGCTTTGAGATCATTTAGTACCAGTACACAGAGAGCCTCTTCTCTCTCTTTTCTTGGCTGAGTAATAGATTGCTGTGTGGAACTTTTCCCATTATTCTGGAATTGCAGCCAAGGGACAAAGCTGTCAATGAACGATGCCCGGTGTCCGGGCAGTCAAAGGAGACCTCCCATCAGGTCCTGGCACCCCTTACCCTGGTCTATGTGGGGTGAGCCCTGGGGTTGGAAGGAGGCAAGGGGTCAGCTTGTGGGGTGCGCACTGCTCTTGCTGAGAAGTCGCTTCCTTTCCCCCTAACCACATCCCACCCGCCGCCCGCCCCAGGCCAAGTTGGTGGACGGCGAAAGGCATCCCCAGGAGCCACTTGTGAGGGCGCACTGGCAGAGAAGCCTAGCTTGTTGCCCAGCCTGACCCTTGCCGAGCCCCAGAACTGACAGCCCGCATGAGGACACACCTCAGGGCACGAGGTTAGAGAGCCAGACGGCTTGACGTGCCCTCTGGCAGCTTGTGTGATCACAGCCTGGGTGCCCCTGGGTGCCTGTGCCAGTATAAGGGCCCCATGGGGTATAGGGTGCCATGTCTGGAGGCGAGGACAGCCCCACCATCCCAGTTCCCTGGGCCTCTGTGGGTACCAAGAGGACCCATCTGAACTTTTCCTGAACTTCAGGATGAGGCACAGAAAAGGTGAAAGGGGGCAGGGCCCAGCAGTGCCTAGAGAGGGGCTTGGGGACATGCGCCCTCCGGTCTGGACCAGCAGGAGACAAGGCACCCTTTCCTGGCAGGTCCCCAGTGACGGGGGACCTGGGGTGAGGCTGAACCCCATTCCCCTGAAAACCACACCCACCACCCACTCAGAGACCACCAGGATCCCCACAGAACCCTCCCCCATTGGAGTAGAGACCAGGGACCCGCTGCCGCTGACAAGTCACCGGCAAATGAGAGGACTCGGCCGCCTTCTTCTCCTCCTGCCCCCAAACCAGAACAGGGAGGAGGAGGAGAGACGTCAGGATAGCCCTCACCACCCCTCCCAACCCCTGGGGGTAGAAGGCGGGTGACGAGAGTCATTAGAGAGGTTGGCGTTTTACAGAGAACTGCACACATGTCAAAAATGGAAAGTTGCAAAGTCTGCCCAAGCTGGCATCAAGGGACAGTAAAGGGAGGTTATACGAAGGCCAGGTGAAAGCAGAGACTTGCCGGGGCGTAGGGGGGAGAGAAATGTATGTTTATACTCCATGACCTGAGATTTCTCAATCAACTCCTTCCAGCTCTGTGCATCCATCATGAGAGTACACCGTAATTTGTCTGAAAAGTTCCCCAGATTCATTCATCTTTTGCGAGTTTAAGCAATGCTGCCACCAGATAATGCTGCCACGTAAGCCCCTGTATCCACCTTGAGCCATGTGTCTGGCTCGAGTTCATCTGTGGGTAAATTCAGAGCGCATCCCTTGAACACAGCCTCTGCTTCTTGAGGACCGTCGTCCTGACTTAGAAATCAAGCCCTTTTGGCAGCCGGAAGCTGCGAGCCCCAGAGCCGGGCCACTCCCCTTGCTGATGATCTGAACGTAGCTGGCTCAGCCTTGGACGTGGCGGATGTCCCTTTCACTCTGTCCAGTTCTGCTATGAAGACTGTGTCCTCCACGTGGAGCATTTCTTCCAACTGCCTTGCTCTTGTTCTTTTAGGGATTTCCTTCTCCCTCTGCATCTCTGGGGGCAGAAATCCCCCTGCTGGTTCCCTTTGAGGTTGTCCTGGCTCCTCTACCCCATGTTGCTTAGCAGAGGGGGATGGCCAGGCACGGCCCAGCTTTTGCTTGTGACATGGACCAGGGTTTTATTTGTAGAACGAGGGGCTCTGAATTCACTGATCTGTCCTGGGTGACACCCTCTGAGAAGCCACAGCAAAACCTGAAGTACCTTGAACACCTAGAAGAAAATCTGATGACCACTTAAGAGAAGCGAAGAAAAGTCAGTAGCTTTCCAGAGCTTGGAATACAGCGGCTTCACCCGCAGCCGCGATAGCAGGGCTCCTGGGGCAGGCTCCACCACCAGACACTCTTCCCTGGCTTGTCAAAATCCTTGAATCTTACCGCTGCTGCTAATAAACAAAACGAATGACCTGACTTGCTTCTGAGTCCCACTGAGCCCCTCTGAGCATCCCCCGCACTGGAGTTCATCTTGAAGCCCGCAGATACCCAGCAGCAGAGGCAGATGATTCCCAGTAACATTTAGAAAACCCAGTTTCCAACCAAGTGTGACAAAATGACGATTTAATAGATGCATATGTCGTGCTTGAATATTTTTAGTTTTTCTCGTCAGTGCGTGAGTCATTTGGAATGACAGACTGCGTTCAGGGGGAGAGCAAGGATCTTACAGAACCCCACTCCTTCGCTGATTCATTTCCTACCTTTGACTCCCGTGAACCCTCTCAGTGATTTTGTGGGAAGCTGCCTGCTGCTTTCTGACAGCCCATCACACTTCCCAGATCACTTACACAGAACTGCAGCCGGGCCCACTGTGAGCTCCTGACTCAGGTCCCTTTTTGGGGAAAAGCAATTCCCAGGAGCTGGCCCTGCCATAGTTGCACCGTGCACGGTTTAAATTCCAGAGGCTGTTCCAGCCCGTTGGTTTCTTTTCCTTCAGAGATGCTTATGATGGGAAGTCATTCTTTTTATTTTAGTGGCCTCAGGCCCCAGAGGCTTTTGCTGGGAGGCTGCACTGGCCTCCTTTTTGAGCAGGTGACAGATGAGGGAGGTGACAGCTGTGACCGTGCTCGACACCTCCACCCTCTTCCCTCTGCAGCCAGGAGAGAGGCTCCAAGGAACCTAATCAGGTGGAATTGGGGCCCGTGACCTCCCCAAAGCTGTGCTCTCAAGTAGTGCTTCTCAACTTTGGCTACAGAATTTGATTCTCTCAGGGAGATTTTTAAACTCCCCATGTGTGGAGCTCAGCCCCAGAGAGTCTGTTTTAATTGGTTAGGGGCGACACCACACCCAGTGCCATTTCTGAAGGGAAGACGGAGGGAGGAGAAACCATAGAGAGTTCTCACTGGAGCCCCTTATTATTGGTTCATGCTCAGGGTCTAGTCCCTCACTAGCTCATAGAAGATACTCCAGAGAATAAATAAAAGGCTGAATGGATGACTAAGAATGTGAACTGGGAAGTTTTGAAGACAAATGACAAGAGGCTAAATAGTGTGGTGGGAAAATCCAACCTGCTGGGTGTTGGGTGAGAGGGCTCTGATTTAGCCTCTCCATGTGCGAGCTGGGTGCTTTGGGCAAGAAACCTCCCCTCTCTGAGCCTTTGTTTCCTCATCTGTAGAAGCAAAGTGTTTGGAGCAAATACTTTCTAATGTTCCCCCTCTTTTTCTAAAATCCTCTGAGTAGATGGCTGCTACGCCTATCCCTGGCATTTGGCCATTTTTCTTGCTTCATGTGCGACTCCAGTGCTTTCTGAATTGGCTTAAGCTAGAGAGCAGTTTTCCTTGAACAAGAACTCTGGGGCCATCAAAAAGAGGTTGCTTGGTGACGGTTTGTGCAGGGATGACAGTCACTCAGTGTGAGGGGAAAGGCAGAATGTTCCAGAACATTCTAATGCCCACAGTAGTTCACTGGTGGGTGGATGGGGGAGGGGGATATACACAAGCCTGCAGCATTTTCTTTTTGGTGTGAGCTGTAGGCGTGTGACAGAATCATGGAAACCAAACCTGGCTTTAGGGATTGAAAGGCAAAATTGACTTTTCCTCTGACCTAGCTCGGTCCAGCATTGCCCAACTGTCTCCAAACACTGCAGAACGGCTGTTTGTGTGGAGATGAAGAAAAGCTCTCTGTTGACTTGATTTCCAAACCCTGCCTTTTGGAATTGACACAAGAAGAGGGCAAATTGCTCTCCAGGCTTGACCATCCGGTCAGCCTACTCCAACCCCCTATCCCAGCTCTCTGGCTCCATCTTCTCAAACAGAAGCTATTGAAACAGGTATCAATAACACAGATAAAGAGTAGAGCAACATGGGCTTTGAACCCCAGGGCCAAAAGGCTTATTGCAAACTGGTCAACTTCTTTCTGTGGCTTCTATCCCCCAGGGGTGAAAGACCAAAGCTCCTCTCCTTCCCTGAGACAGCTCTGTGTGTGGTCCAGTCCCCAGGGCGGGGTGGGGGGACATAGGGCGTGATCTGCACCTTCAGAGACGCCTCATCAGCGTTCCAGGTTGCCCGAGCCCCAGGTTTGCTGTTGGCTGGAGGTGGAGGGAAGATGCCCAAATCAATGCAAAGACAGCATGCGGTTAAAGCACAAACTCTGAAACCAGACCACCTGATCTATCCCTTACAGGCTCCGTGACCTCGGATGAGTTTAAAAAAAAAATCTCTGTACCTTGATTTCCCCATCTGCAAAATGGAAATAACATGCACCTACATAGTAAGGTTGTCAGGAGGATCAAATGTGTTCATAATTCTAAAGCAGCTTAGAACACTGCCTGGCACATAGGGTGTTTCAAATAAATCAGTGGTTCTGAAACTTCAGTACAATAAGAATCTCCAGGAGAACTTATTTAAGTGGAGTTTACAGGGCTCCATTTTCTGAGGGGCTTTAGGTGAGAGCCTGAGGTTTTTTTGTTTTTATCACCTGTCCCCAGGTGAATCTGAGGCAGGTGGTCAGCACTGTCTGGTCCCGGCTGTGCCTGCATCTCCCACCTGAGAAACTGGACCCTGCTTCCCTCGGGACTGGCTCTAGTTGCCCTATGGGCTTCTCGAGTCTTTTCAGGTGGCTTGTCTGGTGGGTGCTGGAAAGATCTCCCTCTATACCAGTTGATCTTTTGAGTTTCAGCTCAAGTGATATCTCCTCCAGGAAAAATTCTTTACCTGACTTTTTTTTCCATGTGTACAGCATTGTAACTTGACATCTGTACACCTTACATAGTGATCAGTCCCAAAAGTCTAGTTACCATCCACCACCATACAATGGACTCCCTTCATCCCCTTCACCCATCCCCCAGTCCCCTGTCCCTCTGGTAACCACCAGTCTCTTCTCTGTATCTATAAGGGCTTTTTTGTTTTGTTTGTTCATATTTTGTTTTGCTTCGTTTTAGATTTCACATGTGAGTGAAATCATAGGGTATTTTACTTAGCATAATACCCCCAAGGTCCAGCCATGTTGCTGCAAATGGCAAAATTTCATTCTTTTTTATGGCTGAGTAATATTCCATCGTATGTATGTACCACATCTTCTTTATCCATTCAACCATCAGTGAACACTTAGGTTGTTTCCATATCTTGGCTATTGTAAATAATGCTGCAACGAACACAGGGGTACATATATATTTTCGAATTAGTGTTTTCACATTCTTTGGATAAATACCCAGAAGTGGATAGATGGATGATACGGTATTTCTATTAATTTTTTGAGAAATCTCCATAATGTTTTCCATGGTGGCTGCACCAATTTATAATCCCACCAACAGTGTATGAGTGTTCTCTTTTCTCTATATCTTCTCCAACACTTGCTGTTTCTTTTTTTTTTTTTTAAGTCTTTATTGAATTTTTTACAATATTGCTTCTGTTTTATATTTTGGTTTTTTGGCCAGGAGGCCTGTGGGATCTTAGTTCCCTGACCAGGGATCAAACCCGCACCCCCCTGCATTGGAAGGCGAAGTCTTAACCACTGGACTGCCAGGGAAGTCCCAACACTTGCTGTTTCTTATCTTTTTGATAATAGTCATTCTAATAAGTGTGAGGTGATATCTCATTGTGGTTTTGATTTACATTTCCCTTATGATTACTGATGCTGAACATCTTTTGATGTGCCTGTTGGTCATCCGTATGTCTTCTTTGGAAAAATGTGTATTCAGATCCTCTGCCCATGTTTTTAATTGGGTTGTTTTTTGTTGAGTCGTGTGAGTTCTTTATATATTTTGGATATTAACCTCTTGTCAGATATACAACTTGCAAATACTTTCTCCCATTCAGTAGGTTGCCCTTTTGGTGATAGTTTCCTTTGCTGTGCAGAAGCTTTTTAGTTTGATCTAGTCCCATTTGTTTATTTTTGCTCTTGTTTCCCTTGCCTGAGGAGACATATCCAAAAAGATATTGCTAAGATCGATGTCAAAGGGGGTACTGCCTATGTTTTCGTCTAGGAGTTTTATGGTTTCAGGTCTTGCATTCAAGTCTTCAATACATTCTTGTGTATAGTAGAAGACAGAGTTCTAGTTTCATTCCTTTGCATGTGGCTGTACAGTTTTCCCAACACCATTTTCCTAGCAGAGTGCTCTTTCTCCATTGTATATTCTTGTCTCCTTTGTTGTATATTAATTGCCCATATAAGTGTGGTTTCCATTGCTTTTGTGCCAGGACCATACTGTAAAGATTACTGTAGCTTTACAGTGTAGTTTGAAATCAGGGCCTGTGATACTCCCAGCTTTGTTCTCCTTTCTCCAGATTGTTTTGGCTGTTCAGGATCTTTTGTGTGGTTCCATACACATTTTAGAATTATTTGTTCTAGTTCTGTGAAATATGCCACTGGAATTTTGATACAGTTTGCACAGAACCTGTAGATCTTCACCTGACTTTTGGACAGATCCTGACCTCTGGGTGGAGGCATAAGCCCTTATCTGCCATTTCACATTCATTTTTTATAAATTTGAAGCAATCCCATTTGGGGCAAACGCCTCATCTGATGGCAAAAATCTGACCTGAACTGACATGAGGCTATTTATAGTCTTTATTTATTCCATTTAGTGTGTGTATTCACATGCTTGGCTGTAGAAATATTAATGGGTTTGATGACAGTGTGTTGCCCTATCCTCTACTGGCAGTGTTACATAATGTATGATATATACATATATATACAACATAGTACTTTTATAAAATGCAAAAAAAAAAAAAAAATCCTGCTTTCCAAAACACATCTGGCCCCAAGAGTTTTGGATTGTGGATCTGTAGCACAGTTTTGCTCTGATTATTGGCTTTCTCCTCTGCCTCGCCACTAAATGAAAACCCTAAAGGCAAAGACCTGAGTTTCATTTTGCATCCTCCACATCTAGCCCATTTCTTGGTGCAAATAATGATCAGTTGGTGTTTCTTGAATGAATGAATGCTTTCTCGTAGAGGAAACTGTACCTGTCTCTCTTACTCTCTGTGACATTCTCCAACACTCTGTGACATACATGGTAGAGTTTGTAAAATTAACTTCACATGGCTCTTTTGGTTCCTCCTCCTTGGGACCAGGCCTGCAGCTGGGTAGGCTGTCTCCACGTTGGGGTGATAAGGATCTCAAAAGACTGTTTCAAACAGCTAGATTCTTCCACTCTCTGTTTGAGCAGGGTTTTTGAAAAAGAGGGAGCATTTCTGGGGCATTGGAATGTCTTGAACAAAAGAATTTTCCAAGATTGGGGAACAGGTTGAAGACTTCACGTCTGAGATCTTCTTTTCCTTCTCTGTCCCCAGGACAAAGCTCTATCTGTACACTGCCTAAAGGGGAGAATACTCTTCCAGACCCACCCCTCCCAGGCTTGATAAAGGCAAGAACTCCAGGGCAAGAAACTGGGAAAGACACCTCCGAACCCAACAGAGCTGTTAGAAAACAGGGGGATGAGGAGACTCAGAAACCGGATTATAAGAGATTGAGCTTCCAAGGTACGTGAGTTCAAGGCCCCTGGCCCTTGTGGTATATCATGACAATGTGAGAACAATCACATTCTAAGTAAAGAGAAATGGGATGGTTATTAGATAATTCAAGCTCAAACCTCACATTGGTCCAAATTGCCTACGAACATGTGCTGAGGTTGCAAACTCAATTGTCTACATGGCCAGGCAGATGATGAGTGAAGTGAGCCACATGTGACACAATAGGGAGTGGAGGGGAGTGTGGCGAATGGGAAGGTTTGGGCCTCATCTAAAGAGAGCAGCCCCTATTCAGCTCCTGCTGATTAAAGCCAGGGCTTCTCATTTTTCAAGTGAAATTGGAAACCTTGATTTTTAGGTGAAATGTCCCTATCTTAAAAATCCCAGGAAGGTCAAAGTAAGATCATGGACAATGAAGTTATGGCCCACCCGTCCCCAGTTTGCAACTTTTGTTTCCATACATCTTGGGTGCTGTCCCGTCTTGTGATCTTAGAGTAGTGGGTTTGTGAGTTCCTGACATTTTCTGGAATCATCTTCTGAGCTGCGACAATCCCAAGTGGAGGCCGTTTTTCTCACTTGCAGCTTCTTGCCTCCACTCTAAGAGGCAGAGCAGGCTCGCCTCCTCTGGGGTCCCCTCCTTTTCCAAATGCAGAGGCCTCCTCCCACGCCCTGGGCCAGCACCTAAAGGAGATCGCTGGGTAGCCACCAGGAATCATCTGCCCTGCGCCTCTGCTTGGACAGCCAAGCGCGGCTCAGATGCCTGAGGTCCTCCAGGGAAACTGCCATTTCTTGAGAACTAAAGTGCTGCTGATACTACGAGGCTTGAAAATTGTGTCTGAAAGGATGAGAAGCAGAGCAAAAAAGGCACGGTGTTCATTTACTATTTTTTAGGCCACCAGGAGAGTTGGCAGGCGCCAAAGCACTCGGACCAAGAAGGCACGACTCTCTTAGCAGATCATCTTCTGCAGTTTCAGTGTCTTTTGCTGGCCGTCTCCTTCTTTCCTCTCTTGCCAGAGACCCTAGGTGACTTTCTTACAGACAATCAATCAGGTGGGTCTGGGTCCCTCATCAGGGTCATGAGGTGGAAGACGCTTGTTCGCCGGGCCAGTGTTTGACTATTATTCAGGAAGAGACTGAGGCAGGAAGCAGTGAGGATCCTCCAGACTGAAGCCCACAGATGACCTCCAAGCTCGCTGGAACCACAGCACCACCCTGCTCCCCAGGTACCTAACCAGTTCCCTTTAATCCAGCTTTATTGAGCATCCAAGGTACAGAGAGCATTGATGTAACCTATGCTTGCAGGTTGCTTACAGAGATGTAGAGGAAGAAGACAATTATACAAATAACCACAGCGATAGGACGAAAGGGGCAAAGTGCTGTAGGTTCAGAGGAGGGATGAAGACTTCATTCGGTGGGGGGAATCAGGAAAGGTTCCCTGGAGGAAGTGACAACTGAGATGGGCTCTGAATTTTAGGTAGATTTGGACATGTGGGGAGGTCACTCCTAGGAGAGAGAACAGCATGAGCAAAGGCAAGAAGGAAGGAACGTAAGGGGTGTGTTTGGGGAGGAATAGTCCGTTTGAGGGAATATGGGGGCCAGAAGGGAAACTGAGTCAGGAACCTGATCACCAGTACCCTGGAGTGCGTGGCTAAGGAATTTAGATTTTCTTGGGTTGACGCTGGCAGCCTTTGAAGGGTTTCTGCAGGGGACTGCAGTGATCAGAGCTGGGCTCTACTCGGAGCTGTGTGCAAACTGGACCGGAAATCAGGAGAGGGAGAGAGGGGGGTGCGGTCAGGAGCTTATTATGATCTGGGCAGAAGTTACTGAGGCAAGTAAGGTGTGGGGCGTGGGGCTGGAGATGAGAGTACGGGTGCGGAGCCCATAAGGATGCGCCTGCCGTCCCAGCCCCTCCCCCTTCTCAGGCATCTGCTCCCGCAATTCCACCAAAACCTCCCCCTTTTGAGACCCCAGTGACACCCTCATTGCCAATTCCAGTGGTCACTTCTCAGTCCTCGTACCGGGGACCTACCAGCAGCACTTGACACACGTGGTCTCCCTGCCTTCATCAATAAGCTCCCTTCTCCCGGCCTCTAGGACACCACTGGTTCCTGCTGTCCTCCCACATCTCTGGTCTCTCCTTCCTTCCTGATTGTCTCACCTTCCAGCCCGCGCATCCCTCCTTCTCACTCTCAGCTTTAAATTCCATCGACATGTTGATGGCACTTAAGTTGGTATCCCCAGCCTGTACCTCTCTCTGAACTTGTATGTTCAACTTTGTACTTGACCTCTTCACTTGGAGGTCTAACAGCTGACTCAACGTTAGCGTATTCCAAAAGGGCCTTGACCTTATAGCCCAATCCTTCCTAGGGCCTTTGTATTTGCTGTTCCTCTGTCCCCACATGCTCTTCCCCAAGTAGTCACAAGACTTGCTCCCTCACCTCCTTGAGATCTTTATGCCGACCCACTCTATCTAGATTTGCACCCTCCCATGCTACCTCCTCCTTCTGCTGGCTTTCATCAACATTTCATGCAACATACATTTTACTTATTTATATATTTGTTTGCTTGCCTCCACTAGAATATATATTTTCTGATGGAAAGGATTTTTGTTTTGTTTTGAATTGCTATATTCCCAGCCGCTACAAGTATGTGGTACATGGTGGCCACTCAGTGCATGTTTGTTGAATGAATGAGTGAATAGGAAACTGAACTCTGTCCCTCTTTGGACTTGGGGAACAAGGCCATGTGGAAGGTCAAAGATAAAGTCCCAATGTGGATGCCTGGAAGATACCAGGGTACAATGCTAAAGAAATTTAGAAACAAAGAAGTTTGAAAGCAATGTGAGTTTAGATTGGGACGTTTTGCGTTTGAGTGACCTGGGGGGCATCCTAAGATGATATCCGGCAGGATTTGGATATGAGGGTTGAGGGCTCTGGGAGAGGTTGGGAGTAGATGTAGATTTGGTCATTGCTTACATGGTGGAGATGGCCTTACATGGGGAGAGAGAGAGAGAGAGAGAGAGAGAGAGAAAAGGGACACCAAGAACAAATTATTGGGGAACACCTACTTTAGGCGAGTAGTTCAAGAGAGAGAGAATAACCAGGAGAGTGAAATGTCATAGAAGCCAAGATAGAATTTCAAGGAAGAAGAAATGGTTGATGATACTGAACAGTGCACACTGGGGGGGCAGGATGAAGCCTGGGAAAGTGGTGTTAGGTGTGACCACCTAGAGGTCTGCTCTCCTGTTGCCCAAATGCCCCGGATGGCCTTGAGCACCAGGCAGGAGCTCAAGGATAAGTCGTGGACACAGTGAACGGCCCAGTGGTGTGACCAGACCTGTTCTGGAGGCAGGCTAACCAGAGTGTAGGATGACTGGGGAAGGGAAAGAAAGTGGACACACGCTTTAGGATGATACGGCAGCCGTCCAGACCTAAGGAGTTGCCTGCAAGCGAACTTAGGGGTTGGTGGCTTCCATGTTCAACTTGTAGAGCAAGAAAATGACTGGCCCAAGGTCACCGGGGTCCATAGGGTTCCCGGACCTCCAAGACAGGTATGACCATTGCTCACTCCGTGTCACCAGCAATGGCTATTTCCCAATGCTGTGGCTCTCTGGCCTCCACAGCTAATATTTGTTTCCTATTGATCCAATCCCCAGCCTGTTACTTTTTAACTGGAGTCCAGGGGTTCAAAGGCCTGACTTTTGTTTAAACGCTCATTAGGACGGGGGGGGGGCATGTCCCCTGATAACCTCAACTGATGAACAAGCAAGGATCTTCTGAGTAAATATAGGCTGTGCAGAAGGCCAGAGGGGGTGGACCAGAGCGGGGTGAGGCTGGGGGACGGAGAGGAGAAGACCCCACTGGCAGAGGGGCTCTTCAAACTTGTAAGAGCTGAATAACTGGAATTCAAAAGACAAATCCCAAACCTAAACTTTCCACCACAAATAATATTAAATATAAGTTAATATCTAAAATCCTTTATCAAACAGAAACTCTTTAGAAAATGTACATCCTGGTGCTCCATCAAATAGTTCCTGAGGGTAGAGAATCCAGCCCTATGGCCCTTCAACTCTGTTCGACTAAGGGATGCTCGTGTTGCCCTGGGATCTGGAAAATATGGGGCCCTTGCTTTTGACGGTGGAGAGTTCTGTCCTAGGGCGGCGGCCAGAGAGGCACAGCGGCTCCCTGTGAGGGGCTGGGGTTTTTCTTGGAAGAGGCCTATCTTTTCATGTGGGTGTCCCTTATGCACACTGGATTTTGTGGCTTGAAACAGGGCCTTTGCCCTCAAAAGCCCTCCTCCACTCAGTTTGTTGATACATAGATGCCATAATTTCTATCTTTATTCCTGTTGGTTGAAGCCAAGCTTCACCTCTGGAGTTTGAATACTTCTAGAAGGGATCATGCATGTCGTCTGATCGGTCATGTACATCGTAGTGTAAATGAGTGTCTGGGCTCTTCTCTCTGAGACGAGGTTTGGTGGAGGGCATGGAGGATGGGCCAGGGTGAGCGGCTGTATGGAGGCTTTGAGTCAGACAATCCCGGTTCAGATCTCTCTTCTGTAAGACTCTTGCTCTCCCGGTCTGTTTCCTCGTAAGTTGAGGGTGATAATATCTACCGTATTAGACTGATGTGGAGATTTACGGGAAGTAGTAGTACTATTAACCTAAGAGAGTAAATTGAAGACTCCAGAGGCTCGGCAGATGTCAGCAAGGCCACTATCCCAAGGGGAAATTCATTCTGCAAAGAGATGCCGAAGGCTGCTTGTTCCCAAACTCCTTGCCCTGTCCTCGGGGCGCTGCTGGGTATCTCCCAGGCTCCCTTGCAGTTAGGTGTGGCCATGTGACTAGGCGAGGCGGGGGGCGAGGGGTGCTTCACAGCTCCGGTCCTGGCCCTCCTGCAAGGCCTTGCACCGGCTCCCCCGCCTCTGCCTGGGGGCTGCGGAAGGTGGGATGAGAGACCCCTCCACCTCCACCTCTTAGAGTTTACTGTCCAGACACTGGACATGTCCTCGGGTGGGCGGAGCTCCAGTTTCCACAAACAGCTTCTGCGCTCAGCGTGTCGGGGCCCTTACTCTGCTCAAGGGCTTCTCCTGCGTTTTGAGTAAGACGTGGGGAAATCCAGAGGGAGCAGTGGCTCTGGCCCCCACCAGCAGGAGACAAAATTTCCTGTGGATGTCTACCAAGATTTATCCCTGGCTCGGATGATGTTACTTGAGGTTGATTGAAGCTTTTAAAAATCATCCTGGTGTCGAGTCGGCTTGGAAGCGAGAGGCTGCCTGGAGTGCACCCAGCACCCCTCTGTGCTCTGGCCCTTCCCTCCCACGGGGCCCCCTGCACTCTGCTCCCCCCGAGGGGTTTAGGGAATGAGACCAGCTTGATGCGTTTGCAGGGTTCCCCTGAAAACCTAGGTTTTCTGCCTGAAGTGGGACACTGACGGGTCTGACCCTGACCCTGGTGGCTGCCTGTCCCCAGCTGGGCCGCTAGTGCCCCTCCTGCCCTCATTTCTGCCCTGGGCTCAGTGACGAGCAGCCCTTCTGCTGCAGACAAGCCGCTGGAGGGAAGGGACCGGGTGAGAGGTCACACTAGCCCCCAGGGATCCACAGGGGCACCGTTGAGAAGCTAATCGCCCCCTCCCTGGAGGCCTGCAGTTCCCAGGAATGTGGACCACCCACGGCCATCATCCCCTGTCTCTGCAGGGCTGCCCTGGCCTCTGCCGAGGGCAACAAGTGAGGACCAATCCTGGTCCTCCAGGCCAACAGCACTGGGCAGGTAGGGAGTGATCAAAGGCAAGACCCCGGGACCCACACGGCCAAGGTCCTTCTGGGTCAAACATTCCGCAATCGTGGGATTAAAGCTTGATGAGCCCCGGGCACATAACAGTGCAGAATAATCATCTGCCTTTAGCTGGTCTTGTTATTCAGTCTGAACAAGGCCACGAAGGATTGAACACTGGTAACTTCTTAGTTCTGGGAACTGTACGTAAAACTCCCACGGTACGGTATTGCTTAGAAATTGCCCGAATGTATCATTTCCCTTTAATCACAGTGGGACGTGCCTCTCCGCTGTCACTCAATCATCTTCAGTGCTCAGGCGGGAGGTTTCCTTGCTGCAAGGCCCTTACACGCCCCCCAAGCTAACTTGTCTGTGAGCAAACTCCTTCCGCAGAGAGAAAAAAAGGCTCTCCCCAGGCATTAGGGTGAGGGGAGGCAAGCAGAGGGCTTTGGAGGAAACGTGTGCCCTCCCCTCCCACCATCAAGGCCCCGAGCCCCTGTCTCTGCGGCTCTGTGCCCTGTTCCTACGCTGAGCGATGCCCCGAGGCTGCAGAAATGCAGGTGACGGTGCCCCATCGATGTGTCACGGGAGCACCTGAAGCGGCAAGTTGGCTGGACACCCGGCCAAGGACGGGATTAAGTCAGAACAGGCAGCTCAGACTTCAAGATAACGGCAAGTCCAGCAGGCGGACACAGAGGAGCCACGAGCGAGGGGGCCTGGGCTGGGCTGATGCACGGGCGGTTGGGGCCTCCGACCTCCTCCCTGAGGCCCCGGGTGCTGAGGGCACCCCAAGCCCAAGGCCCAGCTGAGGGGAGATGCCGCTTTGCCCAGGGGCAGGGGGCAGCCTCTCCACTGCTTTCCATCGAGTTCATCCTCTGCCACCTGTGACTTGCTGCTAGGATGGATGTGGGATTCGTAGGGAAAGGGAAGGAGGCACAGCCTGGGGACACTGGCTGGGGAGGAGCTGGGGTGTTACAGAGGGGCTGAGCAGGAAGGTGACAGGCTGACCGGACTAACTCACCTCTTCCTCAGGCTGGGCCTGAGCTCAGCCCTACAAAGGGAATCTTGGTTCCCCCCCTGCTCAGTCCCCACCAGTGGGTGTCCCGAGTTGGGGCCAGGGTCCTGCAGCCCACTTACGAAGGGGTCTGTATTGGGTCTTAATAAAAGTCACCATCATTTTGTTTTCCTGTCCAATTTAAGTCCTATAAATACTTGCTTAGAGATCCCACAGCCCGAGTCCTCTGGAAACTCAGTTTTGAGAAGTGCTGTCTCCCAGATGATGGCGCACCAAAGGGACGGGGAAGTGGCATCTGCCCTCTTATGTCCAGGGACCCCTTTGAACGTGGTTCCCCAGAGCCAACCACAGCGATGAGAATCCCTGGATACCCATGCCCACCACCAACTTTTACCAGGGACGTTAGAGTTTCAGAAGTGCCTAGATCACTCTTGGACTTCAGAGCAGGTTAAGAGCTTACTAACTTAGCAACTGTGTAACTGATGTATGATGATTTATTCCTATTTCATATATCTCATCATTTGTGTTTTTCTCTGAGAATGAGCATATACAAGTTCAGAGTGGCTCTATCTGCTGGTACCTCCCTTGTCTGTTCCTGTAAAGCTGGAGGAGGCCGCAGGAACTCAGAAGGCTGTCGATACCTTTCCACCAAGATACCATCTACTGCTGCCTGAAAGAGACAAGTAGCAAGAAACCAGGATGCAGTTATGTCCTGATTTGGATGTTACCTCCTGGCAGTCCTGGAGGGGACAAGTTAAGGCCATCGAGAGGAGGCTTAGGCACTAAAGAAAAAGGGAAACAAATTTGAGGAGTCTACGTGTTTTATCAGGGAATTGACATGAGATCTGGATTTTGATAGCATCTCCCTTCTGAGAACCATCTTGAGCTTCATTACTGAGTCTCATTAACTGACATAAATTGAGGGTTAGTCAGATGAAAACTAGAGGTGAGATATGCCTTTCCAGGAATGGACTTTATATTACCACTTGGGTAATCCATCAAGTCATTAATTCTCAAATTTAATAAAAAGACAGATGGATAAGAATAGAGGTGCATCCCATTAAGCTCAAGCCATGTGTTCGGGGCAGCCTTTAATGATGTTTTTAAAGATGTGGAACTTCTAGGGAGATTAAGGAAGTGAACATACTATCTATATCTGCAGGCATTTAAATAACCTCCCTGAGACAACTAAGGCGATGCACTCACAAAGAAGCTTTAAATCAGACAACCCGTAATACTTGATGTAGAAAAAGTTCCAGCTTCCATAATTCTTTATTAAATATTTGACAAGTTGCATCACTTCTTTACAACGACTTCGTTTTGTCACATTACTCTTTTGCTGTCAGGAAAACAATCCACAATTTCTCTTTAGATCTCTCAAGAAAAACGAAAAGCAAAAAGGATTTGTCCTTCAACTAAACGTTTTCTGTCTGTATCAAATTCAACCGTATTTTACAGCTATTCTAATTGTGAAAATGAGCATTTATCCATACATTGTCTTTTAAAAAATTTCCAAGTTGTTTGGTTTTTAATCACTGTATCAAATGGTACTTGGCTTTATATCAGGAGGTGGGTTTATAATAAAAAGTTATGAAACATTGAGAATTCATTTGGAATGCTTGAAACTTTTTTTCACCTTAAAAGTCACTGTTTTTTCATGTTTCGTTTGATAATAGATGCTGAGTTAAGAGATGACGGCATATTATATCATCATCTTCCTGGGGTGCTCTCAGGCTCTGAGGGTCAGAATTCTCAGGACACAGCTTGGAGAAAACTGTAGAAGGGACTAAACTCTCACTCCCTTTCGAAACCAGATTCCTCAAGGTAGGTGTAAAAATGCTATACAAATATGTAAAGATAGTTTTGGACAGCATATGTACGTATATATATTACATACATAGTAGTGAAGGAAGCACAAAGATATGCAAAGTTAACATGAAGGAAACTGTGACAATCTAGGTGAAATTAGTCTGAGAAAGAGGGGCAAACCAGTTTATATAGGAGCACAGATGTCTGTGGACACAGGGTCATGGTCATGAGAAGGCTTACAATGCACTGATACAGGTTGAGAAGGTAGTACACAGAGGTCTGTCGCCAATTTTGATATATTCTATCGTTACTCATACAAACACAAAACCAACCAACAAAAAGACATGCATCTTAAACATGCGTTGCTCTGCACCTAACACCTTTGACGAAGGGGAGCGGTCTAATGAGAGGTTTTCTTGGAAAATTCCATACCAACAGAAAGCTCTCCTTTCCTATGAAACATACCAGCTCACGTCCTAATGCTACAGCTTTGTCTCCGACGCACTGAAAACACTCTGGGGTCGGGGTGTGTGTGTAGGCAAATGTATATACACTGTTCATTAAGGCTTCGATAAATTAAAAAAAGTGGTCCAAAGTATGTCACATTTTCTTCCCAGTTTTAAAATCTAAAGTACAAAGTGGAGTCTATAAGGATTTTTTAAAAAACACATCTCAGCCCTAAAATTGGCAGTTTCGACTTGACTTATCAAGATGTACCCTGAAGTCTGAATAAGACGGAGGTAGTGCGGGACCTCCTGGGGGTCAGGAAGGGAGCAGGCCAGGCAATTACCCTGCACAGCAGTGCCCCCTACTGGCAAGGCAGAAAATGACACCAGGGTCAGTACAGGGGTGCAGAGTCAGGGTGGGGAGGAAAGAGCAAACAAAGAGGAGCGCTAGCACAGGGCCTGGGTAGGGGCTTGAGAATTGATTAACCCAGACTCTCTTCATAGATTCTGTAATTTCAGAGGTGAGATACAAGACCTAGGAAAATACTTGAGTCACGTGTGGAACAATTAGTAACTGTTAGACAACATGTACCACTGCTGTGTGATCTTGCCAGTTCCAAATTGGCTCTCTTGAAAAGCAAGTTCATATGCAGCAAATCTAATTGTTCTATTTAACAATGTGAGATGTAGAAAGTGGTTCAAATATTTTGCAAACCATTTCTCTCAGAATCTGTCACTGCAGCCTTATGTGGGAGGAATAATCCATGTCAGGTTGCTTTAAGCATTTGTCATCTGACCTTAGGGAGTATTTGATGTTAGCTACCAATGGGCCTTTGGTAAATAATGGCAAGTATTTCAGGAAAAAAGAAAGAGCACTGAGACAAATGCCTCGTTGTTTCCTGTTCCAGAGGCAGCAGGTAGAAAAGCAGCACACTATCTGAAGCTAATCCCACTGGGTGGACTTTCCAAGTTCAACTTTAGACTGACAAGAGTCAGAAATAGAAATACCCAGGACTTTTACAGGTGGCTGTGATAACTGATGTTTAAAAGACATTCAACATGCAATATGTAAACTCTGGCACTTACTTCTTAACCGCAAGGCAAAATGGCCCGTAACAACTCTTTTTCAGGGAACTGAAGAAGCTAGATTCAGGTTAATTTCTAAGAAAACAGAGGCTCTAAGAGACCCTGGACTGCGGAGTAGCGTCACTGCTAAGGACAACTAGATGAGGTGACACCGCCGTCCTGCCGTCCTCCCCCAGGCCTGCTGACCGGAGCAGGCAGAGGCCCAAGGGACCGCCCGGCAGCCTACTCCACATGCAGTGCATTTTCCTTACTGCCTTCTGTGATTACGTCGTGAAGGTGATGGAAAGTGGTCATCAGGATTGAGAGAAAACAAGACAGGTGACTATTTTAGACAAAGAGTGAGACACTGAGAATTGATGAGAACTAGGGAACGTTATTTGGATTAAAAAAAAGAAAACCAAAACCCCCAAACAAACTCTAGACCCAGCACTTTTGAGCTGTCACTGAAATCAGATATTAAGGGATAGATGAGCTGAATTGTCATTCACAGTTACTGCCTTTCAAGTATTCATGGGGGTCTATTTCGGTAATTCTTATCTGTTCTTGGCACAGAAATTATCTTAGGATGGGTTTTCTTTCTTATTTTCAATACTTTGCCTAATTTGCATTTAGTGAATATTCTGATTTTTTGGAATATACAGTTTACAAAAAGACAGAAGAATCCCAGTTCTCAGACAAGAATCGTTGGATTTCTCCCCCTATAATTACACACTCACTCTCAGAACCCATCCAAGCATACTGCTCTCCCAGGCTTTGGCATAAGTCATAAAAAGAAAGCCGAGTCTGGACTTGAGGGGCTACAAGAAGGGGGACGTTTGCCACTGAGACATCTGTCACATTGAGTGATGGGAAAAAATCCCACCAATAGGTAAAAATAATGAACAATATTGTTTTTTCTAATTACTCAATATCTAGGTTTTCTGATCACTACTGGATTTTAAAAAATCAATATGAAAAGGGAACAATCCTCAGCTCTGAAGAAATCCACCTTCTTTTAGACACCTAGGCCTCTGCACCCCTTCAGAAAACTCCTTTACAAGCACAGACATTCGTGGCTTCCCACAAGCCACCCAGAGCCGGGGTAAATTGAGTTTGTAACGCCAAAAGATCCTAAATGGAGGCCCTGAAACCACTATTTCATTGTCTTATCTACAACTGGCAGGAGGTGAGATGGCTAGTGTCCCCTGACTGCCACCACGGGTCTAGGACAACACAGGTTAAGAAGGACAGCAGGGTTGCTGGACTCCCGCCCTGCCTCAGGCGTTCTCTCAAAACATGACAGAATTCTGCAGCAAGGACTCACAAGCGGCCAAGAATCGAATCCCACAGAACCCTCCATCCCTGCCACGACCAGCTGAAGAGCCGGACGTCAGGGGATCAAATCAAGTCTTCTCTCGCACTTTTAATCCAGCACACAACGGACACAACTTGGGCAGTACACGGTATGGAAGCATGCAACATGTCACTGGAAACAAAACCCGGTTAGATTAGCTGTCTATTAATCTTTGCAGTGGCATAGAAATCACAAAACGATTGGTGAGGACAGGTCTGTAGGCTCAGCTTTACAGCCAGGTTTTATACACCAGCAGCCAGATTCACAATTGATAGATATTGCACCGGAAAGGTGTGTGCAGAGGGAAGAAATCAGCATCACAGTCAATGCTCATGACAAAAAAACCCCAGAAACCAGATATGACCTCCATGTCGTACATAAAGTGCCTTCAGAATTGGCGCGGTTAGAACAAAAGTTGGTTATTTAGCTACCGTCAGCAAACGTGTACAAACAGGAGACTGCACAGGCCTGGTTCCCCCAGTTTCAAATCGCGCAGTGCCAAGTTTCATTCAAGTGTCTCTACTGAGAACAGCAAAGAGGAAGATATGACAGAAGAAGGACTGTACAGCAGCAGGAAGGGTTAAGTAACTTCTCTTACGAGAAATGATAGTCCAACCCTGCCTCAAATGTGTTCTAGCACACGTAATTACTTCTAAGGAATAATGGTGTGATTCCTTCAAGTCAACACAAATTTTGTCATGCTATGTTACAATTCTCTCAGCCTGCAGCTATTATGCTAAATTTGTACAAAAAACGTAATTATCCAGTTTGTTTTCATTCTGAGCATGGAAAAAATCGTCATGATGCCTAATGTTATGGTTTAAATTCTCTCCAAGTATTTGTCTGTAGAAGGCTTTTGGACAAAAGTCATTCTTCCAATGCTAATCAGGTAGGGCGTGGGGCTGTCCAAGTACTTTAAAAATAAAAATGTCACCGACATTAAACCTGGCGTGAAATTCAAATACAAAAAAAATAATATGCTCACTTTTCCAAGTACATGAGACATCTTTAATTGTAGTGAAATAAAATCTGCAAATCGGTCTAAATCATTTTAAAAAGTAAACATGAGTTGTAATACTATACCTGTAGAGTGATTAATTCCATTCGCTGTCATTATAAAGTATGTAAAATATTTATTAAGGGCTTGGCCTACAGAGGCACAACATAAATAGAATAAGTCTTCCTAAAATGTAATTAGTATACACATCAACCAGTTGGTAATTTGTGGTGGAAAATGCAGGAACGCGACCTGGGACTGGGTTCCCATGTTGGCGCGTGGGCAAGTCGCGGGCGAAGGCTCTGCTCCAGGAGCCCGCACCGTGCGCTGCTCTCTGCCAGCGTCTCTGCAGAGTCTGTCAGGCGAATGCAAAAGTGCAAGCAGGACTTGCGTGAAGAACAACCCTCCCAAGGCAGGGGGCGCTTAATCCACCCCCTCGAATCCTTGGGCATTTTCCACAGCCATGAGAAGCTTCTCTCGTAAATCTTCAAAGGTTTCATATGGAGGTAAGTCAAGGCGATTAAAGCTGCAGAAGTTAACAAGAAAGCATAGGTAAAAAGCCATCATCACTACCCTTTAGTTACCCCAGCACTTCCTAGATTTGGCTAAGGGGGCACTTGGTGTTCCAGCAAGAGGATGTAAAAGTCTCAACTAGCAAAAATATTTCTGATTATCAAAAAGTAAATTCCAGCGATGACACTGGCCACACCAAACATGCTCTATTAACCTACGGGGGAAGAGAAAAGAATTTTCTAATCGTCCATGAAACCTCTCTACTGGGACCAAATGTGGATCCTGGAAAACCCTGCCAGGAAGGGAGACAAGACAGGCAAGGTGACTGACATACACACAGAGATGTCAAAACCCTTGAAACACAAAGAACTTCCGCAGCAGGATGAACTGAGGCTGCATCTGTTTTTCACGCTCTCCTTCATTCGACACTATATTAGGAAGCCCCAGTGCTTCTCCACGTAGCACATCGCTTTGTTTTTAGCGCAGCCCTGTGAGGCACGTTATGTTTTCTCAATTCTGCAGATGTGGGTCCCGGAGCCCAGCGGTGGGTCAATATGCCCCAGGTCTCACCCACGATAGCACCGCAGATGCGAGACCAGAACCCAGGCTGCCTGCAGCTCTGGGACCCCAACACTGAGCTGTCCTCTAACCAAAGTCAGGCAAGTCATCAACACGTGGAGTGAAAAGCTTCATTTATAAAAAGCCCCTACATACCTTGAGGCTTTGGCAGGGGTGTTACAAGTCACCTCGGTGACAGTGAGGTCTCCAGACATACATGTGACCTCTGTGAGCAAAGGATTGTACTTGTCCACGGGACTGAGTTCAAAGTCTGTCTCTGCCACCTGCCAGCTGTGTGACCTCAGACAAGTCGCCTCCGTCCCTAAATCTGTCTGCTCTTCTGCGAAATGGGGAGACTGCTGCAGAGTGCTGGGAGGGTCAGATCAGAACGTATAAAGGGGGTCTGGCACACAGCAAGCCCCAAAGCCAGCGACCATTGCCATCACTCACACACCATTCACCGCCGGCCCCCACGGGGCATGAGGAGCTAGAGCCCCAGACACAGAACTGGTGCCCGTGCAGGTGGGCTGCTGGCGGGCACCTGTCATGACGATGGCCACACGCACACACACACGTACACACGTGCCTTCGTTCGTGATGCTTTAGTAAGAGCTAACATTTGTGGAGCATTTGCCCCGTGCCAGAACCATTAAGGACTTTTCATCTATCACCTCAGTGAATCCTAGCAACCAGCCTGTAAGGTAGGTACTGTCTCATCCCTATGTATAGAGGAGGAATTCGAGGCACAGAGAGGTTGGGTAACTTGCCCAAGGTCACACAGTAAGCGGTAGAGCCAGGATTCAGCCCCAGGCTGGCTCCAAAGCCCAGATCTGCTTCTGCTGCCTCAGCATTTAAAACTGCTCCCTCCTGGCACTGACATAGGTTTCCAAGCACGAGCAGAACAACTTCTTACGTTTTAAAAGCTAACGATTATCAGCAGCAATAAGAAACAGACACATGTCCGTGGTGGGCCCTTTAACAACCCCTAAAGTATTTAATAAGACACACTGAGCTCTGAGATTTTTTTTTTCAGAGTCACCAAACATCAAAAGACACAGCAGAGCAGAACACTGTGCTTCTCAAACCAGAGGTCTCAGAAACCCAGGAATCCTGAAGGAGTAAGTCTAAAAGAAGTTTTCAATTTTGGGTTTTCATCATGATAATGATTTCAAACATCATTTCACCAGTGATAGAGACAGAATTCCACTTCTGCAGGCTATACTTAAAAGAAGAGGTGGCGGTCGTCTTGATTTTAAGCTGGTATTTCACAGTCCAGGGCCTGCAATCCCTGTGGGGTTTCAAGGATCTGTGGCCATTTTTCCCCTTTAAAAAAGGTCCATACATTATTCAAGTTTGAGAAATACTGGAGTAATGGAGAGAGAGGCAAACAGGGGAATGTTAAGAGCTGAGGTTTGGAATTACGTTAGCGCTCTGTGCCTCAGTTTCTTCCTCTGTAAGAAGAGGGCAGTAACATGACCCGCCTTTTAGAGTCGTTGTGACGGTGATACGGGTTAATATACATGAAGCGCTTAGGATGATGCCTGGGACACAGTAGTGCCTAATAAGTGTTACCGTTACTTCTGACGTCAGGAGACAGGGCTGGCCTGCCACCAACTAGCTGTGTGACCTCATTACCCTCAGTGGCTTCAGCCTCGTCGTGTGGAAGACGTGTGGGCCAAAGGAGATTATTTTTAGGTGGGTCTGTGATTCTTAGTAAAGCGGAATTTTAAATATCCCAGCAGTGACCTTCGACAGAACAGAGGAATGAAGCCCTTTGGTGTTAAGACACTCAGCAATTACATCTGAGAGTTTCATGAAAGCTCAGAGAGAACCAGCTCCACCAGCCCTCGCTCTCCTAGTAAATCAGGTTTTAATTTTGAAGCTTAATTGTGTATTTTATATTTTCATAAAACATGGACGAGATTAAACATACATGTGGCTAGGTTTTATTTAGCCACACGTACGGCTGTCGCTGTGAAGCAGCCAGCAAAGCGCCTGTTTCCTACATTACAGCGGGAGCCGGGGCTGGATGGAAGGAAAGCCACAGCAGAGAAAACAGAGTAAGTCTCACCCCACCAGCCAGTGTGGCTTCAGTAGAACTAGCGCTCTCCTCTTCGTCTGGGGAGAGTATCATTGAAAAAACTCTTTGAATGCTTTAATCCTGTGACACACAGAGAAGCAGCGAGGCTTTGGTCAGAGCCGGCGGGGTTGCTTTCCTCCTGTGTGTAGACCTCTGTCCTTCCTAAGGGAGAGCAATGATTCTAAACCCTAGCTCTCCTCACCAACCCACCAACCTGCGCAGCTCTGGAAATCCCACGGCCCAGATCACACACCAGACCAACTAGGTCAAAATCTCCGGAAGTGGCACCCCGGCACCGGTATTTTTTTTTAATGCTTTCTAGGTGGTTCCAATGTGTAGCCAAGGTTGAGAACCACTGAGTTCAGGCTCTTATCTGGGCAGTACTGTATTTTAGTGGTGGCTCAGCACGTGAGCTCCGAAACAGAAGAAGAATCCAACAGCAAGTTATCTGTCTATAGGGTCCCAGAGAGTCATGGGAGGGACACTCAATTCCTTGGTTCTCTTTGAAGAGTCTGGAAAGAAAGTGAACCGTACCACTGAGGCAGTAGCTTAACCGAAGTGGTCAGGGTGCAGACTGGAATCCTGGCAGACCCGAGTTCAAATCACAGGATTTGGGAGCCTGTGAGCTACGGGGTCACGAGGAAGCTTCCCAAGAGCCCACAGGAATGCTAACGGTGTACTTCAGGCTGCCATCAAGGTTAAGGGTCTGACCCACACAGGATAGCCACGCCCAGGGATGCAGCTCTTCCTCCAGCTGTTTGGGAGCTCTGTCCCCCATCCCGCCATCGCTGGGGCTCGGTTCAGTGCTGGCTGCCTTTCAGATGAAGGCTACTGAGCCCAGAAAGCTACACCTGACTGATATTGTTTGGAATAAAAGCTCCACGGCCAAAACATTCTACCCCCAAGAATAAAGGCAGAGGATCAAGGGAGACTGACTGCTCTGGCGATCGGCCAGTTTCAGCGCGAGTCAGCCTGCTCTCCTGGTGCCAACGGGCAGGGACCACATCCATCCCGCTCAGAGTCCTACGAATGGTATAAATGGGCAAAAACGTGCTTTCCGGCGAGGTGAGGGAGTTGAAGCAAAAGGCCTTTCACAGCCCACTTTCCACAAATGCACCTTGATGAGACCTCTCTCCTAGTTGCGCTGGGCAGCAACAGGGCGGCCGAGCGGCTCCGGCAGCCCCAGTTCCCGTGGGAAAGGAGGATGCTGGGTGTTGACCATCCACAGGGCTCCCCCTCCACCTGCTTCCTAAGAGCAAGAAATCAAATCCTGTGGGGCGACCAACCCCGGGGACACGGGAGCCGGAGTGGCAGGAGCTCCCTGAGAGCTCCTGAGGTCGTCTCTGTGCTGGGTTTCACGAAACTCCTTGGGGTTCCCCTCCAGGAAGGCCTCCTTCCCGCCCTGCACCCGGAGGCCTTCTGAGCGTAGCCGCGCCCCGCACGTGCCTCCCTGAGCAGGGGTCCTTGGTCGGACCTCTGACACTCCTCTGGCCACACGCACGTTACTAAATCTCAAAGACTTATGGGTTCTGGATGGCCATGGAAGGCCTTTTAAAAACCTGTTGCCAAAGGGAATTTCATCCATGGTTCTAAACCATTTAAGGTTGGGGTAAAAACTCAATCTGTTCAGAGGCTGGGAGCGGTTGTATCCACATAGGGAGAATATGTAGTGAAATCTCCGCTTCCCAGAATAATTAGGGAAGGACGGGGTTTGGAGGAGGAACTCCCCACAGGAAGCAGGAAGGGGGATTTAACCCTTCACATATCAAAAAAACCGGGCCCATTCAAATCTTGGGTGGCTTAATTTCATCAGCATCACTGCACGATCTATATCTTCACCTGTATCACTGACAGTTCATACTCTATAAACGCTGAATGGTCAGGGAAAGTAGCACTCTAGCCTGTAGCCCAGCATCATGCTCAGCTAAGTGTTTTAAAATACTGTCTGTCAACATCTGTGTGGTTTTCCGTCACTCACCATGTGTGAGCTCTGGGCAGTTTTTCAGGACTTCCCCATTGCTCTATTGTAAACAGCTGAGGACCATTGGAACCTAGACAAAAAAAAAAAGGAAGAAAAAGAAATGCTAAGAGTGCTCAAGGCAGTAGAACAAGACAAAGGAGGGGCTGAAGGAAAGGGAGGGGTGGGCAGGGTGGGCCTGGGGGTGAGCCTTGGGACACCCTCTGTGGCTGTGACGTCACAGTCAGTATTTAACAACGGGGGACGCAAAGGGTCTGCACGACCTCAGGACACAGACTCTGTGTCGCCATCAGAATGGAATCGCACCAAGCTGAACAGAGCCGACACAATAACGTAACGATGTGCAGACAACCACGGCCTTTCAACCCAACCCTGGAAGTTTAAATTTAAAACTACTTCTGGGGGAAAAACTGAAACGTGATGACCTTTAATACGTAGAGCAGAGAGTGATTTTTTCATCTATAGTAAGCCCTGAAGAATTCTGCCTCGTGGAGGGGAGGAGTGCTTTCAATGTTCAGTTTACAACCACATGGATGATTCTGCAAAATCTAGTTGTTTTTTGAAGATATACCAAAAAACAAAACAAAAGAGAAAGAAAAAAGAGAAGACCAACCTTATGGCTCTCTGTATAAAAACAAAAAACAAAAACAACCCCCTGCTTTTATATACAGGTAACTGCACAGACAGCTGAGGTGACGGCACGCTGCCCCATCTCTTTCCATGATGTATGTCTGTTGGGTCCAGGCGAAACCCACATGGCCAGAAGCCCAGAAGGCAGAGTCTTCTGGGGCCACAGCTGATGCCTGGGTAGAGACTCACGGCGGGAGGACGAAGTCTAATGGCACCCTGCTCACCGTAAAGTTCGGCAAATCCATTCATAGGGACTCGGGACGTCCCTGTGACAAACTGGAGTAACCGGATACGCTTTTCAGCGTCCATCAGCAGCACAGCCTACGAACGGAGGCAGAAGGTCATTACGCTCATGTAACACGAGGCACGTCTGCTGCAGTGCAGACGGGCAAAACTTCATCTTATTTATAGTGCAGTGGGAGACCTAGACAGTTGACTCCGCAAACTTTTTGTGTTTTTTTTTTTTTTATGGCCATCACAATACCGGCCTCTGCAACCTCACACGGAGTGATCACAATGTCTCTTTCTTCTTCTGCCAACTCGTCAAAATAAGTGGTAAAAAAAAGCACACCTGGGACTTCCCTGGTGGCGCAGTGGTTAAGAATCTGCCTGCTAATGCAGGGGACACGGGTTCAATCCCTGGTCCGGGAAGATCCCACATGCCGTGGAGCAACAAAGCCCATGTGTCACAACTACTGAGCCTGCGCTCTGGAGCCCGCGAACCACAACTGCTGAAGCCCGTGTGCCACAACTACTGAAGCCCGCGCGCCTAGAGCCCGTGCTCCGCAACAAGAGAAGCCACCTCAATGAGAAGCCCGTGTACCGCACCGAAGAGGAGCCCTCGCTTGCCGCGGCTAGAGAAAGCCCGCGCACAGCAAGGAAGACCCAATGCAACCAAAAATAAATTAAAAAAAAAAAGCACACTTGTTGATGGCACTGAGCTCATGTTTCTGTATGTGAGGCTTCCCGGTTCCCCCCGAGCCAGTTAGAAATACACACAGTTTGAGAGGGGGAACCCAGGTTATGAGGCAGGATATTTGACTGTAGCTAAATTCTCTAAAGACAACATTTTAGAAAAAGAAAGAAAAACAGAGGCCAGGCTAGGCTTCTGAAATAATCTGTGTATCTTACATATCTGAATTATTCTAAGAATCGAGTTGGCTTCACTGGTAAAGTTACTTGAACTGATATTAAAAAAAATATATCCAAAATCAAGGCTGAGCGAAACTTGGACTAAGATTTTAGGATTTGAAGATTCTTTCTTCCTTTTCCCTCTGTTTCTCTGCTGCACTTGAAATATTATTAACAATAGATATTTAGAAATTAAGACAAGGTCAACGATTTCTTATTTCTGTAAGTAAATAATTAGCGCTTTTTCCCCTGTAATTGTTCTTTCAAGTTTACTGTCCTCCTTTGGACCCGCTCATTACTATTTCACTTCTCTTCTACGATGAACAGGATGTAAACACTGGTCTTTAGAGAGTCAATCAGATTTCATTTGCATCTTTGATTGAAAGATGTAAAGATCAAAATGTTTGTTGGAATTAACAAAAAAAGTTGGGAAAATGGTTTTTTAAACCAACATGGCATTTTGGAAAAGTCAGCCCCAAAGCATGCTTTTGCCCTGAGAAGCCTCCCATTCTTATTCACACTCTGGAGGACTAGTCCCAATTCTTTTTTTTTTTTTTTTTTTTTTAAATTTATTTATTTATTTATGCTTGCATTGGGTCTTTGTTGCTGCGCGTGGGCTTTTTTCTAGGATTCATAGCATGTGGGATCTTCCCGGACCAGGGATCGAACCCGTGATCCCTGCATTAGCAGGTGGATTCTTAACCACTGCGCCACCAGGGAAGCCTAGTTCCAATTCTTGAAGCCTTTCAGGATCACCCTACTCAATGGTTTCCTCAAACAAAAGCACTTTAATAGGTGGTCGAGGAAGACAGTGTAGCCTATTCAAGACAGCCATCCACCACAGTTACAGAAAAGCAGCGGTGAGGGCTGCTTCTGGCTCGGCGGGCCTCTTCTCTCCCCCAGGAGGCCAGGTACCAACACGGCCCCAAATCCAGCAGCAAGACCGCGGGAAGGCAGCACAGGACCCGGCCTCTGGCCTTACCTTCCAGAACCACTGAATCACGGGGTGGTTCGGGCAGTAGCCGTTCTTGTAAATAGAATGCTGTCGCCAGTCGTTCACATCCACGTCGCCAAGGCCGCACATCAGCAACTGGGAGGGAGCGGGACCAGAGGTAAACAGGGCACATCGTGAAAGCCGAAGAAATACACCGGAGGAAAGGCCTTTTCTCAATGCCAGCATCACGTCACGTGCAAAGCACGATAAGCCAGCGACCCATAAAAACAAATGAAGGGGAATACGTGTTCCACATCCTACCTGCCTCTGCAGATCAGAGACTGAGAGGTAACGAGGGGGCCTTGACTCTAAAGCTTGTACAGGCCACCACGTTTCATACTGGAAATTAGAAGTTCCAATCAATCACCTTCCCCGCCCCTCAAACCTCAGCTCGGTGCTCATGGATTTTCGTATGCTCCATTTACGTCTGCTCTTTCATTACTCTGGCTGTTTCCTCTTCTGAGAGGTTATCTGTCTCAACAGTTGAAAATACCTCCCCACCCACAATAGAATTAGTGCTTTATGACAGCAAGAACTCATCTTCCCAGACCGATCCACCAGGTGAGGGCAATCACCTCACCTGCCTGGTGGCCCACAGCTGCAGACCTGTCCTAGCGCTATAATTGCTCCTCTGACTTACCAGTCTTGGGTCCACTTTTCTTATTACCTAACCCTCCGTAGGGCAGGTTTCCTGTGGACAAATGAATGATATTCCCACAGAGGCGCCAGCGTACAGTGGAAAAAGAACTAATCCAGAGGCCTGAAAACCGGGTTCATAGGCCTGACTGTGACGAGACCCTGTGAGGTCATTAACCTCTCCCTGCCTCAGTCTCCCCACCTGCCAAACAAAGGGCTTCCTCTACATGATGTCTGTGACGTCATCTCTCTGGACGTTTCCATTTTAAGGTAAAAGAACAAAAGCCAGTCTACGGGAGACACGTCATTGGACAAATGGCCAGAGTCCTGTCAATAGCCTCTCAACAGACAAAGCCTTCCTGCTGCTGTTGCTCTCAACATAAAGGCGGAGAGACTCCTTTGCTTTTCAGATTCCGAGCTTTCATCTACACCGACACAAAGGAGCTGGCACAAGCTGACATGAAACCACCTCCTGCGACTGCCTTCTGGCCTCTGCCGCGCTTTCACTCCGCAGCACAGACCACTTCAATTTCACGGAGAGCGCTGCTCTACAGCCCCTCGGGGACGCTCACACTCACCTCCTGGCCGAGTCCCCATCTGGCTGCCACGGTGGGGGCGTGGAGGACCGGGGTCCTCAGCCAGCCCCACCTGAGGAGCAGGGTGCTGCCACCCCAACTGGCTGCTGCCACCCCAGCTCAGCGGGCCTCTCCCTGTCTGCTGCGTCCCTGATCTGCCCTCTCCCGGGCAAGGAAGCTACAGGTGACTACTTCTGCTATGCCCTGGTCCCTGATCGGCAAACAAGCAAGCCCCTAAGAGACCCGCAGTAGAATTCACCTAAGCTTACTCGCTAGGACGTTATGGATCAGAGAATACTAAAATACCAAGTTGGGAAGTAATGAGATACTTTAAAAAAAAAAATCTGCTTTACACAAAATGTTTACAGTACAAACCTCCAGTTCATTTTCATCAAAAATTTTAATCAAATCAATAGGAAGCAGTTCTGTGAATCCCTGAAAGAAAAAAAGAAAAGCACTCTCAACACCTTTTTCCTTGAAAGAGACAAATTTTACAGGATAAACAAGCTTATTTTGGTTAGCCAGGAAAAATACATTGTTCACTGATGATTTATATGACAGTATTCAGTAATTTTAGTTCAGATAAAAACAGCACAGTCACAAAATAAAAATTTAAAAAGCAGCAGACTCCAGAAGATCCAGGTACTTGAGTAATGTTTGAAATGTTATAAAAATATAGGTTGCTGCAGGCAGGCAGATTCCAAAAGCCAATTATGACACATTGCTGTGAGTCAGGGTGTTCTCAAAGGCACAGGCCACAGACACGCAAGCAGACCATTTAAAAATAAGGCGCTGAAGGCAGAGATGAAATACGAGAGAAGGCGGTGTGATGGGTGGAAAGGAGCCAGGGAGCACAGACAGCCTGCCCCGGTTCCCAGGCTAGGCACCACTAACTAGTGCAGTGATCTAGGACGGACGCTCCGTGTCGCTGGGCCTCGCGTGTGGCCAGTTTCTGAAAGTGTGATCACCTGGGGCAGGGCCGGGTAGGTCTCTCGTGTAAATACAGTACGAACCCTGCTGTTCTCCAGCGCCTCTAACTCACACGTTTCACCCTAAGTCCTGGAATTTTTCTGAGTGCCCTGCCTGGGCCGGCGCCATATTCACCAGGAGCAGGTAACTGAACTGGGGTGAACTTAAGAGAGCATCGCCCAACGAGAACCCTGCATCGGTTCAGCGGAAGCTTGTGATGTGCAGCTGGGGCTTGTTCTCTTTAAGTAACTAATACCCATTATCAGGATTTAAAACGGAATTGCGCTTTGGGTCAAAGGGAGCCGTTTTTTAAAATGAGGAACCCCCTATTCTCTGCGAGGGGCTTCCCTCCTCAGGGGCCTGGGAGCACCACTGACATTAAATACTTGGGTCTGAGAAGTAACCACTTCACACTTTAATAAGGTGAGGAATTATTCAGACAGCCACGAGGAAAGGGCAGGGGATTAAAAAAAAAAAAAAAAAAAGTTCGACCAATGAAGCGGAAGGAATTATCATGGAGGGATGGCGTGACTGGAAACTGTCCCGAGTCCTCGCATTTCTTAGAACCTGTCACTGCAGCAAAAGGCAGAGATGCTCCCAGCCTTCCCCGGGTACCGCCAAAAACCGCAGGACGATGGTTCTAGCCTCTGTGGGGGAACCTGCCCTTCTGGATCAAGTCTGTAAAGATTTCTCTTTAAAAACAGTTAAGGCAAATTAAAAAATAAGAGCAGCAAAGCCAGAAAACACTGAACGACAGAAAACAAACGAAAAGGTGGCAGTGCAGTGGCTGAACACTCCCGCCCCGGAGACTGGAGATGGTGTGAGCAGTGCAGGCCTGACGTTCCTGCCCTGGGTCCCACACCCATGCCTGTCTCTGGGTGTGTGATCGCTTCTAACACCCCCCCTGCCCCCCAAGGAGGAGAACCGTCCTCTTTCACCCTAAAGGCACAGGCACGACTCCCGGTGAACACGACTTACCTCCAAGAAGGCGTTCATTTGCTTTTGGACCCTGTTCACAAATCTCCACTGGATGACTAGGCTGTGGGAGGAAAACGGACCGCCCTTACCCATCTTGCGCATTCACCACCGGCGTGCAGTTCTTTCTCCCCGGCTGCGACTGCTTCTCGTTAAGCAGGGCAGGGAGAAAAGCCCGGCGGCGGCCAAGGAGAGGAAGGGTAGAGTGCTGCGGTACATGCTGCTTATTCAGTGATTCTTTCGAGAATAACGAGCACGTGTGGAGCCTAAAATCTCACTGAGGATTTCAAAAGAAAGACTGATTTCTTTTTTTCCCCCCAGATCAAGCCTTCGTTTATCAAAGCTGCTTTATAAATGTGACTGTCTGGAGGAAAAGGGAAAATGGGGTTTGAATACATATGTATATGGGCATAAGGCGTGCACACACACAAACCCACATATGTACACACCCACATTTATGTACAAACGTGTACATATTTTTAAGGGGAATACCCAGTACAACGTATTTTATCGTATGATATTTCATTCTAGTATTCAACGTACTGATTTTCAAGGACGACATATAATTTATCAGTACTTTACCACTAATACTTTTATACCAACATTTGGAGGATTAATGGTAAAACCTCTTTGAGTCACAGCCAGCCACTGAAACCACGTTCCCTGTGACAACATTTAGTGTACAGCAGAATTTACTGCCAGGCGAATCCACTTTGGATTCCACCTAAGGCATTTTGTCGTGAAATAGCACAAGGACCTTGTCATAAAGGGCTCTCACTTACGAGGTGGCACCATGGCAACGGCCCTCGAGGACCAGCCTGCTGCCCACTCACTGCTCAGAATATCAGGTTTTACTGGCTGTGCTGCAATCACCAGCCCAATAGCCTACTTGCACCAGAGGATACAGGTGGCAGGGAGCAGCCGGGGATTTCTATCCTCCTTTTTGCAGTGAAGCTAGTGGAGGCGCCCCGCAATTTGAAACCTAAAAGAATTAACCGCAAAGAATGACGCACAACATGTATCACAAGGTGCAAATACTCAGTCTTTCGAACTTAGTCACCCTGGGGTGGAGTGTTGTTAAAAATCTATTCAAAGTCTACACTTTCCGAATGAAGACAACAGTGCCTGTTAGGACGTCGTCTGCTTGCTGAGACTGGCCAAGTTCAGCACAAGCGCCAATTAAGGTGAACAGGCAAGAAATGTAGTATCCTACTTCTAGTTTTTGATTAAGTGTAGCAAGCTTTCAACTTGCAAGTGGAGAAGTCCATGCTTTGTCAGGGTCTCTAAGTAGAGATGCCAGCACTCTCCAATTCTTCCTAATTAGAAAGGAGAGTAGGTTTTTTTTTTTTTTTTTGCAGATGCTAAGGAAGGATGCTAAGATCCTCAGCCAATTCTCTGAATTCAAGTCCTGTGATCAACTGGGATGAGAGAGGACGGAACGCAGCTTGTTGAAATGGAGTTCTGAATGCAAACAAGGAGCTCAGGCCATGGCTGTAACTCACTAGACGAGCAGAAACTAGGATCCGGGAGCCAACCACTGTTAACACCGACCTCGTCCCCGTTCGAGGGCTAGCAAGGGCAACCTGGCAATCCTTGGAAGATACCAGAATTGTGAGCTCAAAGCATATGTATATACCAAAGAGGAAAATGTAAGCTGCCCAACTGTACCTTCTGCCCAGCACAGACTCCTAGGATTACCTAACAGCTAGATTTCCAAAGGACTCAACATTCTGTCCCACCAAAGGACGCTGAGATTAAGAAAATTACAAACATCAGGAACAATTCTTCATGTTTGCATGTGCTGAATTCTCCATATCCATTTTAACTCTTCTCCTACATTTTCATTATGGAAAAGAAGTCAGGAGACAGATGGAATATGTTCTCTTCGGTTGTTCCCAATTTTACCCCAACTGGCTGTTGACACTGGTCCACTGTTGTAATTCTCAATTTTAGACGAGATGCCCACAGGCTCCCAGAGTATTTGCCAAGTTACTCAACAGTGGCCCCTTTCTCTCCTCCCACCGCTCCTCTGTATGGCAGCAACATGAAGTCAGGACACAAGTCAAACTCTGCATCCCATAATTCAGCTTCCTATTAGGCCAAGCCACAAAGAAACTCATACTGTTAAAAGTGTGTCCATAATCTGCACGAATTGTTCTGGCAAAAGACGGCAACCAAACATGCTGTTCAATTTAATAAAAGAAAAGGCTGTAAGTATGTGTGTACGTACTCAATGTATTCCCTTTTGTTTTCATTTGTTACCATTATTTCTGACCCATTGGGCTTCAGATCCACTTGATATGTCTGTAATTACAAAGATGAAACAACGATCACCATCATGAAGTTATTTTGCATATTATCACTGAGTAATAACGTCTTACTATAAAAGGAAGATAAGTAAAATTTATTCAGAACTCGTTCCCAGCAAATGGGCTCTGTGTCCAAGAGAATGTCTAATGAGGCTTTTAAATTGTTAAGATGCTACACACTTAAAGATGTTATCATTGAAGGCAAATTATTTTATGGTTATTTATGAGTTTTAATTATTCTTCATACATTTAGCAACAATGGAGAACAACACTTTTCCCATCTGCTATTGACTTATTAAGAGATTTAATTATGTTTAACAGAAAAGACAGGATACATCCATCAAGACTGCAGAGATCCAGATTTGTTGCTGAAAATTAGATTTTATAGCCATAAAAAAAAATATGTGGAATTTCTTTCAAAGGAGCAAAACACAGGGACTTAAAAAAAGAAAGATGCTGAGAAAGTCAGGCTGAGGGATGGATTCACCTGCCACCCCTGAGAACCCCAGGCTTTGATGTGCATCCAGACACCACCTCCTGGCTCATCGGCCCCGAAAGCCCCCTCCCTCAGAGCAAGCCAGGAGTGAAAAGAGCAAAGCAGCTGAACTCAAGGCACAGCCTTCTCCTCTGCCCTGAGCCGGCCCTGGCTTAACATCAAAGTGTATAAAGCAATAAGTAGCAGAAGGGAAGGGAAGGGAAGGAAGAGGCCTACTGATCTAACAAGTAAAATGTTTACTCTCATGGAAATTCCAGGGAAATAAAAAGGAAAAAAATACCACTCACAGCTCCCCTATTCAAAGGTAACCACATTTGTATTCTCGTGGGATTCCTTGTGGTCTTTTTTCCCACACCCACCCAGCTACATCTGAGAGGAGGCCGAGCCAAGCCTGAGGGAGAGGCTTCTCCAGAGTAAGCATCCAGGCTGCATCCATCACGAGGGATACAGATTCAAATCTGCAACAGATCTCCTGCTTTGGCAGAGGTCCATTTTCAGGGACCCCTCCCCAGCCCTGCCACACACGCGCAGGACAGACGGCCTCTCTGGCCTGAATACCAGATCCTGTTCCTCTCCAAACGTTTTCTCTGGTGATGCACTTGATTATTGTTCCTCTTCACATGGAGACAGCTTTTTCAATCAAAGCCCACTGATCCTCTGTCTCGGCCCTTCATATTTTCTTCTTTGTCCTTTTTTTTGTTATTCGGGAAGGGATCTCGTTTCCCTCCCATGTGACTGAGTTCCACTTTCGACAACATCAATTCAACGTTTTCCTGTCTGCAGTACGGACTTTACTTTTTTATTTTGTAACATCTTTATTGGAGTATAGTTGCTTTACAATGTTGTGTTAGTTTCTGCTGTACAACAAAGTAAATCAGCTGTATGTATACATATATCTCCATATCCCCTCCCTCTTGCGTCTCCCTCCCATCCTCCCTATCCCACCCCTCTAGGTAGTCATAAAGCACCAAGCTGATCTCCCTGTGCTATGCACTGCTTCCCACTAGCTATCCATTTTACATTTGGTAGTGTATATATGTCAATGCTACTCTTTCATTTCGTCCCAGCTTACCCTTCCCCCTCCCCGTATCCTCAAGTCCATTCTCTATGTCTGTGTCTTTATTCCTGTCCTGCCCCTAGGTTCTTCAGAACCATTTTTTTTAGATTCCATATATATGTGTTAGCATATGATATTTGTTTTTCTCTTTCTGACGTACTTCACTCTGTATGACAGACTCTAGGTCCATCCACCTCACTACAAATAACTCAATTTCATTTCTTTTTATGGCTGAGTAATATTCCATTGTATATATGTGCCGTATCTTCTTTATCCATTCATCTGTCAATGGATACTTAGGTTGCTTCCATGTCCTGGCTATTGTAAATAGTGCTGCAATGAACATTGTGGTACATGGTTCTTTTTGAATTATGGTTTTCTCAGGGTATATGCCAGGAAGTAGGCATGGAGGGAACCTACCTCAACATAATAAAGGCCATATATGACAAACCCACCAGCAACATCGTTCTCAATGGTGAAAAACTGAAACCATTTCCTCTAAGATCAGGAGCAAGACAAGGTTGCCCACTCACACCACTATTATTCAACATAGTTTTGGAAGTTTCAGCCACAGCAATCAGAGAAGAAAAAGAAATAAAAGAAATCCAAATCAGAAAAGACATAAAACTGTCACTGTTTGCAGATGACATGATACTATACATAGAGAACCCTAAAGATGCTACCAGAAAACTACTAAAGCTAATCAATGAATTTGGTAAAGTAGCAGGATACAAAATTAATGCACAGAAATCTCTTGCATTCCTATACACTAACGACAAAAAATCTGAAAGAGAAATTAAGGAAATACTCCCATTTACCACTGCAACAAAAAGAATAAAATACCTAGGGATAAACCTACCTAAGGAGACAAAAGACCTGTATGCAGAAAACTATAAGACACTGATGAAAGAAAGACGATACAAAGCGAGAGGTATACCATGTTCTTGGATTGGAAGAATCAACATTGTGAAAATGACTATACTATCCAAAGCAATCTACAGATTCAATGGAATCCCTATCAAACTACCAATGGCATTCTTCACAGAACTAGAACAAAAATTTTCACAATTTGTATGGAAACACAAAAGACCCCGAATAGCCAAAGCAATCTTGAGAAAGAAAAACGGAGCTGGAGGAATCAGGTTCCCTGACTTCAGACTATACTACAAAGCTACAGTAATCAAGACAGTATGGTACTGGCACAAAAACAGAAATATAGATCAATGGAACAGCATAGAAAGCCCACAGATCAACCCACGCACATATGGTCACCTTATCTTTGATAAAGGAGGCGAGAATATACAACGGAGAAAAGACAGCCTCTTCAATAAGTGGTGCTGGGAAAACTGGACAGCTACATGTAAAAGAATGAAATTGGAACACTTCCTAACACCATACACAAAAATAAACTCAAAATGGATTAAAGATCTAAATGTAAGGCCAGACACTATAAAACTCTTAGAGGAAAACATAGGCAGAACACTCTATGACATAAATCACAGCAAGATCCTTTTTGACCCACCTCCTAGAGAAATGGAAATAAGAACAAAAATAAACAAATGGGACCTAATGAAACTTAAAAGCTTTTGCACAGCAAAGGAAACCATAAACAAGACCAAAAGACAACCCTCAGAATGGGAGAAAATATTTGCAAATGCAGTACGGACTTTAATTGCTACTGTATTTTTATTCTTCTTCAAATCCTTCCTTCCCGCCAGGTGCCCCCTTCCGGCTGCTGTCTTCCATTCCATCCAGTTGCCCCCCGTGGTGACCTGCTCCTGTCCTGTGCAGGTCGCGGCACTTTTTTGAAGATATTAAACAGTTCCGCTTAGGGAGTGGGATGGGAGGTCTCTTATAGTAAAACATCTTTAGTTCTTTGACAATTATTTGGAGGTCTGTAGGCAGTATTCATTTATACTTTTGTAGTCGATTATTTGTGGGTCTGTAGGCAGTATTCATTTACATTTTTGTAGTATTTTTTAATAAGAGTTTTTCTTTTTTCCCCCCATTTATTCCTCAAAGATTATCTTGCTGTTCCCTTCCATGATGAGATTTTTCTATCAGATCCACATCAAATGACAAGTTAATAAATCCAAGCCCGGTTCTGGATATTGAGAGGCTTTCAGTACAGTTCAGCTGTACTAGAATAGAATGTTTTCTGGGAGCTGCAATTTCCAGAGCTACTGAATGAGAGGGTCAACCACAGACGAGACAGGGTGGGGAGGGGAAAGGAGAAAAACACTTCTGGTGCCTCCAAAAGCAGCCCCTAGTGATGAAAAATGGCAGAATCAGCCAGCACTGCTGAGCGCAGAGAAACGGTTCTTATCAATGCTGGTGGTGAGGGTCTAACTGGTTCAACCTTTTGAAAAGATAATTTGGCAACAGGAGTCAAGATTTTAATGTGCATATGCCTTTTCATAATAATTTCTCTTTTAGGACTTATACCAAGGGAAAGAAATTGGTCAAGTGTACAAAATGTATATTCCAGGATTATACTCATCGTACTGTTTACATAGTGAAATACTGAAATAGCCTAGCTGCTGACCATTAGGGCACAGTTAAAAAAGGTACAGTCTATGAAATGGAATTTGGTGTAGCCATTAAAATGGTATTTACTGACATGGAAAGGTACCTACAATATATTAAGTTAAAACTGTACACACTGTACAATTCCATTTTTGTTAAAAAGATAAAACCTTGTGTGTGTGTTTACAGAGAATAATTCTGGAAGATACAAATCAAAATTTTACTCGTGACTTTCCTCTAGGTGGTAGGAACTATGAGTGACTTTAATATGTGTTTATTGTACTGACTTTATTTTTATTACTAAGATTAATATTTTGCAATCAGATAAATAAAATTGTTTTTGAAAGAAAAAAAAAACCAAAAAAGACCGGACCATACTCTCTGTGCTGAGTAAGGAATCGTCAGCTGGGGCAGCCGTGGGTCACATGGTTGGTTGGGGCTCACATGTATGTCACATGGTTTCTCCGGGCAGGCAGGGAAGGGGGTCTCCAGGCCTGCTCCCTAAGCTGCTCCCTTAGAGTAAATCCTCCCCAAGCCCTAGGGGCCTCTCAGTCAGGCTTTCACTGGTGTTCCACCCCCATCTCCCTCTCCTCACACACCACCTGTGGGCTGCTGTTCAAATTCCACTTTTTAAATTTTTTTTGGCTGCGTTGGGTCTTCGTTGCTGTGCGTGGGCTTTCCCTAGTTGCGGCGAGTGGGGTCTACTCTTTGTTGCGGTGCACGGGCTTCTCATTGCAGTGGCTTCTCTTGTTGCGAAGCACGGGCTCTAGGAGTGTGGGCTTCAGTAGTTGCAGGACGTGGGCTCAGTAGTTGTGGCACGCAGGCCCTAGAGTGCAGGCTCAGTAGTTGCGGTGCGTGGGCTCTAAGGTGCGCAGGCTTCAGTAGTTGTGGCACATGGGCATAGCTGCTCCGCGGCATGTGGGATCTTCCTGAATCAGGGATCGAACTTCTGTCCCCTGCACTGGCAGGCGGATTCTTAACCACTGTGCTACCAGGGAAGTCCCAAATTCCACTTATTTTTAAAAATTTTTTTATAAATTTATTTATTTATTTTTGGCTGTGTTGGGTCTTTGTTTCTGTGCAAGGGCTTTCTCCAGTTGCGGCGAGCGGGGGCCACTCTTCATCGCGGTGCACGGGCCTCTCACTGCCGCGGCCTCTCCCGTTGTGGAGCACAGGCTCCAGACGCGCAGGCTCAGTAGTTGTGGCTCACGGGCCTAGCCGCTCTGCAGCATGTGGGATCCTCCCGGACCGGGGCACGAACCCACGTCCCCTGCATTGGCAGGCGGATTCCTAACCACTGCACCACCAGGGAAGCCCCCAAATTCCACTTTCTAAATATAGTTGTCGTCTTGTGTCTGAACTCCTTCCTCAAGGACCCAACATGAAGACACTAACACAGTGCCTGGCACACAGAAGGGGATTAATAAGTGCTCGTAGAAAAAAAGTGCTCTTTCTTGAAGTCTCCTGGCCCAAGTATGAACTCCTCTCTCTTCTTCGTAAAGACCATAAAGATCAGAGGAACCTCTGGGGTGCAGCTCGCACAGAACTGGACCCCTCTTCTGTGGCAGGGGACAACTTCAGATTCACACACGTCTCCCCGATCTTCCTCAGATGCTTTACGACAAATGTCTGAGGAGTCCACCGAGAAACTGTCTAGGTCAAATCGGGTATCCTAGACCCAGGCAGAGGAAGGCTTGACTGCTTCTCATCGTGTTCTTGGGCGCCGTCCTCATCCTCCCCAGCCTCTCCCAGCGGCCGGCCCACCTTTCTACCTTCATGTTTCCTGCAGCTGCCACCTGCCCGCTTCCTTGACCTGGTCTTTGAGGAACTACCTCCTCACTGGGGTCTTGGTCTGGTTCTGTCCAGCTCCAGCCACGACCTCGCTCTGCCTCTCACCTCTCTCTCCTTCCTACTTCCAGTTTCTGCCTCTTCCTTTATTCCCTCTCCCCAACCCAGTGCTCCTCAGCCTTTTTCCCCATTAAGTACCCCCCAGGAGCCTTTTCAGTCCCCCCAATTGCCCCTTCCCTCCCACGCAGTCTTACCAAAGAGACCCATGGTACACCTGTGTTATGTTCTGTGGCCCCTTGGAGGACCACAAGCCACTGTAATGTCTGAGACTTTTTGTCCTCCAAGACAAAAAGTTGTCTAGTTTTTGCCCCCTAGGGGTGTCGTCTCCCCAGTTGAGAATGTATGCCTTCACCCACTCAGGCCAGGGCCTAAAGAATTTTCCTACAGGCTGCTACCCATTCTCTTCCCCTGCCTACTGCACAGCTTCTTAGAAGTCCACACTGCTAGTGCCTCTTCAAAGCAACCAAACCAGGTGCTGCTCTGCTGACCCTGCAGTCAAGAACTTCTGCTTGGCACAGCTCTAAAAGGATGTCTCCTCCTGGTGGGGCATGTGCGTGCAGGGGTGTACATGAGTGTATGGTTGATTCTTTCTGGTTGGCATATGACGACTGTTCAAATATTGAAATTTGTTCATCGGAAACATTGTTAGTAGGCCCCAGAAACCAGCAGCTGCAGATCCTCACCAACCAGAAAGGAAGCAAACTGGAAAAAAATGGCAACAGCTGCAATTTCATTACATGAAGTGACAGCTACCACCAAACTTCATGGCCTGGTATTTCTAATCATGGAATGAGAAAAAGAGAGCCTAAAGCACTAAGGAAGGCCGATTGCATGCACATTTCACTTCTGTGGTAACTTCACTCTAGTGAAGAAATGACTTTATCTTTTTGCACAAGGAGGCGTGGGCTTCCTCTTGGGTTAGAAAATGGCAATGCACAGTCAGCAGTTTTGCAGAGGGCTGGGGGAGGGGGAGGCCTGCACAGGCCTCTTGCTGATGTCCACATTTTTGGTTCAACAACTCTATTTTGAGTGTCTACCTTGTACCAGGCACTGCCAGGTGGTGAGTGCACAATGGTGAGCAAAAGGCAGACCCAGGGCAGCCATCACCGGGACTGAGTCTGCTGGGAGAGAGAGACACTAAACACATAACCATACAAATAAATGCAAAGCCACTTATGGTACCTGCCATAGGGAGACACGAAAGACACTCTGAAGTACTGTGGTCCTGGGTCAGAGCTAGCTCTGTCTGAACTGAGGATGGGAATGTGTTCCCAACTGAAGGAACGGCATGTGCAAAGGTCCTGAGGCAAGAAGGAGCTTGGTGTGTGCAAGAAGTCTCGTGGGACCAGACCCAGAAAGCATGAGGGGCAGCACTGATGCAAAATGCACCTGGAGATGAACAGGCAGGGCCCAGCCACACAGGACTTCATGAGGCAAATTAAGGATTTGGGTCTTTATCTTGACAGTGATAAAGTGGGAAATCTCTGCATGTTTTTTAGCAGAGGAGTGAAATGATCATTTCACATTCTGAAAAGACCACTCTGCCATTGTAGGAGGCCAAGGTGGATATAAAAAACCAGTTAGGAATCTACGAGAGAAGATGGTAGCTTAGGCTTGGATATTGTTGGTGGGACAGACAAGGAGAACAGATAGAACTGAAGAATAGTTGGGAGTCAAAATGAACAGGGCCTGGTGATGGATTGGATACGGGAGATGAGATCAATGTGTGGCTGCTTAATTCACTCTACATTTCTTCCCAGAACACAAAATAGATATGCTAGTTCCTTGCTAATCAGGTTTCGCTATCTAAAAAGGAAAGCCAGTAATTTCACAAATAGGGCACCTAATCATTATCTTACTCATCTCGTGAGTCTGTTTTGATTACTGCATTACTCTACCTGATTCAATCCAAAGTCAGAAAAACCCACGTTAAATGAGGAGGTTTAAGAATTGTTTTTAATGAACCATTGACGTGAGCTATAACGACCATCAGAATCTTTATTATAAGTCTACTTAAAAATGCAAACATCTTGGGCTTCCCTGGTGGCGCAGTGGTTGAGAATCTGCCTGCCAGTGCAGGGGACACGGGTTCAAGCCCTGGTCTGGGAGGATCCCACATGCCACGGAGCAACTAGGCCCGTGAGCCACAATTACTGAGCCTGCGCGTCTGGAGCCTGTGCTCCGCAACAAGAGAGGTCGCGATAGTGAGAGGCCCGCGGACCGCGATGAAGAGTGGCCCCTGCTTGCCGCAACTAGAGAAAGCCCTCGCACAGAAACGAAGACCCAACACAGCCATAAATAAATAAATAAATAAATAAAATTAAAAAAAAAAAGCAAACATCTTGTTTGGTTTGTACTCATTAGGTGGAAATAGTTACATTTAACTGTAACTAAGGAAGGTTTAGTCTGCTTCTAACTTTGGCATCACTAATGTCTTCTGAACTGTGTTAAGTTAGTCATATGGATTTCTACAAGTGGATATAATATAAAGAGACCTTTTTTTTTTTGCATTTGACACCCAAGACTGATTTTAAATCTTCCTTGGTTCTTTATCTCTACTCCTCCCTACATGCGTTAAAAATGCAAAGAAGACATAGTTCCAGGATGATTAGCCATGTGTTATCCTTTGAAAATTGGCAGTTAAGACCCTTAAATAGGTCCAGCTTAAAAAAAAGTCATTGCAATTCCAATTATTTTGTTGTCTCACACATGCAGCTTCCATTACTTATAACATTTAAAAAAACCTAGGTCGGCATGATTCATTCCTTTGCTCACTAAGCATTTAGCAGCCATCGCTACACACCGGGCACTGGAGAAACCAAGGAGACCTCAGGGGGCTCACAGGAGGCAGCAGGCCGGGGATGGCTAGAGGACGGAGCGTTATGGTGGGGGAGAGGAGGATGGGTCGGCAAGGAGAGGGCGCCACGCAGCCAGTGACAGGGCACGGGGCGTCCTGGGGGACACCGAGGCAGGTACCCCATGGCTGTGAAGGTGAGAGGAAGGAGGTGTAGGTAAGGTGGGCAGCAAGGGGTCCTAAGCCGTGCAGGAAAGGTTTTAATTCACACTGAAGGGCACAGGCTGGCCAGTGAAGAATGTGTGTCGAGCAGAAGAGTTACAGGTCCGGGTTTGCCTTTCAGAACCACTACATCCGGAGTATACGTGTGGAGGCATCAGAGAACGGACTGGAGCGAGGGGCGATGCAGGGACCAGGGAGACTGCTACACGACACAGCCAAGGAACCGGCAGAGCCTCAACAAGGGGAGGGTGCAGACAAGGGAAGCGATGAGGAGGCTGGGGCTAGAGGACGCAGTGACCAGCTGGACACGGAGGGAGAGGGACGATTCCAAGGGGACTCCAGTTTCAGGCCGGAGGGGAGGGTGAGGCCACTGGTTAGACTGGAGCGGAGGTGGGGGGTCGGGAGGAGGAAGTGGCTTTTTCAGTTCGGGGACCTGTGGGTCTTTCAGGAGACACGGCTCAGGAGGCAGCTGAACCAGGGGGAATCTGGACGCTAGAGGAAGGGTGTGGGCTGCAGGTAAGAGGCTGGTGGTGAGCAGCGCAGAGCTGCAGCTGGGCTGGGTGAGGCCACCCAGCGAGCGAGGGCAGGATGAGAAGAGAAGTGGGCAGGGGAGCATCGGCGTCACGGGGCCAGCAGAAGCAGCAGGGCTTAGGGGAGGTGGAAGGAGAGCAGCGGAGCGGGGTGGGGAGGGGGGAGAAGGGATGAAATGGGGGTGACTTGCAGGGGCTTCAGGGGAGGGAGCAGTGGAGGAGGGAAGCAGACAAGGGCCAGAACCCATTTACATTCAGTCCTGGGCAGGGGGGCCACCGCTAACCTGGAGGCGACAGCTTTGGGGGTGGTGCAGAAGAGATTTCCCTCTCCCACCCCATGACAGGACTCCCACAAGGACAGCAGTGTCCATCGGTCTGTGAAGGTTTGGGGGCATGAAACACAGGATAGAGCGAAAAAGGATGGGGAGGGCAAAATGAGATTCTTAATGGACTCGTTGATCATTTCCATTAGTCACAGGGTCTCTCTCATCCCTAGTGCCTGAAATTCTATGAGCCTCAACTCAACCAACCAGGAAGGAAAGAAAACACAGACTCCCTGAGACCCACCCACTTCTGGGACTCACACGAGTGACGGTTTCCTGGCTTGAGCGGATGTAACAAGTAATTTGGGTATGTGTGATCATGTTCCTTCTCAACAGTTTTTACCCCAGGTGCCATTAATTTCTTTATATCCAGTGGCATCAGCTTCTTTTTTCTAAGACTGCGAACCCAAGAGGGCAGGGACCCGATTTCCTTACCTCACCTCTAAAACTGAGCACAGCATCGTGAAACGATAGCCAATGCGAGCACACTTTTTGGACAGTGGAGTACACTTTCAATAATCTCTGAAGCAATAAAGAACAAATCAATGTCACGTTCCATTAGCAACCCTTAAAACGGGCTCCATGATCTCATGAACGCCAAGGCCATGTACACTTGGTCTGGTAGATGGGAACGCTCTCTGGGCTTTTGTGAAAGGACAGGTACCAGGGGTTGGATAATCCTGAGAAGTCCTTCCCCAAAGCATCGTTATCACCGGGGGACAAATGAACCAAAGGTTTCAGGTTTAAGACAAACACATCCTACAGAACTTTAGGATGATGATGAGAATTCCAAGAAGGCAACTTTACCTTTGAAATTGATCTTTATGGTTAATCCAGCCTTAATGACAGTATTGGTGCAAAGCAAGAAGGAATGTTAGAAAACCCTGAGCCTGCTGAGCCCCCAAAGACAAACTTCACCATGACAAGGGAACCATTAAAGCAGAGGGAAAAAAACCAAGGCCCCCCCAGACATCACCTACTCCTGGTCATGTATTTATATCACTAAGTAAACATTTACACTATTTTTTTGAAGTATGTAAATTTTAAAACCAAGGCACGAACATTCACATTCAGATCTGCTTTAGATGTGAGACGTAGGTGCTACTTCACACACCAGAGGCCTTAGAATTTCTCTAACTTTGCAGGAAGAGAGGCAGTTGTAATTGGGACTTGGCTTCCTGGCATGACAATAAGGTACTGATACAATCAGATGATAATTAGCAAAGACTCAAAGAAGCAAAGACTCTTTGAAAGTCAAGGGGGAGCTCGTGGGGTTACCCACACATACCTGCCCAAAGTTTTCTTCATCAATGCAAAACATAAGGTCCAGTTCAGTCGGATCATTTTCTAAGATCCATTTCAAAGAGTTGTAGTATTCACTATCCTACAGAAATGAAACAAAAATTAAAATTAAGCATTTTTTCCCAAAATATACACTCACTTCTTTAAATAATTATGTCCTTGCAATGTAATTCCATCCAGAATCTCAAGAAATGCATTAGTCATGTTTCCAGCTCTACCCCAAACCTACTCTTCCACTTTAATTTAAAAATACAAACTAAAAAACTGCTTTGGTAGTAACGGGGGTTTGTAGTCGGATCCTGCCCTCTGCGGAGAGGAAGCAGCCTGCTCCGGACGGCCGTCGTAAAATCACAGAACTGAACACGCAGAGATTAACATACTCCCAATATTTTAAGAGTGAAATTATCAGAAGAAAGTAGGAAGGATAGAGAATGTTCTAATTCAATACCAATGGCTTCAAGTTATGCCCCTTCCTGTGCTTCCACCACTCTCTGCAAGTCACTGTGAGCAAAGAGGAAGGCTGCCCTGGTGTCAAAACCCAGCACACAGGCCCCGAGAGCCTGGGCTCCTCTGTCTCTTGGGCAGCCCCAGGGGCTCCATGAAGACAAAACAGAATGTGTGCACCAGCTGTCAACATGGGGAATAAAATTAATTTAGACTTGAAGAGAGATTTTTATACTCCTAGCTTCCTCATCATACAGTAACAAAAGCATAAAGCCTAAGCTAAAGGTAAAAGCTGAAGAGAAACTTGACACGGGTACGGTGGACACACAGAGCTGCCCGCCCGTGGAAAACCCAGCTGAGCGGACTTGTGTGCGCTGCTGGCCTTCTACTCTCCTGCCACACTCAGAGGACGAGCTGTGAGGGAGGGGTACACGGCTCACACACCCAACCACACAACACGTACAGCCAACACGGCAGCGAGGCTGAGGGGAGGAAGACGCTTTCTGACTCAAGTGACAGAATGTGAAAGCAGAGCTGCAAACACCCCAAATGGACGAAGATGCTTCCTGATGGCCCCGTGTGTGGCTGGTGAATGGTGAGAGGTGAGAGGTGAGAGGTGAATGGCGGGAGTACAGGTAAATTAAAAGAAAAACAGAAGCAAAAGTATACTAGGAAAAGAGCATCAACTTTTGTTTTTTTATAGAAAAGCCTTTCAACTCTAAAATGGTCAGCCTAGATTAAATAAGTTAAATGCAACACGAAAACCCAAGTCAAAAGTTAGCAATTATTTTCTAACTTTTCATTCCTCTCCTACACTGTAGTGGTCAGTTACCCTTCTTCCATATCTGGGATGAGTATAAATAGTCTTCCCTTCATCTACTGTTTTGGTCTGGCTCCCTGCCATTTTTTGAGGTCGGAAAACAGAGGGATAGCAGATGAACCTCTAAGTGTTCAGTATTAGCAGTTTTCCATGGAAAACAAGGGCAGCAATGAGGTCTCCAAATGACCCTTGGATTTAATTTGGTCAAACCAGTTCTGAGTAAGCAGAGGTAACTGAGATGTGGGTGTACCCACCCTAAATACCATGAGTCTAGGAAATGTGAACAATGATTTGCTTATTAAAAAAGTTAGGGAGATCAGTTAAGCTCTTGAACAATCCCTGTTGTCCATACCGAATGACGATGCCCATAAAAATTGCTGTGACTACAACATGGTCTCAACTACCTTTCCATAAGGCACAAGCTGCTGGTGGGGTCCACGGGAGTGACCTCTATTTACTCACCACAGATTCCATGTCATTCAGAGTTATCTGCTTTCCCAGCATCATTTTGTAAAACGGTCGAATGAAGAAACCTAAAACACGGTGAAAACTGAGTTAGTTTCAAATCTTTGATGATGCTGTGCATCAGAGCATTAAATAAAAGATTAACCTGCTTTCATTTGAATGAGAGACCGGGACAGAACAATCAAGGGTTTTCTACAGTAAGATGAGGGCCTGGTTTGGGGCAGGGTTGGGGGTTAGGGGGTTAGGGGTTTAGGAAGGAGGGCAGTTATACTAACAGAGATGGTACAGCAGAGGGGTGAGGTCAGAAAGGCTGCTGGAGGTGACAAATGAGCTTCAGGCACAATCGGGAATCTGTAGCGCAAACAGGGCGCACGCACGGGGGAGAAAAGGGCACTCCCAGCAGAAGGACAAGACTGGGGACTCGCCAGGACCGAAGCACAGGGCGTCCCGGGCAGACAGGCCAGAGAAGGGACTGGGCAGGGAGTGTACAGCTTACACGAGGTGCCGGAGAGTCTGGGCTGCTGCCCAGGGCCAAGGGGAGTCACTGAAACGCCAGGGGGCAATTCCACCTGCATTTCAGTGTCATCGCTTGGGCAGTAATGGGAAGAGCAACAGGAAGGGACAGGAAGGGAAAGAGGGAGGCCGTTCAGAAGGCTGTGCAGTCTTCCCGGGGGCGGGGGGGGGGGTGATGACGGCCCGAGGGAGGCAAGGGCGGTGGCAACACCGCCATGACCGTGCAGATGCCCCGCAGGGACCCCACCTCACCCCGTCCCAGGCAAGTCAGCGTCACACGCCTCCTGACACAGGCGCCCCCGGAACCTCAGTCCTCCCCCTGCACCCTCAACTCCCACCCTCAGCGCCCCCTCCAGGTCTAACCAGCCACCCTCGCAGCCCGTTTCCGCTCCCACTGGCTTCAGTGCGCCCCTGCGGCTGAGGCTCAAACCCCCTGCCGTCTGGGGGGTGAAGCCACAGAAGGGAGCAGGGGCTGATCTGATGTGCAGCGTGTCTGCTCTGCCTCCAGGGCCGTTCACGGTCCCGGGAAACAAAGACACTGCTGGCCACACACCTGGGGGCGTTCGGGCTCTTCTCCTTGCAATTCCCGAGGACACGGTTACCTCCTATCTCCTTCTGCAGCCGGGACCTAGATGCCCCCATCACTACTCCAAGCAGCCTTGACTCCTGGCCCATCCTCGCTCTTCTGAAACGATCCCAGCTTCTAAGTGCGCCAACCCCACCGCAGCCTCCTGGCGAGGCTAATCCTGGTAAAGTACTCCCTGGCCCTCCGGCGGAGTCGAGAGCTCCCTGTGTTCCCTTCTGCTGGACTCTGGACCCATGTTCCCTGCACCCTCACTAGAACATCGGTCCCCTCAGGTCAGGATCTTAGATTAAACTTCTCTCTATTTCCCCTGTAGCAACTAACAACGTCTTCTTGCTCGGCAGAAGGTAAATAACGGACATTCTAATAATCTATGGCATGACTCCAGTGCTGCAAATTAAAATAGATTCACTGTATATACATATACAGAGTGAGACCAGTTTCCTTCTAATCAGAAAAAAACGTGTTTACTCCTGCCACCAGCCCCGCCCCCGTAAAAAATAAAATGTTGAAATTAGAGGATCAAAATCAGCTAGCAATTACCAGTAAAAATTTATTAAAGGAGAAAGTACACAGGGTACATCAATTATGTACTAGCATAGCTAAGGTTCCATAAATGCAATTCACATAATTCTCCTGGAAATCTCTCTCTACACTAACTGCAGTGTCAATCTTAAATCTTGCTCTGCCTTCTACCCTCAACCATTTCACCCCTAAATTCTTCAAAAATATTTCTGATTCTCTTTCCTCACTGATGATTTCTGTAATGTTCTCTTAAGGGCACTACTTTTTCAAAGACCAAATCCATAAGAAGTCTCTACTATAAGCCTATTGATACAGCCGGGGGGTGGGGGTTTCACTCCTAACTTCCAAGGTACCTTGAAATTCTTGGTACTTTGCATGACTTACGTGCTCTAGCTAATAATGAGATTATTTTGTGCCATCTGTTTCAGCAGTGATCCCAGGGGTCAGGGTCTTAGCTGAGTTATAACACTGCTTTGAAATTATTTACAGTCTCTTCACATTCAAAAAAATGGTAATTTGGGGACAAACAGGACAATGGCAGGATATTGGCTGAATTAGACTGTTTTAATGAACTTTTCAATCCGTACTTTCCATCTGTCATCAAATCTAGTTCCTGCTAAAGAAACGTTATTCTGGAAAACATAGAAAATGCAAAAATACAGAATGTTCTGTGCTTCACACTTAAGTTTTTCAAAAAAATTTTTTTCAAACTGTGTGTTGACACTATGTCTTCAGTGCTCAGATTAAGATGACACCAGGAAAAAGCACCTTCATTATGGACAAAACATTAAAGAAACTACTGATTTACAGAGGAAGAACCAGTGAAGCACTTTTGCTTAAAACCTATGATGCGAAAGATAAGACACCTGATAAGAGACCAGAGACAGCACTGTCCAATTTTTATTACTTCAACACTTTTTAATAACTTACCATCTAAAAGTTTCCCATGAAATACTGCCAGACCAGCAACTCTTCCAATAAAAGTGAAATAGGACAAATGATCTTCATTACAGAGGCCTGAATTGGGATTGATCTGAAGTGTGTAGTTGTCCCTTTTTAGGGAGGGAGAGAGGGAAAAAGAAAGGTGGTGAATAAATGCAATGAATAAGAAATGCAAGAATTTGAATTTTCCACTGCTGCCTGTCATTAAACTTTTACAGTGTGCCTGCAAACATCCTGTACCTGACAGATACGGCATAAAAGCTAGACAACGGGGCTTATTTAGTTAGCTCTTTTCCATGACCAAGGACAGAGGTCTACTAGAGCTGGTGGATACGCCCTGTTATGTTAAACCGTGACAAACTGGATATCTGACTACTGCTGATCGACAAAAATCTCAATTTCATACGGTTCAGCCAAGTAGTTTTGGAAGCTGAGAAACCCCACATACCAAAGGGGCTGGACATGGATTCCCAGCTATGTGTGAGTGCAACAGGTTGTCTCTGTGAGAAAGGGGGTTAACTCCCTTGAGAAGCTTTGGTTTGGGGATTAAAATTTTTCCCGGGGGTCCAACCCCTGATCCATCTGACCAGCATTCTGCCCTGAAAGGCCCGGAGGCCACTGGGAGCAACATACGGCTGTCCCAACAGTGCAAACCTCAAAATGTTGACGTGCACCTAATCGTCCTTCTTTGGTCTCACAGTCAGGAGCATCGGTGGTTTGCAAAATGGGCTCCGTGGCCAGATTCTCCTGGGGGCAGCTTTGGGAATGTGGGTAAGAGGTGCAGATCTCGCCTCTGCATCCTCCCCTCCACTTCAATGGCTTTTATCAATTTTACAAAATGGGAAATTCTTAGCCGGAGCATCGGAGAAGAGCACTGAGGCTGCCTTCCAAAAGAGCCCCCAGGAGACTGGCACCAGGGGAGAGACACGGGAGAACCCTTGTCCCCACAGAGCACAGGCTGCTTTTCAAGGTCAACTGTTTTACCGGAGGCTCGGGTCCTGCCTAAGCCTTTGGAGAAGCCACAGCCTGGAGGAGGAAAGGGTGGCCTTGCAAGTAGCCAATGTTTGATTCCCGAGAAAGCAATCGACTCTGCCTCGGTCTGCATGCCTGGCAGTGATGAAATCCTAATGCGGGGGCGGGGCGGTCTGGGCCTTCCCTCACAGGCCCAGGGCATGGTCCTTTGGATCCTAAAGGATGGGTCCTCAGTTTGCCTTTAAGTAATTTGACTTCAGAAACTATTCTTGTTCATAAGACAACAACCTTCTGAATTCTGACAGTGACAAATTCTCCTGAATTAACATAACGTTACGAATGAAAATTGCCTTGTTCCTTACCGTAAGTACCCAACACATTTTCAATCTCAATTACATGAACCCAACAGACGAGAAGAATTATTTTTAGGTGTTCACAGAGTACGTTAGTTCACCATGTGGAGTCAGACCTGTTCTAGACTTACAAGGGGTGGCGGGGAGGGGCTGAAATCAGCAGCGTTAATTCACCTCTGAGTGAGCTGCTTATTCTTTCATTAAGTTTAAATTCATGAAGAATAAAACTGCTTCAGTGTGGTCACCTTCTGAATGCACTCCAGACACTTACGTTGCAGAGTACTCGAACAGACCGTAATAGGGGTTGAACATCTCTTTGGACAGTAAGAAGAACCATTCTCTGGCCACGCCCCCGTAGTCCAGACCTTTTTCTGATTCAAATTCAATCCACAGCCTAGCTTTCAGGACATCTGGTCTTTTCACAGACATGATTCTCCGATAGGACTCTTCAAATATGTTATTTCTGTGAAGTTTCATTTCAAACCTGTTTGGAATATCAGCCTAAAAACAAGAGAAAAAAAACCCCACACACCATCAGACAGTAAATATACACCTTACTTCCTAACAGAAAAAAAAAAAAAAGAACAAAGAGCAGAAATGATTGCAGCCTTCACATAAACAAGCAATGATGAATGGTTCCAACTGAAACTCTCTCCTTTCTAGATTGTTCTTCACACAGACAGAAAGCCTGTGTCAGGAGGAGACACACAGCATCCACCAGCAGGTGTCAGACTGAGCCAGCAACACGCGCTGCGGAAGAAACTATGCTGAGTGAAGACGATCATCCTCTCTCCCTTTTATAAGCAATTGCGGGGCACTTGTCCACCCACTGGCAACTGAAATATGGTCAACTCTGTATATTGTTTTAGTCAAAGAAAGGGACTGTAGTCCAGGGGATTAAAACCCATAGACAATCCCCACCTGGCCAGGCTGGGATGACCCTCAGCCCTGGTAGGGACTCCAGCTGGTAGCCGTGACCATGATGCCTACAAGCTAGTTCTGTTGCCACGGGGAGTGGGACCCTGATTATCATGGCCAAGTTGTGGGAAAGCATCCCAAAGGCAACAGTTAATAAACGTGAAAACAAAAAAGCACTTGATTGAAGCTGTGAATAACTGCTTCCTGGAAAAACAGGTCCAGGGTCAGCTTTGCCATGATGATGGATCTACAGAGTCAGTTTCCAGGCAGAAGGTACCACGGTGCAAGTGCCACAAAGTGAGACAGCGTGATATCTACAGTCATCACATCACTGGAGGAAATGCAGGCAACTCACAAAGAAACACTGGAATTCCACAGGTTCAAATTTGAGTCATTTCAAAAGGAGTTACTCAGGAGCTCCTTGAGTCAGGATGTTAGAAGAGAGAACAGAACCCCTAAGAGGGAGCTCCCCGAGGCAGAGGCTGTGTTTCAAGCGTCTCTGCATCCCCAGTGCCTCATCCATAGCAGAGGCCGGGAAAATGAGGCATCAGCTGAGGGAGTAGAGTGGGGTGGGGGAGATGTGGAAGGAGCACAGGCAAATGGGGGTGATCTGAGCTGCAGCTTTCCCCAGTGAGGAAGCCAAGAAATGGTGACTGGAACAAAAACACCCCCAAAATAGTGAAGGCACAAACTTAGGAGAAAATTGGTAAAATTTATACCAGAGAGGTGAAATCAGAGAAAAACAGAAGACATAGTGTTAAAGTATTTGGGGAGATATGTCAGTAGAAAATATAATATTGTAATTTAAAACACTGCCTGTAAAAAGCCTTACAGGGTTTCTCAGTTTTGTCAGAATCTTAACGGGTTTCCTGGTAAGAAATTTAATCTGAAAATTACACTTGGTCTTAATATGTCAAATATTATAAATTATATTTTTGTTGTACATATCATCATTAAAACTGTACTTCTGAATTTAAAGGGACTTGAACATTTTTCTAATTAGGATCTAGGTTTTATTAAATAGGATAACTATAATTGATTGCATAGGCTTCTCCACATTTTTTCACTAGTTCCTGAATTATTTTACACCTCATAAAAATCATTTCTATTTTTTAATGTATTACATAAGAAATTACCTTCAGGTGATTTGATATGTAATACCAAGTTAATATTCACTTACCATGTCTGTTAAAAAGAAAATTCAGATTGAAGATCCAGGTGGATCAAAGTGCAGTGAGAAAAGGAAGGTCATATTTTTAGTATACACATAACAGTAAGAAACGAGTTGTTCTCAGTGATGTAATTTTGGTAACTTACAAATGACTAAAACAGCATTTTTGGAAGACATGTACTCACAGGTTTCTTTAATTTCTTCCTAAAGTAGTCATATTTCTGCTTAAATTCTCTGGAGTAAGGAACAGCCTGGAAGACAAATGTATAAATATAGATAATATGAACAACATGCTTGAAATTTTATGTATACTAAGCCAACATTCAGAAAATTTCATGAATCATGAACCTTAAAATCGTCACTCTCCATATAACCACTGAAATTTACATAATGCCTACATAGCACATGTGAACGTTCTAGAAATGATTAAGGTTAATCAGCACTGAATAGGGCTTTCACCTCTGAAAACAACAATATGGATATTCAAGAAATCATTTAGAGGTATTATACATAAACTAAATAGACTTTCCATGTGACTTCTGTCTGAATATGCATCAGGGTGCATTGTAATTTTTTTATAGGTTGTAGTTTAGGTAAGTTATTGGCTATCATACTTTAACACACAACTCCAAATGAGGTAAGTTATTGGCTATCATACTTTAACACACAACTCCAAATGACCTACACTGTTGATCAGAAAAGACTAATTGTGCTTTAAAAATCTTTGGGAGATGAATAGCCAAAGCCATTTTGAGAAAAAGAAACGGAGCTGGAGGAATCAGGCTCCTACACTTCAGACTATACTACAAAGCAACAGTAATCAAGACAGTATGGTACTGGCACAAAAACAGAAATATAGATCAATGGAACAGGATAGAAAGCCAAGAGATAAACCACGCACATATGGTCACCTTATTTTTGATAAAGGAGGGAAGAATATACAATGGAGAAAAGACAGCCTCTTCAATAAGTGGTGCTGGGAAAACTGGACAGCTACATGGAAAAGAATGAAATTAGAACACTCCCTAACATCATACACAAAAATAAACTCAAAATGGATTAAAGACCTAAATGTAAGGCCAGACACTATAAAACTCTTAGAGGAAAACACAGGCAGAACACTGTATGACATAAATTACAGCAAGATCCTTTTTGACCCACCTCCTAGAGAAATGGAAATAAAAACAAAAATAAACAAATGGGACCTAATGAAACTTAAAAGCTTTTGCACAGCAAAGGAAACCATAAACAAGACAAAAAGATAACCCTCAGAATGGGAGAAAATATTTGCAAATGAAGCAACTGACAAAGGATGAATCTCCAAAATTTACAAGCAGCTCATGCAGCTCAACATCAAAAAACCAAACAACCCAATCCAAAAATGGGCAGAAGACCTAAATAGACATTTCTCCAAAGAAGATATACAGATTGCCAACAAACACATGAAAGGATGCTCAACATCACTAATCATTAGAGAAATGCAAATCAAAACGACAATGAGGTATCACCTCACACTAGTCAGAATGGCCATCATCAAAAAATCTACAAACAATAAATGCTGGAGAGGGTGTGGAGAAAAGGGAACCCTCTTGCACTGTTGGTGGGAATGTAAATTGATACAGCCACTATGGAGAACAGTATGGAGGTTCCTTAAAAAATGAAAAATAGAACTACCATACGACCCAGCAATCCCACTACTGGGCATATACCCTAAGAAAACCGTAATTCAAAAAGACACATGCACCCCAATGTTCATTGCAGCACTATTTACAATAGCCAGGACATGGAAGCAACCCAAGTGTCCATCGACAGATGAATGGATAAAGAAGATATGGCACACATATACAATGGAATATTACTCAGCCATAAAAAGAAATGAAATTGAGTTATTTATAGTGAGGTGGATAGACCTAGAGTTTGTCATACAGGGTGAAGTAAGTCAGAAAAAGAAAAAATACCGTATGCTAACACATATATATGGAATCTAAAAAAAAAAAAAAAAATGGTTCTGAAGAACCTAGGGGCAGGACAGGAATAAAGAGGCAGACATAGAGAATGGACTTGAGGACACGGGGAGGGGGAAGGGTAAGCTGGGACGAAGTGAGAGAGTGGCATGGACATATATACACTACCAAATGTAGAACAGATAGCTAGTGGGAAGCAGCCACATAGCACAGGGAGATCAGCTCAGTGCTTTGTGACCACCTAGAGGGGTGGGATAGGGAGGGTGGGAGGCTCAAGAGGGAGCGGATATGGGGATATATGTATACATATAGCTGATTCACTTTGTTATACAGCAGAAACTAACACAACATTGTAAAGCAATTATGCTTCAATAAAGATGTTAAAAAAAAATCTTTGGGAGAAAAGTAACAAGCAGAAAGGCAAGCGAACTGATACACTTGTCAAGGAAAAAAAGTGGGTAAACAGCATGCTGGAAAAGTCCTCATTTTAGGAGTTGACTATTTAGAGGTCGTGGGCAAGGATTTCTTTAAATCTGGAATGCTGTATCTATGGAGCAGAGTGATGATACCACAGGAGTGAGCTCAGTAACTGAGCTAACATTATTCATAAGTTCTGGAATCTCTTCAGGCAAAGTAATTACATTTTTATATAGTCATTTAAATATTCGGTACTTGCTATGATGTCAAGTAGCTTACAGTATCCGAGAGTCAGAGCCGTGACTTCAGGCGATGGAAGAGGCTTACAATTTTTTTTATGAAGCAGGAAGGATTGCTTCTGCACACACGCGGACGTAACTGTGACAGCCTCACACTCAGAACTCATTACTTTTTAGTGCATAGTGTGAATTTGGGCAAGAATACTTCTGCTGATATCATTTTGTGCTACATTAATAAAATACACTGATCCTTTGCAAAGTGTCTCCAGACTCTAAACCTTACACCTTCACCATGCTTACTCCTGACCGGAAAGAGGAGAAATGAAGAACAAAAGCTTCCCCGCTTCATACTGTTTTAAGACATGGTCACACAAATAATAACTAAGCCAAAACAAAAACAAGTTACTACTCTCATAGAAATCAATGATCATGTCAGTATTTTGCTTTGTAATTCAAGAGTAAAAAGACAATATATTTAAGTATCTTAAGAACATTCTAAAGACAATTTATACTACCTATGGTCTGCTCTTAGTTTTTAATTTTTAAGCCAGTCTTCATTTGCCTCTTCACTGAACATTAGATTTGACTACATATCGTATTTATTTTGGGCAGTGTTTAGTCTGATGAAATACTGTATGAATTCTGATTTCAGAAAAGGTAGACATTTTATCACTATCTGGACAACCACCGACCTAAGGAAAAGGATACAATACAAAGGTCTGACATAAGCCAATAAAGGCATTATCATGCTTTTTGCTCTGTAGCTTTTTTAGAAGCTATTGTGAGCAATGGGCAATAAGAAATAAATGAATACATAGTGGTAAATGCTAGGTGGGACAATGATAGAGTTCCTCAGTGGTTGTTTTACATGAGATGGTTGGGGAAGGCAGCTCTGAGAAAGGGAAATCTGAGCAGAAACCAGAACGACAGGAGGGAACAAACCATGACAGCAGCAGTGAGTTCTCAAAAAAGGAAAAGTATTTGATGTTCTTAGCTATGATTAACTGTGATAGAAGAAAATTAAGCTGAAAAAAAAAGATTTCCTTTTATTATCTCATGCCAGCTTCAGAAGACCTGACTTCCAGGGCAGACTCTACTGCCAGCTAGCTCTGTGATATAACCTCTCCACTCCGAAATTCCTTCACAGTTAAGCAGAAAGACTTGACTAGTCAACTTTTAAGGCTCTTCCCTTTCCAAAAATCTGTGATTCCCAGCAATTATTTTTTGTTTTTGTTTCCCTGCCTGAAAACATTGAAAAAAGGCTTAAACATTCATCACTGTGTATGCAAGTTCAACTGTCTCAAATGACAAGTTTCCCAAGGAACATATTTCAAAGTGTTGCCCCTCGCCCATGGTATCTCTGCCGTTGTCTGGCTTGTAACCTGGTAGGTGCTGACTAGATGTCGGTGGAAATCAGTGCTGAGATATTTCTGGTCTTTCTTCTTCTGGGGAATGATGCATGAAAGTTGAGAAATACCCCTCCTCCTCCAATACTCATCTTTTCTCTCTAGGGGTCGTTCTTATGATGGCCTAAGAAGAATAGGTTTTTATATTCTTCTCCTGAAAAGATTCCAACAACATACCAGGATAAAGACATCCATACGTTGCAGCCTCTGAAGAGAATTACATTTCTGCATTGGACAGGCCAAATTATTTATTCTCTCTTGAAAATCTGGCATCTTCTTTTCTTACATACAATATAATGCGTAAAATAAGCCTATTTAAAGAATTAACATATCTGTTGATTAAAGTTGCTCTCTATTAAATATGCTTTCTTTTTTGAACAAAGTGAAAACCTGACATTGTGTAAGTGGGGTCTAAAGGTTTTCATGCCATTATTGTCCGTTAAGGACACCGAAGCTCCTTGCAGAGAAGGGCTCGGGCCTGACACGGAGACGTCGGTAAAGCCAGCACATCTGGGGCTCTGGCCTGGATTCTGACATGTGCTCAAACTTTTGGCAATTAGCTTTCTGAGCTGCTGACAAATTGGGAATCCCAACTTCTTCCCTACCATCCTGAGAGGACTGCTGTGAGTTTGAAAGCAGTTGATTATAAAGTTCTTGAATAAGTACAAAGCGTTACACAAGCATGAGATAGTGTTCTTAAGAGTAGCAACTACCAATAGCACTTCATGTTTCTAATGCTTTTAATGGTGATGCTTGTCATACAGAGAGCATACTGACTCACAGTAATGCCACAGAAGGGTCCCCTCTCCCCTAATATGTAGGTATTTTTAAAACTTGGGAAAAGAGAGAGAAACTCTAGGTACCAGATACACAGAAAAACAAAATTAAAGAAGTGGGCTTTGGACCTAGACTTGGGGCTTGGGCTTTTAATCCTCACATGGGGACACAGAGCACGGCCTACAGTCTGTATGACCAGGGGAGTCAGACAGAGTTCCCTGCTTAAGACCCACATCTGAACAGGGTTCAAGAAAATTCTACCCACAGGCCTGGGAGAGTTGCAAGGAAGCTTCCCTTCTATCCAGGACCGTAACCGGGAGAAAAACAAACAAAAAAACCCAGACCTCTAATAAATTCAGACTTCCAAGCCTACACCGAAGTGGGTATGAGGTCCATAGTTATAGTAACTAAGGGGGCATAAACCCAAGCTAAGAAGTTAACAGTAAATACAAGTCAGGATGTATAAAAGCCCCATAAAGAAAAAAAATGAAGATGAGCACACACACACTTAAAAACACAAAATTATAAACTGAACTAGGCAATCAACTACCACTGAGGAGAGTCTACAGACATAACAAGTGGGAGATTTAATGCCCCTAGAACCAGAGATAATAAAATAATCTAAAAGAGGCGATGGAACAAATATTTTAAGAATGATTAAAAAGCTGTAAGTATGAATAGAAAAATAAATAAAAGGAAAGAACAGGACCAAATAACAATAACTCAAAAGACCAAGCAAATTGAAAAAGACCAAAGAGAACTTTGAGCAATTAAATCTAGTCACTGAAATAATAGACACAATGAACTGATAGACTAGATTATAAAAAGCTTAAAAGATAATTAACTGGAAGAGCTGAGCCCACAATACAGCAATGAGAAAGAAGATCGGAAAGCTAAAAGATAAGGAAGACAGAATGTAAAACTGAATCAAATACCCAATAGGAATTACTGATGCAGATAATAAAAATGGGAAAGGTACAATATATGAAGAAATAACTGCAGGGAATTTTCCTGAATAAAGGAGAGACACCATCCCCATATGGAAGAGTCACAATGAATCCAGAGCAGAATAAATAAAAAGAAATCCACACTTAGATTCGTGACAGTAAAATTGTAGAAAATCAAAGACATGGTGAAAAATTCAAAATCACCAGAGAAGAGAGATTTACTCACCAAAAAAATGACAATTAGAGTGACAATGAACTTCTCATCATCAGTTATGGAGGCCGGAAGAGACAAAAAAAAAATCTCCAAAGTACTGAAGGAAAGTAATTGTTGACTAAGGATTCTATAATCAGCTAAACTATCATTTAACAGAGAGGTAGGTAAGTCCCCCCTCTCTCAGACCCTCACTGAAATTGCCGCCAGAGCAGAGGTTCTCAAACTTGAGTGGGCATCAGAATCCCTGGGAGGGTATGTTAAAACACAGACTGCAGGGCCCACAACCAAAGTTGCTGATTTTCAGTAGGTCTGGGTTGGGAGCCCAAAATTTACATTTCTAATAAGTTTCTGAATGATGCTGTTGATCTATAGGCCACACTTTGAGAATCATGAACTGGAGATTAAACTTTATTAAGGAGAAAACTTAACCTGGAAAAAAGGAGATGCAAGAACCAATGGTGGGGACGTGGAAGCAACCGAAGTGTCCATCGACAGATGAATGGATAAAGAAGATGTGGCACATATATACAATGCAATATTACTCAGCCATAAAAAGAAACTAAATTGAGTTATTTGTAGTGAGGTGGATGGACCTAGAGACTGTCATACAGAGTGAAGTAAGTCAGAAAGAGAAAAACGAATACCGTATGCTAACACATATATATGGAGTCTAAAATAAAAAATTGGTTCTGAAGAACCTAGGGGAAGGACAGGAATAAAGATGCAGACGTAGAGAATGGACTTGAGGACATGGGGAGGGGGAAGGGTAAGCTGGGAAGAAGTGAGACAGTGGCATGGACATATATACACTGCCAAATGTAAGATAGATAGCTAGTGGGAAGCAGCCGCATAGCACAGAGATCAGCTCAGTGCTGTATCCACCTAGAGGGGTGGGATAGGGAGGGTGGGAGGGAGACACAAGAGGGAGGAGATTTGGGGATATATGTATATGTACAGCTGATTCACTCTGTTATACAGCAGAAACTAACACACCATTGTAAAGCAATTATACTCCAATAAAGATGTTAGAAAAAAAAGAACAATGGTGGGCAAAGAAATTTGTTTACATATAAGTAAATTAAACAAGCATTGACTGTTGAAAAAAAGAGAAAATATTAATGATTATTTGGCAAGTTTAAAGACAAGGTAGTTTTAAAATTCCACTGAACAATGGAAAGTAGGAGTGGGAAGAACAGCACTAAAGTTCCCCAAAGTCGTATATTATCCAGGAAAAGAGTAGAGAGTGATTAATTTTGACAAAGGTCAAGTATACTGGTTAAAAAATTTAATGTGAGCACCAAAAGAACAGAAATAGAAAATACAACATCCAAGCAAGTCTGGCAAATGAAAGAAAATAAAGAGTACTCTATCAGTCCAATAGAAAGCAAGAAAAAAGAAAAAACAGAGCTAGTTAAAGGACAGAAAAGATATACTAGGCAAGTACTAGTGAAGAGAAAGTGAACATAATGACTGACAAAGCCACAGTCACCACGGGAGACTCTGACACAGCTGACTCAGTTAGATATAGAAAAGCCAGGAAAAAAGTTGTCATGGAAATGGAAAATTTGAACACCACAGGCCTGATCTAACAGACATATATAAAGAACTCTATACCCAGCAAAGACAGAATACACATTCTTTTCAAACACAAAAAGAACATTAACAAAAAATGGCCAAGCCTCCAAAGAAGTTTCAAATGTCTGATAATATTCCATAGACAATATTATATGACCATAATGCAATAAAATCAGAAATCAGTAAGAAACAGGTAAAAACCCTCTCATACTCTCAGAAACTAAAAAGCATATTCTAAATAATTTGTAAGTTAAGGACAGAAAGAAATCATTATGGAAATTACCAAAAATTTTGAACTGAATTAAAACGAAGACCAAATATCTACACTAAGGTAATAATTACCTAAATACACATGTTCTTATTGAAAGAAATACTACCAATAATAAAAAAAATAAGAGTAAACAGGGCTCTTTTGTTAGTAGAAAACAAAGAAAGAGCTTTCCTCAGGGCAAATCTACCTGGATTTATGATGCTAAATAATTTTCAATAGTAATTAATAAGAACTAACAGTGTTGCATGAAGACAGATGATCAATAAGCAATAGAAATATTTGAAAAGGCTTCATTATTATGTCAAAAGTCTTCTGCTGCTTGAAAACAGCATCATTTCTTGAATTTACCTTGTTTCTCATGATGGAGAAGAGAAAATACTACTCTAACTTATTGTGACTGTGAATGTAACAAAAGGAGCCGTGGGAGTGAGGCAGGTGTTTGTTAAGCGACATGCAGAGGAGGGGACGCCTGTTTTGACCCACATGGCATTGGACGCTTTGCATCAACTGGTAAGCAGAGCAGCTGAACAAATCCAAATCCAACAAGTAACTAAAGGGATGTCAGGTATCAAGGTGCGTTTGCACTGTATTATCTTTCAAGCTTTCAAATGGACCTATAATTCAAAATGTAATTTGAACCAAATCAGATTAAAGCCACAAAATTAGTATTTTAAATACACCTATTGGTGTCTTAGCTCAGCACTTGATATAAAAAACTTCCCTTCCTTTAGCTCCTCCAGGTATTAAAAGATTCCCCAATTTGCAATCTTCTGCTCTTCCCAGTACAGTTCCTGCAATTCCAGAGTCTCTCCTTGCACTCATGTAACCACTGACAAAAGATTCTGGAGTATTCCACAGACTCCTTTCAGGTGTTTGATACCAGGTGCCTGCTGACCAGTGCCAGGCTGTCACTCTTCCTTATGACACACGTAAGGGGACTATGAGAAAGTTAGTGGGTCAGCAGAGATAAGACTCTTAACTGCCAGCTCCGGAGTGCAGCTACCACCTTACCTAGACCTTTGTAGGTCTTTAGAGCCAGAAGAGATTCAGAATCCAATTTAAATTTGTTAGCATGCATATACTACCCTTGGCCTCAAGAAATGTTAAAACTCTACAAATACAGGACCAAGTTTTGCTTCATATAAAAAGGAAGAGAGGACATTTTGATTGTTATACTTTTAATCTACCCTTTTATAAAAGACAAAAGAGAACGTTTAGTTTTGTTACCACTAGCAAACCATTTTCTTTTCCTTTATATTGAAAGCCCTGCGAAAAGGCAAATGTAGCTGTACCTCACCCAGAAATTCCGGGAAGGAGGAGACGGGAGTAATGTTAAATTTCTCAAGGACACCAGCCAGGCCCTTGGCATCAAGGTAAGGAGGAATATACAAGAAATGTGTGTTTAGATGAAACCAAAATATTATACTGAAGAGTCAGAACTTGAGAATACTGACCGGACCAGTAATAGCTGGATTCTGCAGTCTTGGGTCTTCCCACTGAGTAATTTTGCTATCTGGAAATATTAAAAAAAAAAAAACCGGCTTATTAGTTCAAATCTATTTCATGTCAAAAATGTTTTAGAAAGAATTATTTCTGGATTTTCCAAAAGTTCCCCCAGTTCCCCATCCTGACTCCCAAGGATAAATAACTTAGTATTTCAGGGTTAGAAGAGAACTATACTCTGTAAGGCAATCTGCACCGCAGCCCCCCATACTGTTTAGTTAAAAACAATCAAAAATGCACAACTAAAGTAAAACCATCTATTCACACTGTTTTGGGCAAGCAATCTGCTGAAATTTCAATTATAAACCCCTGTACCTTCAAGGATTTATAACTTGAGGTTGATTTTCATTTAATTAAAAAAAAGCATAAAAGATTTTAGTTCCCCAAAAGTTAACACACACACATGATTTTTTTCTCATTTCAAATACTCTTCCCTTTGCTTATGGTGTTGCAAACGGCTTTCAATTAAAAATCCTAAGTTGAACACATGAATAATCCATTACATGTGTCACTCATATGCACACAAAAATCAAAACAGCTAAGGCAGTCCAAAAAATGAGAATTAGATACAGCAGAGGAGGATTCCAGAGAAAAGGTTCCCTTTTGGTCAAGCTGGTGAGAAGTGGTTCTTTCTTCCAAATGAGTCCATGTCAATAAGATTAGTAAATGGCACCAATACCATTGCTTCAATGGTGTAGGTGGAAACACACATTAGCTACCTGGATCACTTGGGATTTGTGACTGTGCCTTAATTAAAAAGACTTTATGCTACTGTGTGTGTACATGGTGGGGGGGGGCAGGAATGGACTCACATGAAAGATATGGGGAGGGTAGACGGGGAAGAATAGGTTCTCTCTGGAGTGTTAGGAAATCTAAGTTGGTTTGTAAAAAAGGAAATTATTTGTTTGAGAAGAACAGTCTGTTTTTTTCTGGTATACTTAGTAAGTGGACTGATAAGAATAACTAATAAATTTGGTTTTAATGACTATCCCAGGAATTTTTCGAAGTCTGGTATGATAATTATTTTAACAAAAGCAGTGGTAAAGTTTTAAAATTAAGCTACCAAAGCACATGACGATTCTAGATTCACGCTGGCAGAAAAGTTACAAGAAACGTTTCAACTGTTTCAGAGAACGCTGATGGAAGCAAAAGGTATTTTCTGGTCCCTTACTTTGAAGACAGAAGTTTTTGGAAGTTAAGAGCTGTTGCTGTGATGGAAAACAGGAGAAAAGTAAATAAAAGAAAAAGAATATAGCTGAGTAAAAACTGCCTTGGACTATACATAGACTGGGTACCATCATCAAACCAGAAAATAAATTACCTACTACCTACAAATGATGACTCCCACATCTGTCCAAACCAGAACCTCGAGCTCCATCCTTGACACCTGCACCTGGATTTCCCCTGGGAAATACCTCAAACCCTACTCTGCCAGAATTTGACCCATAATCTTCCACTACCAAAATGGTTCATACAACCCTGTATTCCTCACTAACAGCACCACAATCCGTCCACTGTTCAAA